>NC_091639.1:23704567-24004567 GCF_027580195.1 Bos mutus
GGAGCCGGGCGCGAACCCCAGCGCGCTGGCATTTGGCTGCGGGGCGCGCGTGTGCCTGGGCGAGTCGCTGGCGCGCCTGGAGCTCTTCGTGGTGCTCCTGCGACTGCTGCAGGCCTTCACGCTGCTGCCGCCGCCCGTGGGCGCCCTGCCGTCGCTGCAGCCGGATCCCTACTGCGGTGTCAACCTCAAGGTCCAGCCTTTCCAGGTGCGGCTGCAGCCCCGGGGGGTGGAGGCCGGGGCCTGGGAGAGCGCCAGTGCCCAGTGATGGGGGAGGAGTGGGTGGGAGGACTCGGCCAGTCACGTGCCTCGGTGTCTCCTTTTATTGCTCCCGTACAAACCCTTGCCCTCCCCCCTGTAAACATGGTGCTGTGAGATCGCGGGTGGAGAAGGCTTCCGCTGGTGGCTTGATGGTCAAGGTGGCCCCTGGCTCTTCTCTCGGCGCAACCCCTCAGTGCTCGGCAGTCATGGTGGGGCGCTGGAGGGGTGAGCGGCGGCTCAGCCTCCCCTGCCCAGGGGCCGGTAGCTTCTTGGTCTCAGCTTCATTTCCGTGAAGGGCACTGAGAAATCGAAGCCCTTCCAGTAGTACCAGCTCACTCCCTGGGAAGGGGGTTGTTGGGAGAGAGTATTAGACATTCAGCTCCCACCTGCCCTCCCCTCTGGGGAGATGGTTCCAGAAATCAACCAGCCATTCTCCCTGACTCCCCTTTTCCTTTTAAACCCTCAACTGCAAAGGACTGAAGCAGAATCCTGAGCCGTCCCTTTACATCCAATAAATCATCTCCTCCTCAAGATAACTTGGTGAGATTGACATTGTTCCATTTCACAGGCGAGAGCCCTGAAGCGCTGAGCCATTCAGTAACTTATCACACTGTGTATCACAGACACCTAGGCAGGTGGAGCCCCAAGCACCCCCAGCTTGGTGTGGCCCCCCAGACCTCTCACCTGGTGGTCCACTGTGCTCCCATAAAGCCCGTTGAGGTTGGCATAGTGGCAGTTCCTGTACCACCAGGCCCCTCGGTAAGAGACGGCACAAGAGATGAGCAAGTTGTTGGGGTCTCGGTCCCGGGCAGAGAAGACACTGCCACTGTGGTAGCTCATGGAGTCCCCTGGTAGGGCGTGGAAGGAGCAGTGAGGTCCTTTCCTGTCCTCTCCTGGCTCTCCCTGCCCGCCCCCCAGACTGAGCCCTCACCTGCGGTGCCATGGTAGCCTTCCAGGTGGAGGCGGTAGTACTCATCGGCGGAGTCCACTTGGAAGGAGTCGTACTGGGCAAACACAGCCTCGTCCCCAGCCCGCAGGTCCACGCGCAAGGAGTAGTCGCCGGCTTTGGTCAGGCTGTGCAGGGCCTCATTGCCTGTGGGTGCGGAGTTTGTGCTCGTGGGGCAGTGTGAGTCCACAGGGCCCCAATCCCTTCCCTGGTCCCCCAATTCCTGTGAGACACTCACCCAGCCAGAACTCCCCAGAGATATTCCCAAAACCATGGGCGTAGTCCTCCCAGTCCCTCCAGAAGTCCGTTTTTCCATCCATGCGGCGCTGGAATACCTGGAAAGTAGGTGGAGGTATTGTTAGCCTGTGGCTCCCGGCCTGGCAACCCCTCCTGGTACAGACCCCATGGGCTTCTGACTGCCACGCACCAGCCAGCCACCCCCATCGGTCTCCATGTCACAAAACACGTTCAGGGGTCGCTCGCGGTTGCCATTGAGGAAGATGGTGGTGGTCCTTGATGTGCTGACCCCGTTCTGCATCTCCTCCCCACAGTCCCGGGGGAAGGGGATCCGCAGCCCACCTGGGGAGAGGAGTGAGGGGCCAGTCCTTTATCCAGATCCTAGACCGATCCTAGACCCCCGCTACCCAATCATCCCCCAGACTCAGGTCCCAGGGCCCGAGTACCAGTGGTGAAGGAAGTGGACACGGGGGGAGTGAAGCTGTCGCCCCACATGGCCCGGAGCCATGTGCTGTAGAGGGTGGAGGGAAAGAGGCCGCGGAGCTGGTGAGAGGTGACCCCTCCTGGGAGCAGGATCTCCTACGGAACAGACAAGGGGCGGTCAAAGGAGAGGGAGGTGGCGCCCACCCCCAGAAGCAGAGGCAGCCTCTCTGGACCAGAACCCAGGGAGGGAGCTGGCCTGAGGAGCAGGGCTTGGGGCACCTGGGTCTGTCCCCCTGGGGTGTTGAAGCTGAGCAGGTAACCAGTTGGGGAGACTTCAGGTGCCGTCCAAGTGAGCAGGGCTGTGCGGGGGGTCACTTCCTTGGCTTCCAAATCCTGGGGTGCCTCCAACCCTGAGAGCGGGAGGAAGAGAAGATGGAGATGAGGCTCTTCCTGGCTCTCTTGCTCCCCCACCGCCACCCCGTCCCATGCACCTCAAGGACCACACCTGTGGTGAAGGTGATGCTGGCTGGGGAGGTGAAGTTGGGGCCCCGAAGGCCACGCAAGGTTGCCGTGTAGTTGGTGTGGGTCACCAGGCCCTGCAGGGGGTAGTCCACGGCGCTGCCAGGGGCTGAAGCCTGGAGGGAAGGGGCTGGGAGGGGGCGGGTATCAGTGCTGCCCTGCAGGAGCCCAGCCTGCCCTCTGCTCCCCATCCCTGAGCGAGTACCCCTCTAGAGGCCTCATCCAGCCTCACTCACCCCCTGGGGCTGTGACCTTGACATCATAGGTATCCACCGGGGTCTGGGGGGGCTTCCAGTGCAGCAGGGCGGATTCATCAGTCAGGTTGAGTGCCCGCAGATGGGTGGGGCCATCAGGAACTGGGAGAAGGGTGGCGGGAGGGCCGCGCTCAGAGCTGGTCCTGGCTGCTCTCCCCACCTGTCACCTTCCCAAACTCCGCTGCACCTCTCGTCTGCCATTGGAGCCTCCAACACCCCCGTTCCCCTCCCCTTCCCCATTCACTCTCAACTCCCACCAGTGCCCTCATTTTCTCCCCCTACTTCCTGTCCAGGGTCTCAGTCCCGCTCACCTGTGGTCAGGAAGCCTGTGAGAGGCTCACTCTCCTCAAAGCCACGGACGGAGACCACAGTCACCTCGTATTGAGCTCCTGGGATCAGCCCCTCGAGTTTCTGGGTCCGGCCATCCACCTGCACACTCTGTGGCTCCCCTGGAAACACACAGTGGGCTGGGAGGTGGGGGCGGCCAGAGAGGCAAGGAGGAATGACGGGATGGGCAGGGTGCAGGGGGAACGAGCAAGGACACAGGCCGAACGGTATTACCTCCATCTGCCAGTTGGTAGGAGACTTTGAAGCCATCCACCCTGGATGTCGGGGGTGTCCAGCTGACCCTGGCTGAGGTCTCCCTGATTTCGCTGAATTGGAGGTCACGGGGGCTCTCTAGAACTGACGGGAAGGATGTGCGTAGGAATGATGACGAGGGCACGGGGTGGGGAGGCTCCTTCTCCCAGGGCCCCACAGCCTCCAGACATGCTCACCACCATCCACCTTTCCTCTGGACTTGTAATGGAAGCTGCTGTGCAGATTCCAAGCTCTCCACCACTCACCAACTCCCACTCTGGCTGTGGCACTAGGTCCCACCCTACAAAGTACAAGACCCCCACTTTGGGGCAGGGTGCCTATGTGCCCAGGATGGAACCTCACCTGGGCTGAGGGTCCGGGCTGTGCCCTGGATGCTGTCGGCCTTGTGGGGCCCACGCAGCCCGTACAATGTAAGGGTGTATAGGGTCCCTGGATGCAGGTCCCGCAGCACGGCCGAGCGCCGTGTCCCTGGCACCGTCAGCTCCCGCTGCAGCAGGGGACGTAGCTGCGGCTCCAGGGTGCTTGGAGATGGGACGCCGAAGCGGAGCAGGAAAGAGTCAAAGGCCTCGGGTGGGGCCTCCCAGTTGAGCCTCAGTGAACTCGTGGTCACATCAGTCACCGACAGGTGAGACAGCCTGGGCCCTGGCTCTCCGGGCGTCTGACCCGCAGGAACTGGCCCTGCAGAGTGGGTGGGAGAGAAGGGTTTGGAGACAGAAGCACACCAGCTAGGTGCCCTGCGGCAGGTCCCTTCCTGGCCCTCATTTCCTTTCTGTAAAATGGGGCTAATGAGGGGCTGCCACCCATGATGACAGGTCAGACCCATAATGACAACACGTGTGTAGGGCCAAGGCCTGCCAGAGCGCCCCTTCCTCCCTCCATGGCGCCCTCATGTTCTTTCCCCGTGGGCACCACTTCTGGGCATCCCCTTTCGCCTTCCCAGTCCCAGACTAGAGGCAGCCAAGGCCAGGACACCAGTCCGTCTCTGGGTGGTACCTGTGGTGCCCTCAGCTGAGACGGGCCCCAGGCGCTTCCCTTCGTGGAGGCCGTAGAGGAAGAACTCGTAGGAGGTGCTGGGCTCCAGGCCTGACACGAGGACCTTGTTCTGGTCGCCCCCCACGAGCAAGGCCTGGGGCTGCCCATCTGTGTCCTGATACTGGACCACGAAGGAGTCAAAGGGGCCCTGGACCACACTCCAGGAGAGGCGCAGGGAGTCCGGGGACACATCCCTCACTGCCAGCACCCCTAGGCGGGGCCCTTCAGGGGGCTTGGGGGCTTCCGTGGCTGCGTGCCAGGGCGCTGGTGTGTCCTCTTCTGGGGCTGTGTGGGAGAAGCCCAGGGAGAAGCTGAGTGCAGGGTAGGGGGTGCAGAGGGGCCCTCCCATTCCATCTCACCTTCCAGAGATGGAGGGGGTCAGGGCTGAGGCTGAGGGGGGCACTTTTCCATCTTGGCCACAGCAGCCAAGTGGAGAGAAGACAGGGACTCAGACTCTCCTAGCATCTTCCTTCTCTTGAATTTGCTGCATCCCTGCTGAGACCCTGACTCCCCCACCCCCCACCCAGACCTCTCTGAGCACCAGCCCAGTTGCCCCGTGGCCTCTCTGTGGGGCTCCTATGCTGCCTGAATCCTTCACTTGTTTTCTCCTTCTCTGCCCCGAAGTCTCAGCATGCCCCGCTCTAGAAGTCTGCACAGCCCTGCTCCCTCCCCAATCCCCAGGGCGGCCTGAGCCATGGCCTGAGGCAGGACTCACTCAGTCCCTCCCTGAGCTCAGGGCGCATGGGTCTCCCTGCTGAGAAGGCCTGAGGATGGAACTGGCAGGAGAGCTTGAAGAGCGACTCCCACCAGCCAGGCTGATGCAGGGCTGGAGGGGAGGGTGCGATATTAGGAAGTCTGGAAGGGGAACTCCATCAGTGCAGTCACTCCTGTTGCTCTCTATGCTCCTTGCCTGCCTTGTTTTCCAGTAATTTTCCATTTGAGAAAATGCTCCTGACTCATCCACGGGAGGGGGTTTGCCTTATCCGGGCAAGGCCGCTGCCGGGAGGTAAGAGATGATCCAGTAGGGTGATAGGGAGCAGCTGGCAGCTGTGGGGCTGGGGCTGGGGGGTGGGGAGGGGAGGCGGGAGGTTAGGGACCCTTGCCAGGGCTTTGTCTTTCTGCTTGTCTTGGCTCTGCTTTTGACGGATCCCTCGAACACTGTTCCAAGACTCTTCCTCCTGAGCCCTGGGCAGGGCCCCCTTGCGCCTCCACCTTGACCACTCCTGCCTGACCTGCAGCACAGAGGCCTGGGGACACACACTCAGGCCGGTTTGCAGGGACCAAGCAGCACGGCCTCCTGCTCACCTGTCATTCCCAGGACAGAGGCAGGGCCCAGGCGCTGTCCTCCGAGGAGCCCGTAGAGCAGAAACTTGTATTTCCTGCCAGGCTCCAGGCCCTCTACAGTGAACTCCCTCTGGTCTGCAGCCACAGGCACCATCCGGGGCTGCCCGTCTGTGCCCCTGTACTGGACCACGAAGGAGTCAAAGGGCCCTGGGCCACCGTCCATGAGAGGCGCAGGGAGTTTGGGGTCTCATCTGTCACTGTCAGCTCCCCCAGGCGGGGTGGGGGCTGTCGTTCCTTCTCCAGGGGGGCTGTGGGAGAGTGGGGGCGGGGGAGAAAGCCTTAATTAAGAGCTGCCTTTATCTCAGCCCTGGCAACTTCTGGGAGGAGGGAGGGTCCCCCCGCAACCTGGGGAGACAGGCTGTCCCAGCCCTGTCCTTCCAAAGGAGCCCAGTTTCCTCCTCTGGGGGCTACTGCCCAAACTTCTAGTCCCCACTGCCTCCCCTCTGTGATGAGGGCGCAGTAAATGCAGAAAAGATCACCTCAAGAGAGAGGGCAGGCTGGGGTTGCAGGAAGAGCCTCAGTTTCCCCTGACCCCTGGCCCCCAGAGCTGGGAATGTGGCCAGAGCTGAGAAAGGCGCCCAGAGGATGTCTAGGTTGTCAGGGAGACGCTCCCAAACAGTCAGAGCTGGCCCGGGCAGCCAGCCAAGCTCCTGGGCTCCCATCGCTGGCCATGACCTCCCCCTGCCTTGCCATCAGCCTGGGCTCTCCTTGCCACCTGCTTCCAGTCGGCACTAACTCCACTAGAGCAGGGTGGCTGGGTGGGGCAGGGGGAGAAGCCAGGGGCAGAGCTGAGAGGACAAAGGACAGAGCGGAACACAAAGGGGACTTGTCTAGGTGGGTGTGGGTGCTGACTGATGAGGGTTGGAGAAGCCTGTATCCAGTCTCCACAGTGAGGGTTTGGGGAAGATAATTATGGAGTCTGAGACCCCCAGGCTCCAACTGGCCATGTGCCCCATCCTTGTCTGGCCAGGGTGACTCATGGTCCTAGAGGTGGGGTAAGGGTCAGTGACCCACCTCCACCCGTTCCTCAAGAGGCTGAGTCATGGTCACAAGACACTAGATTTTTCCATGGTCTTTCTGCAGCCAAACCCTCCCATATTTTCCATCTCTTGCCATAGAACTGGAATGGAGGGAAGAGGATGTGAACATTTATTGAGCCCCATTAGATATTATTCATAACCATTATGCATGTCTGGAAACTGAGGCACAAGGAAAAGAAGTGGCCTGTCCAAGCCCACATAGCTGGCAATCAGAAATTGAACACAGGTCTGCTTGGCTCCAAAGTCTGAGTTCTTTTTATTATATTGCCAATAAGAGACTGAAGGAAATAAATGCTTAGAACAGTGCCTGGCATTCAGTAGGGACTCAATAAATATTTGCTTTTGGCGTTATGATTGCCATGTCGAAATCCCCGGGGCCAGCTCTGGGGGCTCAGATGAAAGACAACTCTGGAAAAGGCCGCGGGTGGGGGGACCCAGGGCTCACCTGTGCTGCCTTCAGCGGAAATGGGGCCCAGTCGTTTCCTGCCTACCAGCCCATAGAGCAGGAACTTGTATTTCCTATTGGGCTCCAGGCCGGGGACGGTGACCTCGAGCTGGTCGGCAGCCACAGGCACCACGCGGGGCTGCCCGTCCCTGTCCTTGTACTGGACCACGAAGGAGTCGAATTCACCCTCGGGGACTGTCCAGGAGAGGCCCACGGAGTCCGGGGTCACATCTGTCACCGTCAGCTCCCCCAGGCGGGGAGCAGGTTTTGTGTCTGGGACTGGACAAGAGAGAAGTGCATGGAATGTGACAGAAATGAAGCAGGCAGCCTCCTCAGGGTGCTAGGGTCTAGGTGCTGGCTCTGGGTGCTGGGAGGGGGTGACAAAGTCATAGGTCAGGAAGAGGGGAGGCAGAGGAGTAGGGATTAAAGAGGGGCCAGGGAAGAAAACAAGTGTCCCTGGGGATATAGGAGTAGGATGGGAACGAGAGGGTAACTGGGTACTCGGGACTTGGATTTCACTGAACCCGGTAAATAAACGGGTCTGGGGTGTGGAGCATGGAAACGCGAAATTCCACAAGGGAGTGGAGGATGGTCAGTTTAGGATGGTCAGATGGCAAAGGTGGCCTCCAGCCCTCACTCACGAGTCTTTGCATCTGCAGAAACTGGGCCGTGTCGTTTCTCATCCTGGAGTCCGAACAGGAGGAACTTGTACTTGCGGCCGGGGGCCAGACTCGAAACTGTGACCTCTCGGAGGTCTCCAGCCACGGGCACTGCCTGGGGCTGCCCCTGTACATCCTTGTACTGGACCAGGAAGGAGTCAAAGGGCCCCTGCTCCACCGTCCACGAGAGACGCGCTGTGTCCGAGGTCACAACTGCCACCGCCAGCTCCCCTAGGCGGGGTGCCAGGGGGCGCTCCGTAGTCAGGGAGGCTGGAACAGAGCAGAGGAGGCTGTGGTCAAGGACAGGACCCTGGGCCAGAAGGGGCGCTGTTCCCTGGCTGTGAAATGACCATTTGCAGCAAACTCTTCTTAAAACTGCTTCATGTGTCCCAGGCACTGCTGTAGGCAGTTTGCAAATAGTGCATTTAATCCTCACACAGCTGCTGAAGTAGGTGCTTTTATCCTTAGCACCCTTGTTGTGTGGGCATCCGTGGTGCAGAGAGGTTAAGAAACATTTGCAAAATGAGTACCTTCAGAGCAGGATTCAACCTAGGGAACCTGGTTCTCCATCTGTGCGCCAAGCTGCTAAAATGCTTGGTGGCTGAGGAAGCCATACATGAACACCTGAGCAGGTCTGAGGGTCCAGATCATGAAGGAAGGAAGAAAGCGGAAACGTGTGGGGCAGAGGCTACCTGCCGAGCTGACCCCGAGCACACCGTCCATCAATCCTCACGCAATTCGAGCATGGGGTGGGATCCCCAGCACCACGTGAGGAAAGGGAACAGGCCCCATTTGTGAGAAGTGCTGATGTCCCAAAGAGGGAAACACAAGGGCAACAGAGGGAAACCTAGGGTTTGGGGCTTGCTCTCCTACTCACCGGTCACGCCCACGGTGGACACGGGGCCCATGCGCCGCCCCCCGTGCAGGCCGTACAGGTGCATCTTGTACTTGTGTCCAGGCTCCAGGCCCCCAACGGTCACCTCAGTCTCCTCACCCCGAACACGCACCACCTGGGGCCCGTCCCTGCCCTTGTACTGGACAGTGAAGGAGTCAAAGTGGCCCTGGGGGACGGTCCAGGAGAGGCTCAGCGAGTCCGGGGAGGATCCTGTCACCGTCAGCTCCCCAAGGAGGGGCTCCTCGGGGCTCCGGGGCCTCTGTGCTGGGTTCTGTGGGGCTGGGGGTCTCCTCCATCTCTGTGGGACTGGGGGTCTCCTCCATCTTTGTGGGGCTGGGAGTCTCTTCCTCTGCAGCTGAGGAGAAGGGATACACAGAGGGTGAGGCAGGGTCCCCGGGAGATGTCCTTGGGTCTCCTCCCGAGCCATGGTCCCCAGCTGGGGACTCTGAGGTCAGTTCAGAGGAGCCTAAGGAGGCTGGTGGTCCTGCTCGGTTCACACCTCACAGACATGCCTGGAGTCTCTGGGGTCAGCTGTAGGGACCAGGACCACCACCAGCATGGCTCACAGAGGCCCTTCTCTGCCCAGGAGGATGCACTAGTCCTCAGGGAGCCCAGGGAGGCACAAAGAGCACCATAGCTCAGCCTCAAGGAGGGGGCCTCCCACACCCCACTCCCCCATCACCTGAGGGGTGGTCTCCCCACTAGGTCCCATCCTGGGGCTTCCACTGTGCACTCACTGGTCACCCCGATGACAGAGACGGGGCCCACACGCTGCCGGTCGTGGAAGCCATACAGGTTCATCTTGTACTTGTGGTCTGGCTCCAGGCCCGAGATGGTGACCCCGTCCTCGTCCCCGGGCACCCTCACCGCCTTGGGCTGCCCGTCCCCATTCTTATACTGGACCAGGAAGTGGTCGA
This sequence comes from Bos mutus, assembly GCF_027580195.1. Lineage (NCBI taxonomy): Eukaryota > Metazoa > Chordata > Mammalia > Artiodactyla > Bovidae > Bos > Bos mutus. The sequence continues at coordinate 23,714,137 of NC_091639.1, forward strand.
ATTGGCCCTCGGGGATGGTCCAGGAGAGGCTCAGAGAGTCAGGGGTGGCATCTGTCACGGTCACCTCCCCCAGGCGGGGCTTGGTGGGAGGCTCGGGGACCGAGGTGGACGGGGTTTGGGTGGTCATGGCATCATAGTCTGGAGCTGCACAGAGACATTCAGGACAGGTGAGGTCTCCTCAGTCCTCAGTTCAGCATATAAAGGGGTGTATTACAAAAATAAAATAATAAGGTACAGGACATGTCTGTCCACAGGAGTTCTAACTCCTCTTTCTCTTAACTCTTTCTTTCTGGTCCCTTTAATGTCGGCCTTCCTGGCACCTTAGCCTCATCCACCCCGCTCTCACCCCTACCTACCAGCTCCCTTCCTCACACGCAGGCCCACATGGCCGCTGTGCTCTGGGCCTCCCTCCACTGTGGTCTCACGGCATCTTAACTCCTTTTGGCTCATGTCTTGGCCCCCAAGCAGCTCAGAAGCCCCATCCCCCTTCTCTAATCAGAAACCTGGAGTCTTCTTGGATCCGTTCCTGTTGCCATCTGCTGTCTTCCCAGGTGGTGCTAGTGGTAAAGAACCCACCTGCCAATGCAGGAGACTAAGAGATGTGGGTTCAACCCCTGGGTCAGGAAGATCCCCTGGAGGAGGCATGGCAACCCACTTCAGTATTCCTGCCTGGAAAGTCCCAGGGACAGAGGAGCCTGGCTGGCTCAGACACGACTGAAGCGACTTAGCACACACGCACCAGTTTCTCTCTCTGGCATCCCTCCTGCATCTTCTTACTCCCCACACCTGTCTGGGACGCCCTTACCTGTCACCTGGGTTACCACCTCCCTATGCCTCTCTGCCCCCCGCCTCCACCTGTTCTTCACAGGGAGCCAGAATGAGTCTTTAAAAGTACATCTGAGGGTCTCAGTCTTGGCATAAAACTGTGCAGCAGTCCTCTCTATTCTGGGAGAGAAATTCCTGGCTTCCTGAGCAGTCCCAACCTCTCTACCCCATCTCAAGACTCTCTCTCCCACTCCAAGAGTTTCGTATAAAATCCTCTCTTGTGCCATGATGTTCCTAGTACTGACTGAGACCCTTCATCCTGTCTGTAAGTGTCACCAAGATAACGCCTGCCGGTCGTCAAGTCTCAGCTGTCCCGTGGGAACCTGTGGACACCCGTGGGCAGGCAGGCTGGTGTTGGCCTCACTGCCCAGTTTTGGCCCGGCTAGGGCTTCCCATCACCTACACATCCCCCTTTTCTGGTCCACAGCCTGTCTGTGAGCCCCGTAGGATAAGAACTGGTTTCTCTGCCACGTTCAAGGTTTATCTCAGTGAACTTCCTCAGTGCTTGGCTCAGGCCACCCACATCTTTCTTGAACCACTGGTGTCACAAGTCTGTTAACACCCAAACTGTGCGGCTAGGGGGCGTTTCAGTCAAGACACTAAATTGTGAGCACGCTCCTGCCTTCCTCCATAGCCTCCAGTCAACTACATAGAGGCCGAGCTTGCCTGAGCTCCTGTGAGGACTCAGGCATGCAAGCACAATTCTGTCTGATAGAATCTAAGGAAGCATCCAATTGCTTTGTGAGGAGCTTTAGCAGAGTGTGGTCCCTGGACCAGCAGCATCAGCATCAGGAAGGACTTTAGAAATCCAGTATGTCCAGCCCCAGCCCAAACCTGCCAAATCTGAATCTGCCTTTTAACAAGAAGACTTGACCATCTGATGTTCTGGAAAAGACATGCTGCTGAGAATATTTATGTTTTCATTAAGATGGGAATAAAGGGAAATTTAAGATGGGAATAAAGGGAAACTCTTCCAGGACCTGTCCTTCCCATCCTGCACCCCACCCTCCCCACCTCACTCATCACTCACGCCCTACCCTCACTCACCGGTCACGCCCACGGTGGACACGGGGCCCACGCGCTGCCCCCCGTGCAGGCCGTACAGGTTCATCTTGTACTTGTGTCTGGGCTCCAGGCCCCCAATGGTCACCTCAGTCTCCTCGCCCCCAACACGCACCACCTGGGGCCCGTCCCTGCCCTTGTACTGGATGGTGAAGGAGTCGAAGTGGCCCTGGGGGACGGTCCAGGAGAGGCTCAGCGAATCCGGGGAGGATCCCGTCACTGTCAGGTCCCCCAGGAGGGGCTCCTCGGGGGGCTCTGGGGCCTCTGTGCTGGGCTCCGTGGGGCTGGGGGTCTCTTCCACAACCTCCTGAGGGTCTGAGAAAAGAGATTGGGGGCAGAGGCTTAGATGGCAACTTGCTTTGATGTCTGCTGATATCAACAGAGACAACCAGCGAAAGATCCAGCAAAACACTCCTCAAGCTGCAGGCCTGGAGGCTCACGCAGCCTCTGGGTGCAGCATTCGGTGACTCCACGCAGGGGAGACCGAGACATGCCCGACCCCCTGACATACTGGCTGGCAGGCACCGTGAACCTTCAGAAGGCAATTCGGACATGCATGTCGGGAGCCAAAGTACTGCTCATTTCCTTTGAACCAATAATCTCATTTCTGGGCAGCTATCCTAAGAAAATTATTAAAAAGCAGGAAAAGTTGTATCACGGGAGTTCATTTTGGGATTATTCATGACAGCAAGATGTGTCAGGACTCCAAAGGAACCACAGAAGAAGATTAATTTTGTTATGGCACTTTCACCATGAAGCATCAAATGGCCATTAAAATGATGATTAATGACGGTTATGTAGCCACAGGATAAAAGCTCTCAGTGTAACTTAGGTACAAAAAGAGTTAAGAGCCAAGAATTACATGAACACTCTGCAACCTGAAAACATGCAGGCATGGAAAACACAGAAAGAGCGGGTGTTACACACATTGTTATGAACGGCGGTTCTTGGGTCAGAAAGTGGTCCGATGAGAGATTTGTTTCCCCTACTTTCCAAACTTTCCATCATGTTGCTATATGCTTTTCCGAGAAAAATACGGACTTAAAAAGAAACTGGATTATTAAAATTAGTAGTCCGGTGGTGGATGTGGAGTAGGGACATGGGTCCCTCTGTGCTTTTTGCATATGCTTGTGATTTGCATGATAGGGGGCCCTCTGTCCGAAGTGTCTTCAGAGGGAGAGTGAACCTCACAGAGACAGCTGACTCACCCCACAAAAGATTGACTCTCAGGAGCTGGGTTCTCCCATGTGCAGAGGAACCCTGGTGACATATTGTCACTGGGCATAAGATTCCAGCTGACAGTGACTTAGAAAAGCCACCCTGACTACAAGTGGGGAATTTAATTCCCCTTGGGGATTTTTTTTCTTCATTTCTTAGAGACTAGAAATTGTAACTTTTTCATAATCATCAATGAAATAAATTGCAAGAATGATGAGCAGAAAAGATGGAAGGAATACAAAAGAGGAGACGATGTACTGAAAAAAATTTTCCTGATTATAAAAGAAAAAATGCTTGTCACTTAAGAAAATGTAAATGACACAGAACAGAACAAAATGGGAAAAAAAGCACAATGGGAAAAATAAAAGCAAAATGGGAAAAATATTGTATTGTGTCCCACAAGTCATGCATCCCATGGGATGTTTCCTTCCAGTTGTCTTACTATGCAAGTTATTTTCAAGTGGTTTTGATTAGCCTCCTTACAAACATTGTAAACTCTTATTTCATTGTAAAGTATAAAGTAATTGTCTTATGTTTAAGCATTTCAATGATGCCGTAATAGGTCATTTTACAGATTGTTGTCTAATTACTTAATCATCTCAGTGTGGTTGGATGTTGGGTTGTTTCTTTCATTCTTTTTTTTTTTTTTCTTGTTGTAACAAAGAATGCTGTGATTTGTGATTAAGATGGAAAGAAAAGAAAATTCTAGTCAAGTCAAGCTTGGTCTGAGCCTGACACATTTCACCCTTCGAGGCAGCCAGTGACTGACCATCAGAGGAGGTCACGCTACTGTGGACAATGAGGCTGTGGATTGACAAAGGGCAGACCACTACACATGGGTCATGGCCCAGGGCCATGGAGGAAGGGCATAAGAGGGGTTCAAGGTCTGGTGAAATAACAGAACAGTCAAACAGGTCACCCATGAGGAAAAGCTATTTCCACCCCGAAGACCCCTGAGCCCTGCCGTCACTCACCGGTCACGCCCACAGTGGACACGGGGCCCACGCGCTGCCCGCTGTGCAGGCCGTACAGGTTCATCTTGTACTTGCGTCCAGGCTCCAGGCCCCCAATGGTCACTTCAGTCTCCTCACCCCCGACACGCACCACCTGGGGCCCATCCCTGCCCTTGTGCTGGATAGTAAAGGAATCGAAGTGGCCCTGGGGGACAGTCCAGGAGAGGCTCAGCGAGTCTGGGGAGGATCCTGTCACCGTCAGCTCCCCAAGGAGGGGCTCCTCGGGGGGCTCCGGGGCCTCTGTGCTGGGTTCTGTGGGGCTGGGGGTCTCCTCCATCTCTGTGGGGCCGGGAGTCTCCTCCACCTCTGTGGGGCTGGGGGTCTGCTCCATCTCTGTGGGGCCAGGGGTCTCTTCTTCTGCAGCTGAGAAGAAGGGACACACAGAGGGTGAGGCAGGGTCCCCAGGAGACGTCCTTGGGTCTCCTCCCAAGCCTTGGCTTCAACTCCAGGTCCTGAAGTCAGTTCAGAGAAGCCCATCCTTGGGGCTGGGTGGTCCTGCTTGGTCCACACCTCACAGACATGCCTGGAGTCTCTGGGGTCAGCTGTGGGGACCAGGACCACCACCAGCATGGCTCACAGAGGCCCTTCTCTGCCCAGGAGGACACACAAAGGTCACCATGGCTCAGCCTCGAGGAGAGGGGCCTCCCACACTCCACTCCCCCTTCCCCTAGTGGGTGATCTCCCCACTAGGTCCCATCCTGGGGCTACCACCGTCCACTCACCGGTCACCCCGATGACAGAGATGGGGCCCACGCGCTGCCGGTCGTGGAAGCCATACAGGTTCATCTTGTACTTGTGGTCTGGCTCCAGGCCTGAGATGGTGACCTCGTCCTCGTCCCCAGGGACCCTCACCGCCTTGGGTTGCCGGTCCCCGTTCTTATACTGGATCAGGAAGTGGTCGAACTGGCCTTCAGGGACGGTCCAGGAGAGGCTCAGGGAGTCGGGGGTGGCGTCTGTCACCGCCAGCTCCCCCAGGCAGGGCTTGATGGGAGGCTCAGGAGCTGCAGTGGGCAGGTCTGTTGGGGCTGGAGTCATTTCTTGGTCTTTTTCTGAGACTGGATCAGGAGACAAAGAGAATGGTGACATGCTTCCTGAGCTCCCTCCTAACAGGATGGATTCTGGGATTTCTCCAAGACACACCAGGGTCCTGAAGCTGGGACTCCAGTGCCCCAGGGTTAAGACTTCATTTCCCTAGTTTAAATGTTCAGCTTCCAGGGGCAGGGCACACACTGTGGAGATGTCAAGATGGTAGGGTGGGACGCCACTGACCTCAGCATGTGCAGCATGGAAGCTGCAGGAGCTGCTGAGCGAATTCACTTAGTGGGTCAGGACTCATGCTTTGTAACAGCACCACGTCTAACAGACACGTCGCGTCAGGAGGTGCCTGTGCTCAGGTTCTTAAGTATTTTCCTTTAATATCTCCTCTGGTTTAGAAGGCTTTTCTGAGCATTTGAGAATCTAATTTAGATTCCACAGTGGACAGCAGAGATGAGACCACAGGAAATCAGATCATCTTTGCAGTTGGGTTGCTTGGGGACCTCGTATTAATTCTCTTGCCAGTTTATGGCAGGGACGACACATCACACCCACAGATTTCTTTTGTCTTTCCTGTTCTGCATAGAGTTTTATTCCGGCTTAATAGCTGAATTATAAAATCATTGTGTTTCAGATCTCCATTGTGTTTGGGAACCAAGTTTTAAGCATGTCGCAGGTAATAGCTATAAAGGAACTTAACACAAGCAACCAACAGACAAGATAAGGAGTAATTAATGAAGAGAAAATATCTTGATTAGCTGCACATATGACTAATATTAGGGCTTCCCTCATAGTTCAGTCAGTAAAGAATCTGCCTGCAATGCAGGAGAACTGGGTTCGATTCCTAGATCAGGAATCTTCCTCTGGAGAAGGAAATGGCAACCCACTCCAGTATTCTCACCTGGAGAATCCCACGGACAGAGGAGCCTGATGGGCTCCAGTCCATGGGATCGCAAGAGTTGGACACAACTGATCGACTAAGCCACCATGACTAATGTTAACTACTGAAGTAACAGTATCCATGATAGCAGGGTTCCGTGTTGACATACAGTCCATGGGTATTGGTATCAAATACAATTTTACCCAGTGAAATCAATAATAATTATGAGAATTCACCCAAGGGTTTTTAGTAACTAATTTTCTTCTTCTAAAGGAGGAGCCGTAGTTACCAAACACTGTGGGTGAAGCAAGCCATACCCATCCTGCCAGACAGGTAGGGTATTCTTTCTGCAAGGATGCAGAAAGGGAGGCACAGAGGCTGAGTGACTCTCTTGAGGTCACACAGCTCTAAGGGGCTGAGAACAGGGCCAGCCCCAGGTCTGCCTGAGTTACTATTTCCTTGGCATCTTCCCTCTTCAAGGACTCAAAAAGTGTAAAGGGTGAGACAGCTAAAGTGACAGTAAGGCTTGGAGTGAAGACAGGCACAGAACCACTCCCAGGCGCTTGGGAGGCTCAGGCTCAAGAACAGTGGGAGAAAAACACGAGTACTGGCAATTAAAGGGGAACTGAGCCCAGCTCGGGGCCAGTGTCCTACTGCACACTCACCAGTTAAACCGACAGTGGAGACGGGGCCCACGCGCTGGCGGTCGTGGAAGCCGTACAGGTTCATCTTGTACTTGTGGTCTGGCTCCAGGCCCGAGATAGTGACCCCGTCCTCGTCCCCGGGCACCCTTACCACCTTGGGCTGCCCGTCCCCATTCTTGTATTGGACTAGGAAGTGGTCGAACTGGCCCTCGGGGACAGTCCAGGAGAGGCTCAGGGAGTCGGGGGTGGCGTCTGTCACAGTCAGCTCCCCCAGCTGTGGCTTCAAAGGAGGGCTAGCAGGGGGCTCCTCTTCCCGGGCTGGGGAGAGAGGCAAACAGAACCGTTCCTGCTGCTGGAAGGAACTGCTGAGGCCCTGCTCTCCTGGGTTCAGGCCAGAAGGTGGGCCAGCTCTGTGGGCCTCCCTTCAGATCCAGCTGTACCTGTGGCCATCACAATCTCTTTGTGGCCTCCTTATGGTCCATCCAGTGTGCCAAATGGCCTCTTGCCTCGATGCCTGAATGTTCTTTCCCCAGATGTCTGCATGGCTCATGTTCACACCTCCTTTAAGTCTTCATTCAAATGTCAACTTCTCTCTAGGGCCTTTCCTGCCCACCCTATTTAAAATCCCAGTTCTCCCAATTGCAGCCTATCTTTCTTAATTGGATCTGATTCCAGCAAAAATTGCAAAAGAACAATTAGGACACCATCAGGAAGGTGAGTGCTTAGTCGCTTAGTCATGTTCAACTCTTCGTGACCCCATGGACTGTAATGTAGCCTGCCGGGCTCCTCTGTCCATGTGGATTCTCCAGGCAACAATACTGGAGTAGGTTGCCATGCCCTCCTCCAGGGGATCTTCCTAACCCAGGGATCGAACCTAGATCTTTGGCATTGCAGGTGGATTCTTTACCGTCTGAGCCACCAGGGAATCAGGAAACTAGTAATACCTGAATATCTAGTTTTTAAAGGCACAATCACTGTGTCATGGTTACTTTTAAGTGGTCTTTTTGAAAAGAGCAGTACACTTAAATATGTAATGATGAAGTAAAGAGAGTATAGAATATGTTTTAAAATATTACAGCAGTGTATCCATACAATGGAATATTATTTGACTATAAAGGAATGAAGTACTGCTACATGCTACAACACAGATCAACCACAAAAATGTGCTAAAATGTGGTAAAAGTCAGACATGAAAGAGCAGGTATTGTATGATTCCAGTTATATGATGTGTCCAGAAAAGGCAAATCTACAGAGACAGTAGATTTGTGGGGATTGGAAATGGGCCCTGACAAAATGGGTCTGGACACCAGATTTCATCTCAATGTGCTGGAAAAGTTCTAAAATTATTAATAGATAGTGATGATGGTTGTACAACTCTGTAAATACACTAAAATTGATAAGCTGTATGCTTAAAACAGGTGAATTCTATGGTATGTAAAGTATACCTCAATAAAGCTGTTAATAAAGAAAACATTCTAGGACTTCCTAGTGGTTAAGAATTTGCCTGCCACATTGAAACAGGTATAATATCATATATGAAACGAATTGCCAGTCCAGGTTCGATGCATGATACAGGATGCTCAAGGCTGGTGCACTGGGATGACCCAGAGGGATGTTATGGGGAGGGAGGTGGGAGGGGGGTTCAGGATGGGGAACACATATACACCTGTGGCGGATTCATGTTGATGTATGGCAAAACCAATACAATATTGTAAAGTAATTAGCCTCCCATTAAAATAAATAAATTTATATTAAAAAAAAAAAGAATCTGCCTGCCAACAGAGGGGACATGAGTTCAATCCCTGCACTGGGAAGATCCCACATGCCGCAGAGCAACTATCTTCTTGAGCCACAATTATTGCGCCTGCGCTCTAGAGCCCTCCAGTCGTAACTACTGAACCCCACAGTACCTAGAGCCTGAGCTCTGCAACAAGAGAAGCCACTGCAACGAGAAGCCCCTGTATTGCAACAAAGAGTAGCTCCTGCTCACCACAACTAGACAAAACCTGTGTGTAGCAATGAAGACCCACCACTGCCAAAAATAAAATACATTCAAAAAAAATAAGAAAGATGATTTTCTAGTTGAGGAGGGTGGGAAGTGATGGGGTCTGGATGAGCTAGACTGCTCAAGAGGTGCTTTTTGGTTGAAGTAGGGTGATTGACACATAGGAATTCATTATGCTATTCTTTCCCTTTGGGTATGTCTGAAATTTTATATAATAAATACTTGTTGAGATTTACTATTTCATGGCATTTGTCCCAACACCCCAAAAGAGTTCTTTTCAGAGTTTCCATGCAAAGCAGAGAGCCACAGACAGGTCATGTGTGACTGGCTTGGAGGCCTCAGTCCCCAACAGCCTCTCAAGGGCGAGCACTTCCCTGGGACTCCCTCTTCCTGCTCCTAGATCACTCCTGAAGTGCTGAATGGATAATGAATGAACTAGAGATTTGGGGGTTTTAGGGTCTTCAGTGGAAGACACTAGAGAGGCTCTACTATGAGACCTTTCCTGAGACCTCATCCTAAGCCCCACCCTCACTCACCGGTCATGGCTACAGTGGACACAGGGCCCACGCGCCGCCCCCCGTGCAGGCCGTACAGGTTCATCTTGTACTTGTGTCCAGGCTCCAGGCCCTCAACGGTCACCTCGGTCTCCTCACCCCCTGACACGCACCACCTGAGGCCCGTCCCTGCCCTTGTACTGGACAGTGAAGGAGTCGAAGTGGCCCTGGGGGATGGTCCAGGAGAGGCTCAGCGAGTCTGGGGAGGATCCTGTCACCATCAGCTCCCCCAGGATGGGCTCCTCAGGGGGCTCCGGGGCCTCTGTGCTGGGTTCTGTGGGGCTGGGGGTCTCCTCCACCTCTGTGGGGCTGGGGGTCTCTTCTTCTGCAGCTGAGAAGGAGGGATACACAGAGGGTGAGGCAGGGTCCCCGGGAGATGTCCTTGGGTCTCCTCCCGAGCCATGGTCCCCAACTGGGGACCCTGAGGTCAGTTCAGAGGAGCCTAAGGAGGCTGGTGGTCCTGCTCCGTCCACACCTCACAGACATGCCTGGAGTCTCTGGGGTCAGCTGTAGGGGCCAGGACTGCCACCAGCATGGCTCACAGAGGCCCTTCTCTGCCCAGGAGGACTCACTAGTCCTCAGGGAGTCCCAGGAGAGGCACAAAGAGCACCATGGCTCAGCCTCGAGGAGAGGGGCCTCCCACACCCCACTCGCCCATCACCTGAGAAGGTGATCCTCCCACTGGGTCCCACCCTGAGGCTTCCACTGTCCACTCACTGGTCACCCCGATGACAGAGACGGGGCCCACGCGCTGGCGGTCGTGGAAGCCGTACAGGTTCATCTTGTACTTGTGGTCTGGCTCCAGGCCTGAGATGGTGACCCCTTTGTCATGCCCCGGCACCCTCACCACCTTAGGCTGCCCGTCCCCGTTCTTGTACTGGACGGTGAAGGAGTCAAAGTGGCCCTGGGGGATGGTCCAGGAGAGGCTCAGCGAGTCTGGGGAGGATCCCGTCACTGTCAGCTCCTCCAGGAAGGGCTCCTCAGGGGGCTCCGGGACCTCTGTGTTGGGTTCTGTGGGACTGGGGGTCTCCTCCATCTCTGTGGGGCTGGGGGTCTCTTCCTCTGCAGCTGAGAAGGGACACACAGAGGGTGAGGCAGGGTCCCCAGGAGACGTCCTTGGGTCTCCTCCCAAGCCTTGGCTTCAACTCCAGGCCCTGAAGTCAGTTCAGAGAAGCCCATCTTTGGGGCTGGGTGGTCCTGCTTGGTCCACACCTCACAGACATGCCTGGAGTTTCTGGAGTCAGCTGTGGGGACCAGGACTGCCACCAGCATGGCTCACAGAGGCCCTTCTCTGCCCAGGAGGACACACAAAGGTCACCATGGCTCAGCCTCGAGGAGGGGGGCCTCCCACACTCCACTCCCCCTTCCCCTAGGGGTGATCTCCCCACTAGGTCCCATCCTGGGGCTTCCACCGTCCACTCACTGGTCACCCCGATGACAGAGACGGGGCCCACGCGCTGGCGGTCGTGGAAGCCGTACAGGTTCATCTTGTACTTGTGGTCTGGCTCCAGGCCCGAGATGGTGACCTCGTCCTCGTCCCCAGGGACCCTCACCACCTTGGGTTGCCCGTCCCCATTCTTGTACTGGATCAGGAAGTGGTCGAACTGGCCCTCGGGGATGGTCCAGGAGAGGCTCAGGGAGTCGGGGGTGGTGTCTGTCACCGCCAGCTCCCCCAGGCGTGGCTTGATGTGAGGCTCAGGGACCTCGGTGGATGGGGTTTGGGTGGTAGAGGGAGATTCTGAAGGTTCATCATCCTCCTCTCTTGGGGCTGAACACAGACACGGAGAGAACAGAGCCTGAGAGAAGGGCACAGAGGCCATGGGGCCTCGGCCTCCTCTGGGCCCTCACGGCCCCCTTGGAAGGAAGCTGAGTGGGCAGAGCTCTTTTGCTCACCTGTCATGGCCTCGATGTGGGCAGGACCAACACGTTGCCCATCGTGGAAACCGTACAGGCTCACTAGGTATCTGTGGTCAGATTCCAGGTCAGAGATGGTGATGTCATGCTGGTCGCCCCCTACATTAACTTCTTGGAGTTGCCCATTCTCGTCTGTGTATTGGACCTCGAAGGAGTCAAATTCTCCCTCAGTTGCCGTCCAGGAGAGACGCAGGCTGTGTGGGGCGGCCTCCTCCAGAGTCACCTCCCCCAGAAGGGGCTCAGATGCTGGAGGACTAAAGGTTGCGGGCTCTGCTTTGATTTCTTCCCTGGGGGCTGGTTCTGAGAGACAGGTAGAGAGGGGTGAGTGGTCTGTTGCTGCACCAAGACTCCAAGAGGATGGATGGAGGGAAGGAGGTAAGGACAAGAGATCAGTAATAAAAAGGACCAACTACTGATACCCAGGGATGAACTTCAAAAGCATCATGCTAAGTGCAGGAAAAACACACAAAAAACTATGTACTGTATGAGTCTGTTAAACAAAACACTTAAAAAGGCAAAACTATAATGATAGAAAGCAATTAGGGGTTGCCAGAAGCTGGGATCAGGGAAACTGACAGCCAAGGAGCATGGGGAAACCTCTAGAGTCAATGTTTTCTATCTTTGTTGTGGTAATGGTCATGACCATTCACCCAAACTCACTCAATTATGCTCTTAAAATGGGTGAATTTTATCGTACGTAAATTATGCTTCTATGAAGCTGACCTCTTCCCCCAAAAGAAGGGGTACAGGAAGCTCAGAAATCCTGACTCCATCAGACCAGGAGAGCCAGGTGGGAAGGAGGGACAGCGAATTCCCCCGGCTGCACTCACCAGTCACTGCGATGGCAGAGATGGGACCCACTCGCTTGTCCCTGGACAGCCCGTAGAGCAGCAGCTTGTACCTGCGGGCAGGGTCCAGGCCCGAGACACTGACCTCCCTGCGGCTGCCCTCCACGGGCACCACCTGTGGTTGCCCGTCTCTGTCCCTGTACTGGATCACAAAGGAGTCAAAGTGGCCCTCAGGGACCGTCCACGAGAGGCCCACGGAGTCTGATGTCACACCGGTCACCTGCAGCTCCTCCCCCAGACGTGGTTTTGAGGGACGCTTTGTTCCAGCCTCATCCACAGCTCTGCGGGTCTCTGAGATGGAAACACAGAGAGTAAATGGTTGTTTCTGGAAGGCTGGGTGACACTGAAAGGAAGGACTGAGAGGTCTAAAGACGGGACTGAGCTGTGGCTGCGTCCTGCAGGGCTGGGTCTTCGGGCTTGTGCAAGGAGATGGGTCGGATTCCAGCCAGACAACCAGAGCCAAACAGCAACCATGTTGACAGCCACCACAAGTGACCACAGTGACTCTCCCCAGGGGGCCCTCCAGATCAGATGCCCCCCGCAGGGGCTGCCCTCACCTGTGGTGCCCTCGGTGGTGAGGGGGCCATGGCGCCTCTTGCCCAGGAGGCCGTAGACTAGGAATCTGTACTTGCGGCCGGAGTCCAGAGGGCTAATGGTGACCGAGCGCTCATGGCCCTCCACGGACACCACGCGGGGCCCATCCCTGTCCTTGAACTGGACCACAAAGGAGTCGAAGTGGCCTTCAGGGACCGTCCAGGAGAGGCGCAGTGAGTCTGGGGTGGGGTCTGTCACCCACAGCTCCCCAAGGTGGGGTGGGGCTCCTGGGCTGGCGTCACCTCGGCCAACTGACAGAAAGGAAAGTTTCTTGTGTTTATTTTTTTTTCCAAAATGACTCCTTGACTGCCTCCCTCTGGAGCTGGAAAAATCTAGAACTGCCCAAATCATCAGTGCTTCCCCCAGATATTTCCATCACCATCACATGCCCGCCAGCATCCTCATCAGGCCATGCCTCTGTCCATTAACCAGCGCAGGGAGCAGCCTTCCGTCCTGGGAGAGGTGATCCCCTGGTTTCCTATTTATCTTATTCCACTTGTTATCCAGACTCTAGCCACCGGATAGAGACCATTTCCTTGGCAGGGTGCAGCTTATCACAGGCTTCATCTGCTTATTTCCTTTGACCAAGGAATCCACTGTTTGTGATTTGACTGTTCTTTGGGAAAATCCAAGGGTCCTGGGGACATCAGAGGGGGTACAGGTCCCTGGGGGCAGACAGCTGGTGGGGAGGTAGGATATTATGATGATGGTGACCCTCCTAGAACCTGGTGGAGGAGTGGGGACTGCTTTTGTGTGAGGAGGGGTACAAGGAGAAGAAGGATGCTCAGACAGGAGAAGGATCTGGTGTCTGCCCAAGAAGCCATCCCGGGGCCTGAGAAGGAGCTGGCCTTCTGCCTTCCTGGACAGCGAGGACGGTGACGGCATTGTTATTGTGAGAGTTCTCTGGCAACTGGGAACCCCCAGGGGCAGGGGAGGGCCTGGATCAAAATCCAGGAAAGGGGCATAGCTGGGCTGGGCCCGACTGGGCTGGACTGGGCAGCCAGTCTTGGGCTCTTCTGGTGTTTCTGAGCTCCAGGAAGAGGGCAGGGGAGGAAAGCGGTTCCTCTGGAGAGGCAGATAAGGGACCCAGAGTGCCTGGGCCAGTAGGGCGGGAAACCAGGGTGAGGGTCAGTGGAAAGCTCTCTCTCGGGAGGTGATGGCTACACAAGGCTGAGACTTGGATGTGGAACAGCTCTGGCCTCCCGCCCTTGCTTCCCAGTCCTGCTGTGTCTCGCACTTTCACCTTCCAGGAAGGGTCCTGGAGGAGCCTTCCCCATTGAACAGAAGTAGGAATTACGAGAAGAGGTGAAAGTCAGCAGGGGGAACTGATCCAGGAACCCACTCCATATTCTTGGTTCCCATCTGACTGGGAAGGGAAAAGGCAGCAGGGCTTTTCAAATAAAAAGGAAGAGGTGAATGAAAGGGAGACAGGTGGAAAGGAGAGGTGTTCAGGCAGCGGGAAGAAGGACGGTGGGGCTGGGACCTCAGCTTCGTGGGGGTCCCGCTCACCTGTCTTTGCCTCCACAGAGACTGTGCTGCGGCGTTTCCCATCTTGGATCCCAAAGAGCAGGAACTTGTATTTCCTACTGGGCTCCAGGCCGGGTATGGTGACCTCGCGCTGGTCAGTGGCCACAGGCACCACCTGGGGCTGCCCGTCCCTGTCCTTGTACTGGACCAAGAAGGAGTCAAATTCGCCCTCGGGGACGGTCCAGGAGAGGCCCACGGAGTCCGGGGTCACATCCGTCACCGTCAGCTCCCCCAGGCGTGGCTCCATGGGGGGCTCTGTGACTGGGTCTGGGGGGACGGGAGCTAGGATCCAGGGAGACAGAGAACATGGCTGAGAACTCCGGGGTCAGAACTCCCCCTTCTCAGGGCTCCTGGCCTCCGAGGGCCTCCAGGGGGTGTTGAACTGAGACAGGGAGCAGTTACATCTCTATTTTCACTGGCCTCTAGCATTTGCTTCAGTGATGCATATAGGAAACCAACACGGTGGTACCAGCAGTGCTCGTAACTGTCACCAACAGGAATCACGGATGCTGTCACATCAGCTTAGAATTACTGCAGAAACTTCAAAACACTCTTTACACTCATCACTGCTTCTAAATAGGTTATTAAACAGGCCACAAGTTTCTTGCTATTTAATGAACTAATAGTGAAGTTCCTATATTACTAAATCATAAATTCAAATTTTAAAATACCTTTGATATTTGGATATCAATAGAATAGGTATGGTATGGTAAAATCCTATGCATTTTACTTTATAGATTTTAAGACATTGCTCTGAAAGGGGTTCACTGGTTTCATAGACACCACAGCACAGAAATGGTGGTGGCCTGTCCCCAGAAGGCATGAGGAGAGGGACACGCCAGGAACGGGAGACACCGGGAGCGGAGAGCAAGGGCCATCTCCCTGAGGAAGGAAGACTCTGGGTTGGCCAGAAGGGAACACAGCTCAGGCCAGGGGGGCCGAGGGCCTCTGAGAAAAGATTCGAGGGATGTGTGTTGTTTAACCCCAGTGAAAAAGGGCAGCAGGGGGAGGTGGTAGCCAGTCCAAGTCATAGCGGGGATTGTGAAGAGAGGAGGAAACAGCTGTGGATGATCAGAGAGATAGTATCTGGCTGGACCTGGTTGGAGGGGAGGAAGACAACCCTGCCTGGGGGAGGAGGCGGAGCAGAGATAGAGACTGGAAGACAGGGAAGGTTCCAGCTTACAAGAGGATCCCTGGGGTCAGGGAACAGAACACATGCCTGTGACTGGGGAGGATCTGAGTGAGAGGCTGGGGAGGTGGGGTGGCCCCAGGTGACCAGGGATGGGGACTGCCTTGACCCGCCTTCACTCACCGGTCAGGGCCACCACGGAGAGGGGGCCCACGCGCTGCCCACCATGTAGCCCGTACACGTTCATCCTGTATTTGCGCTCAGGCTCCAGCCCGGAGACAGTGGCCTCTCGCTGGTCTGTGGCCACAGGGACCACGTGGGGCTGCCCGTCCCTGTCCTTGTACTGGACCATGAAAGAGTCAAACTGGCCCTCAGAGACTGTCCACGCGAGGCCCACGGAGTTGGGGGTCACATCTGTTACTGTCAGTTCCCCGAGGCGTGGTTCCTTGGGGGGCTCGGTGGCTGGAGGAGTCTCTTCTGCTTGTGGAGCTGAGACAGAAATGGGGGAGGCTGTCAGGAAAAGCTCTTCTTCTCCTTGGTAGTAATTATCTGCGTTGTTGTGGTGGTGCCCATGGGGTGGTTCTGATGTAAGACTACACTGATTGGCAACATCTGTCTGGCCGACAAGCCTTCAGTAAGTGCCTGCCAGAATCTGGGGCTGTGCTTGGTGGGGAGGGGTGTCAGTCACCACCGAGACCCTGGGAAAGTGGCTGAAGGTCCATCTGCCCATCTCTGGCTCCAAGTCCTCCAGCCAGACCTCCCAGCTGAACCCCAGACTTGGGTGTGCTCAGCATCTTCCTTGGGTGCCTAACTGATCCCAAATTCCAGTCCAAAGCTGAATTCAGGGGCTTTGCCCCACAACTCCTGTTCCTTCCACAGCCTTCCCACCTCATCAAAACCACCGCTTCACTGTCAGAGTCATCCCCGAGTCCTCTCCCCCACCCCACGGCTGGCCTTCGAGTAAGTCCTGTCGGCACCACCTTCAGAAGCTGACTCCCCTAACTCCTAAAGTCCACCACCACCCCCTCTAAGTTGGAAAAGGAAATGGCAACCTCCTCCAGTATTCTTGCCTGGAGAATTTCATGGACAGAGGAACCTGGCAGGATACAGTCCATGGAGTTGCAGAGTCGGACAGAACTGAGCGACTACCACTCACCTCCTCTAAGCACACGGCTCTTACTGGATTGTAGCACAGTCTCCTAAATCCCCC
This sequence comes from Bos mutus, assembly GCF_027580195.1. Lineage (NCBI taxonomy): Eukaryota > Metazoa > Chordata > Mammalia > Artiodactyla > Bovidae > Bos > Bos mutus. The sequence continues at coordinate 23,730,595 of NC_091639.1, forward strand.
CTCCCCCTCTCCTCTTCACTGTGTTCCCCACTGTTAGCACATTAGTCAGAGCCTGTTCCCGCCATGGCTTCCATCTCACTCAGAGCAAAAAGCCAAGTCCTTACAATGACCTCCCTCCGAGGCCCCACATGTCTACCTCTCACACCACCCTCCTCATTCCAAAACAGTCTTCACTGGTCCTCAGACATTCCATCTGCCCGGAAGCTCTTCCCCAGAGGCCTACGTGGCTTGTCCTCTCCTTCCGGCAGGTCCTTCGTCAGCGAGTCCCTTTCCAGCCCGCTTCCCACCCACTCACCATCTCGCCTACTGGGCTTTGCTTTTCTCCCCAGCTCTTGTCACTGTCTCACACACAGTCCTACAGACATCCTCTGATAGAATGTGAGCTCCTGGGAGGAGCCTTGCCTTGTTCACTATTGTGTCCCCAGCACCAGCACCCAGTGGGTGCTCCACAAATGTCTGTTAAATTAATGAGTGGTATGCACATCTGGGAGAGGCTGAGCTCAGGACCTGCTGGTCCCCATTGCCCAAGAGTGAGCTGAGTCTGGGAGGCACTGCTTATTAGGACCAGCCTGGAAAGTGGTCCCAAGAGGCAAGTAGCAGAGGGGTGGCTAGGTGGGTGGGTTCCCAAGATCCTGTTTCTCAGGTTCCTGTCAGAGGATAAGATTAGGCTGTGTATCATAAAACCTGCTTTCAAAATGGGCTGGTGGGCTTCCCTGGTGTCTCAGTGGTAAAGAATCCACTTGCCAGTGCTGGAGACTCAGGTCCAACCCCTGATCCAGGAGGATCCTGCATGCCACAGAGCAACTAGGCCTATGCACCACAAGTATGGAGGCTGTGTCTAGAGCCCGGGAGACACAACCACTGAGCCCTCGAGCCACAGCTCCTGAAGCCGGCATGCCTAGAGCCTATGCTCCTCAACAAGAGAAGCCACTGCAATAGGCAGCCCGGGCACAGCAACTAGCAGCCCTCACTCACCACAACCATAGAAAAGCCTGTGAAGCAGTGAAGACCCAGAACAGTTAAAAATAAGTGAAAGTGAAGTCGCTCAGTCGTGTCCGACTCGTTGCGAACCCCTTGGACTGCAGCCCACCAGGCTCCTCCGTCCATGGGATTCTCCAGGCAAGAATACTGGAGTGGGTTGCCATTTCCTTCTCCAGGGGATCTTCCCACCCCAGGGAGAGAACCCAGGTCTCCCACATTGCAGGCAGATGCTTTAACCTCTGAGACACTGACTTAAAAGGGGAGGGGGGGCTGGCATGGGAATCCCCTGGTGGTTCTTGGTTAGGGCTTGATGCTTCCACTGTAGGGGGCATGGGTTCAATCCCTGGTCCTAAAATCCTACAAGCCATGCAGCTTGACCAAAAAAAAATTTTTTTTAAATTAAAGTAAAAAGTAAAAATGGGCTCGTGATGAGGTCTCAGGAGGACAGAAGTAAGTCTAAGTGGGAAGGGCAAGGATGGAGGCAGCTGAAGGCGGGAGGGAGTAACCACCATGTACTGAGCTTCTTCCAGGTCCAGGAGCCAGGCCAGGCGTTGTGTGTGTTCCATTTAATTTGCCTTTCAACCCTGTTGTTCCTGTAGCTTCCATTTCCTGCTTGCTTTCCACGAGAGAGAAACTGTCCTCACCATCAAGCCTTATCGTTGGTGCTTTGGCTCAGCTGGGGAAGGTGGAATGATAACTACCCATGAGTACTGCAGTCCTCATGCTGCATTTGGTAAAATCCTTTCCCAATTTAGCAATGTTTCTAAAGCTGCATGTTAATTCTTCTCCTAGCAACGGCTCAGCACGTGCTGTATGCCAGGCATAGTCCCTCGGTCAGCTCAGCAGGCTCCAGCTGCCCATCGCCTTCCTGCTTGGATAATGAGCTCCATCGCACAGCTTAGAATTGAGAAGCCAAGAATGGAATGCAGTTTCTTCAATTCCAAGACTCAATTGTCCTCTACTGCCTCAGTCAGCGCCTGACATAGTCCATCCTTACCTGGGAACCGGGCTTCCCAAGTGGAGCTAGTGGTAAAGAACCCGCCTGCCAATGCAGGTGACATAAGAGACCCAGGTTTGATCCCTGGGTGTAGAAGATCCCCTGGAGGAGAGCATGGCAACCCACTCTAATATTCTTGTCTGGAGAATCCCATGGACAGAGGAGCCTGGTGGGCTATAGTCCATAGGATTGCAAAGAGTCAGACACAACTGAAGCAACTTAGCATGCACGCATGTGCCCAGGGACCAGAGTCGCTGCCCCAGACAGACAAATGGACCTAGGGTGACCCCAGGAGAAACCTCGGCCACATGTGCTAGGCCTGACACAAGCCTCCACCTTTCTACTTCAGGCCCGCAGGACAGTAACCCACTGAGGCTTTCCCCTCTCCCTACTCTCTGTGCTGACTGAAGAAAGAAAAGAAATCAGGGGTGAAAGACTCTGGACTCTAAGCCAACCAAGTCCCTTTGAGAAATACAGAAACCATGTTCCGGAAACGTGTTTCTCCGCTTTTAAAAATCTTTCCCTTTAGAATAAAAGTTGCTTTTGAAAAATCTATGTCTTTGTTTCAGTGAACAAAGGAGAAAAGAGACGCCCTGTCCCTGGGGCCAAGCTGGGCAGACCAGAAGGAGGGTCACAGAGGCCTGTCTGGGGCCTGGGCCTGGCCCTGGGGCTCTGCAGAGTGGGTGCCCAGGCGGGTCCTCTGTGGTGGCTGAGGGGCCCTGTACCTGGGTGGAGGGACAGTCTTCCTTGCTGTCATCACTCACCGGATGAGTCATAAGGGAAGTTTCCAGCTGCCCTGGTGAAGAGGCCAATATCTCATGCACATTCTAAGAAGCCGAACCAGCCAAAGGGGACAGAGCAGACCCCAGGGTAAGGCCAGACATAATCATCGTAGTGGCCAACACTGCAGCATGTTTACTCTGAGCCAGGCCTGCGCTAATGCACTTAACCTCACAACTGTTCTGTGAAGTGGGCATTATTATCCCCATTTTATGGCTGAGGAAACAAACACAGTAAGCTGAAAACTCGCTCAAGGTGGTGAAGTTGGTTGTTGCCCAGTCCCCAATGAACTGTTCTTTCTAGGTCGTCCCCAAGCAGGGGGTTCTATCGCAGCAAGGGAGGGTGATCCCACAGGGAGGCTGGGGGTCCCTGAGGTGAGGAAAACAGACAAGGGCCCCGCCCTCACTCACCAGTCATGCCTACGGTGGACACGGGGCCCGAGCGCTGCCCCCCGTGCAGGCCGTACAGGTTCATCTTGTACTTGCGTCCGGGTTCCAGGCCCCCAATGGTCACCTCAGTCTCCTCACCCCAACACGCACCACCTGGGGCCCGTCCCTGCCCTTGTACTGGACGGTGAAGGAGTCGAAGTGGCCCTGGGGGACGGTCCAGGAGAGGCTCAGCGAGTCTGGGGAGGATCCTGTCACCGTCAGCTCCCCCAGGAGGGGCTCCTCGGCGGGCTCTGGGGCCTCTGTGCTGGGTTCCATGGGGCTGGGGGTCTCCTCCATCTCTGTGGGGCTGGGGGTCTCCTCCTCTGCAGCTGAGAAGGAGGAACACACAAAGTGAGTGAGGCAGGGTCCCCGGGAGATGTCCTTGGGTCTCCTCCCAAGCCATGGTCCCCATTGGGTGCCCTGAGGTCAGTTCAGAGAAGCCTAAGGAGGCTGGTGGTCCTGCTCGGTCCACACCTCACAGACACACCTGGAGCCCCCAGTGTCAGCTGTGGGGACTGGGGCTGCCACCAGCACAGCTCATGGAAGCCCTTCTCTGCCTAGGAAGCCCCACAGAGGTCACCATGGCTCAGCCTGGAGGAGGGGGCCTCCCACACTCCACTCCCTCATCACCTGAGGGGGTGATCTCCCCACTAGGTCCCATCCTGGGGCTTCCACCATCCACTTACTGGTCACCCCAATGACAGACATGGGGCCCACGCGCTGGCGGTCGTGGAAGCCGTACAGGTTCATCTTGTACTTGTGGTCTGGCTCCAGGCCCGAGATGGTGACCCCGTCCTCGTCCCCTGGCACCCTCATCACCCTGGGTTGCCCATCCCCGTCTCTGTACTGGACAGTGAAGGAGTCAAAGTGGCCGTGGGGGATGGTCCAGGAGAGGCTCAGCGAGTCCGGGGAGGATCCTGTCACCATCAGCTCCCCCAGGAGGGGCTTCTCGGGGGACTCTGGGGCCTTTGTGCTGGGTTCTGTGGGGCTGGGGGTCTCCTCCATCTCTGTGGCACTGGGGGTCTCATCCAGGACTTCCTGGGGGGCTGAGAGAAGAGATTAGGCTCTCAGTTGACATGCTTTGCTGGTGACATTAATCATGACATAAAGTACATTTGGCAAGTATACTCTTCAAGCTGTTGGCTTAAGGGTTCCTGTAGCCTTTGTATTAGCCGTTCAGTGACTCATTGAAGGAGACAGCGCTGAGACAGGCCCCTAAACTCCACTGTGTACTGCTGGCCAATTGCACTGGCTGTGCTCTCGTGTCTGAGAAAGGAGGTGAGGCAGGGTGAGAGGAAACTGAGCAATTTTTCCTGGACTGTGCTGACCACAGGAAAGCGAGGGGGCAGCAGGGACTTGTCCCACTTGCATTTCTCCCTGTCAGTTCCTGCCCCTCCCCAGGGTTGCCCAGCTCCCCCCACCCCACTGACCAGGACAGAAAATGGGATGTGCTCTGGCTAAGACCTCCCCAGGCAGCCCTGTCTCTTCCTCCACTTTAGACAAGAGTAGGAGAAAAGGTACGGGAATGGGGCTGGGGGCTGGGGAGAGCCGTGCTCTTCCCTGGCTGGGGCTAGAATCACAGCATCCACGAGGGCATCCACCCACCGTCTGCAGTAGCCAGGTCTCTGCTGAGGCTCCATGAGCTGGGGAAACTGGCACAAGGGAAGCCAGCCCTTCTGTGACCCACTCCCCGGCCCACGGGGGACCACTTTGGGCACAGAAGAGCGAGGAAGCAGCAAGCAAGAATGATAACCCAGACAGGGAAGGGGAAGATGGAAAGGCGGAGAGAAGAGGATACTGGGAAGGGAGAGAGTCGGGGAGAAATGATGGCTTACTCTTCAATAGCAGTTTTGACGTGCTTGGCACTAAGTACCATGTGTGTACTAACTCATTTAATTCTAATAGCTCTGTGAAGCCGTTACCCTTGTTATTCTCATTTGACAGGTGAGAAAACCGAGGCCCAGAGAGACTCATTAAGTTGCACAAGATCCCAAAGCTAGGATTAACATCCAGGCAGCTGGCCCTAGAGCCCATACTCCCAACCACAATGCTACACAGTCAGGGAAATGTGCTGGATGAGGGGAGGCTGGGCCCTAGGAGGACTGCAGGGCTGGGGGCTGAAAGCGAGCCCTTTGCCCTGCTCCAAGCTGGCTGGGACTCAGCGAGTCAGGGGGGCTGGGGAAATGTGGAGCTCATGGTCCTTGGATTTGCCAGTTCTGAACAAAGCATCGGTGGAGGGAGGGTGTGGGCATCGGGTAACAGAAGCTCAGAAAAGACCACAGCCTCAGCCAGGAGAAGGCAGCCAGCAAAGGCCGCGAGGAAAGAACACAGTGGCTGAGGACACTCAGGGGGAGCACAGCCCAGCGGGGACGGATGATTCTCGGTGCTCAGAATGGCGGAAAAGGGGCCTGTCGTTGGAGGTGGAGAGGCAGGGCCAAGAAAGATGTCAGGGACTGGCGGCTGGATGTGAAATCCTGGGATGTGGGGAAAGAGACGGCGGAGGCTTTGGCAGAATTGGAGCCGAGGAAGAAAAGGTGGAGAGAGGCGCCAAGGGTCTGGGGCCAGGTCCCACTCAGAGGGCTGGGGGTTGGAGGGCAAGGGAGGCCTGACTCACCTGTGGTGGCCACCACGGACACAGGCCCCACGCGCTGCCTGCCATGAAGCCCGTAGAGGTTCATCTTATACTTCCGGTCGGGCTCCAGGCCGGGGATGGCGACCTCATTCTCATCACCCGTGACGGGCACTGCTTGGGGCCGCCCCTGGGCATCCTTGTACTGGACCACGAAGGAGTCGAAAGAGCCCTGGGCCACCGTCCAGGAGAGGCGCAGAGAGTCTGCAGTGGCGCCAGCCACTGTCAGCTCCCCCAACAGGGGCCACTCTGGGGGCTCTGGGTGGCGGGGCTCCTCTTTCTTCTCTGGGGCTGTAAATAAGAAGGCCCAGGCAGGGCTGAACTGGCAGAACTCCAGGATTGGGGCCTGGGGTTTGGAAGGCTTGTCACACCTGTGGGGGTCTCTACTCGATTAGCATGAGCACTGAACTCTGAGAAGCCTGGCACAGCCAGAGTATGACACACCTTCTGGGCCTCGGGGAGCAGCTGAACAGGATGAAAGGGGCCCAGCAGTGCGGGGGAGGCTGGCTGGCCCTGAGCCCAAAAGCGGGGCCAGGATTCCGAGTCAGCCATCTCGCTGGGAGGCCCCAGCCAGCTCCTGGCTGAGGGCAGGCATGTGGAAGGCTGGGAGGGGTCAGCCCCCTGTAAGGCTGGGGGCTTAGGAGGCTGCCACTCACCGGTGGTGCCATCAGCCGTGAGGGGGCCATGCCGCTTCTTGTTGGCAATCCCAAACAGAGTGAATCTGTACTTGTGGTCAGGGTCCAGCGGGGAGATAATGACCGAGCGCTCGGGCCCTTCCACGGGCACCACCTGTGGCCGGCCGGCCCTGTCCCTGTACTGGACCATGAAGGAGTCAAACTGGCCCTCAGGGACAGTCCAGGAGAGGTGCAGTGAGTCTGGGGTGGGATCAGTCACCCACAGCTTCCCCAGGCGGGGTGGAGTCACTGGGCTGGGATCAGTCTGAGACACTAGGAAGAGGAGGTGGGAGAGAAGGGAGGGACACGGGTCAAAAGAGAAGAAGAAATCCGTCTCCCCCTAGGAATGCTGTGTGAGACTGTGCAGGCTGTTCACGTGCATGGTGAAGGCAGCGCGGACAGAGCACTCTGCTTGCCGAGCTGGGCACCCTGGCAAGCGGCTGTGCCCACCTAAAAGGACAGGCAGCTCATTTGACGTGGCATGAAAGCACTGTCTTAACTGCTGTTGTTTAGTTGCTAAGTCGTGTCTGACTCTTTGCCACCCCCTGGACTGTAGCCCGCCAGGCTCCCCTGTCCATGGAATTCTCCAGGCAAGAATACTGGAGTGGGTTGCCATGCCCTCCTCCAGGGGATCTTCCCAACCCAGGAATCGAACCTGAACCTCCTGCATTGGCAGGGAGATTCTTGACCGCTGAGTCACCAGGGAAGCCCGCTGTATGGACTAGTGCGGCCCTCACTTACTGTGCAGACTGGAGAGGGGCTTCAGAGAGAAGGAAGTGCAGTGAGCCCCTTCCACATCTCCACAGCCAGGGAAGTCTTCCAGGACAGCCTCCACTGCTTCCAGACCTAACAACTAGCTGATTTCCTCTCCAAGAGAGGGGTGCTTGGTCCTAGGAGCATTTTCTTGTGGGAGAGCCCCCCACAACTGTGCTCTGGGCCCCACTTTATCCGCTCCCACTCTCACTCCATCAGCTGTGCCCTCAGGATTTACGCAAACTCCTCCACTCAGCTGCATCGCCCTCCAGCCTCCACCCTCCCTCTTCGCTCTCCACTCCAGCCCAGATTCCAGAGAGAGATGCTTGTACTCATGTCCTCACCTTCATCACCCTCCCAACCCAGCCCTGCCCTCCACCAGCAGCTCCCACCAGGGTCAGTGGTGACCTCGCCGTTGCTAAGTCCTGTGGACACTCTGCAGCCCTGAGTCACTCGTACGGAATCTGACATGTCTGACCTCGCCCTTCATTTTGGCATTCCTCTCCCCAGTTCCCCCCTCAGGCTGCCCTGCAGATCCTGATCCTCTGTTCATGCCATGAGTGATGGCCACCTCCAGGTCCCAGGGGCCATGTCTCTCCTCCCTGCCTCCCCACCCTGGCTTCTGCCCACTGGGACATGCTCCATGCTCAGGCCTTTTCTCTGCTCTCCAGTCCCAGGAGGGCAGCGGGAGAGCGCTATGGCGCCTTCACTTTCTGCCCAAGTGGCCTTGCCCTCTCTATGCCGCCCCTCTCCTCATTTGTGAAATGAGCATGCCTCACAAGGCTGCTTGTGAGGATTAAGTGTGATCATTCTCTTAGAACATCTTGAACACATCTGACACTTAAACGCTCGAAAGATGTCTGACTAAGTGTTGCTGCCCTGTTGCATTGTTCCTCACATCCGCTGTTCCTTGCCTCAGGGAACAGCACTGCCGATCCAGAAGCGTGGGGTGCCTGGGCCTCCTTGCTCTCCTTCACCCCACCCAATCCCAGCCTCACTGCCACCATCCCTGCCAGGCCAGCATCCTCGTTTGCCGGTTCCTAACTCACTTCTCCAGCTGTCCTCTGAAGCAGCCTCAGAGCTATTTGTAAGATAAATATTGATTCGGGTCATTCTCCCACTTAAAGCACTTCAGAGGCCCCCTAGGGTCCTCAAATGAGGCCTAAGTGACTCACTCACTGGAGATCAGTGAGACCAGTGTCCTCAGCCCCCAGGTGCCCTACCCTGCTATCCGGAGGAGAGACTTTGATTCTCTTACAGGGCCACTCTCACTCCTGCCTCACTCTCCACAGCTCCCTCTGTTGGCACTGCCCTCCTCAACCTCCCTGCCTGACCCACCACAATTTTCCCTTTAGGATTCAGCTCAGGGACCACCGCCTCCAGGAAGACTTCTGGGAGTTCCCAAAGCACTGGGGAGACCTCCATTAGGACCGCGCAGAGGGCAGGGGCAGGGGCCTGGGTGACCCCTGTCACTCACAGATTTTGGCTTCAGCCACCAGGGGGCCATGCCTCTTCTTGCCCACGAGCCCGTATAGGACAAATTTGTACTTGCGGCCGACGTCCAGGTTGGAGATGAGGGCTGAGCGCTGGGGCCCTTCTACAGGCACCACCTGGGGCCTGTCCCTGTCTTTGTACTGGATGACAAAGGAATCGAACTCGCCCTCAGGGACTGTCCAGTGCAGAAGCAGGGAGTCCGAGGTCACGTCTGTCACTGTCAGCTTGCCCAGGCGAGGTGGGGCCAAGGGTTTCCCAGGTTTCTCCCCATCCTTGTCTGGAGTTGGAGGAAGGGGGGCAAAAACAAAGCACGTGGGCTCAAGCACTGTCTTGTCCCTGCTCTCCGTCCCTCTCCTCTGCCCTCTGGCTCCCTCCATGCTGGACGGCTCCTTCCCTTGATGCCTCCATTCCCCGCCCTCAGTTCTCTGGGACCAGCCTTTCTAAGAAGGGTGGCATTTCTCCCCAACGTCTACTCTTGAGCCAGAGCTTCCGCTCTTCCCTGTGATAACTTCCTCCCCACTCACAAAGGTCCCAGGCCCTCTACACACGAACACTTTGAGGGAGTTTTGGGTCCCCTGAGGTTCTTCCTGAGAGTTTGGAACCATTGCTGCTTCAGAGCAGCCTGGAGATGCCTTAGTCCACCTGAATGTTTCTCTCCCTTGCCACTCTCTTCCTGGTGAGAGATCTGGAGTTGCAGGGAGAGCTGGCTACCCGAGTCCCATAAAGGGGACCAGGAGAAACTGTGAATGCCAGGAGCCCCAGGCTCCTGCCCGGGTTCCACAAACCTCACCCATCTCCGAAGTCCCGATGGCCGTGGAGTGCCCTCCCCAGGGAACCTCCACCCCTAGGAGAACTGGCTGATGGGACCATGGGGTGCTGCAGACCAGGCTTGCAGGGTAGGGGGACAACGTGTCCTAGTCTGTCCAGTGAGGGGATGGCAGGGGCTTGAGAGAAGGGAAAGGGAGGGGGCTGAAAGAGGAGGGGGCTGAGGATCAATATCCTCGGAGCCAGAGGCTTTCCCACACCCACCCTGAGAGACGCAGGGGGCGGAGAGGGGCAGAGGAGTGACCAGGAAGTGGGGGCGGGACACTTCTACACAAAGAAAGCTGCAAGTGGAGAGGCAGGGGCCAACAGTCTCTTTCCCTGAATCTTTGTCCCATGCTTTGACTTTTCTCCTCTCATCTATTTATCTGGAAGGACTCCCCTCTCCGATCCACCCTTTCGTTGTACTAAGACTTTCCCCATCCCTCTTGCCTCTGAGCCCTCAACTCCCTTTCTCTCCTTGTTTCTCCTACGTTCTCGACCCAAACACCAGCCCTGCCCTTCGGTCTTCATCCCACCCCTGAAGTCCTAATGGCCCAGCCCCTCCCCCAGCCTCAGGACACTGGACTTGAACAGAGTCCAGGATGTACCCATAATGCCTTGGTAGATGAGAGGGGCAGAGGGCTCGCCACTGGGAGGGATCCCACGAAGTGACAGCTCGTAGGGGGATTCGGGAGGGGGTGAGGGCACCAGAGCCTGACGGACATCCCCTGGCAGTAGCTCCTCATGGGCCCCTGGCCCTTCGGGCACCCGTAGGCGCAGCTGGAAGTGGGTAAAGGTGTCAGGCTGGGCAGTCCAGGCCACTCGGAGGCGCCCTGTCTTGTCTTTGCCCAGCACCCTCAACTCGGCCAGCTCCTGGGGGCGCTGCTGCAGGACAGGGGCCTGAGCCCCTTGAGTCGTTGAAGGGCCTGAGGGAGGAGGCTCATCAGTGGCCCCCAAGAGGCCTGAGAGGGAGGACCCTGGGAAGAGGCAGGGCGAGAAAAACAGGAGAGTCGAGTATGAGAGCCAGAAAGGAGACTGCAGTTCCCAGGTTCTGCTCTCTGGCTTCTAAGAGTCTTCAGACTTTCCCTTTGCCGCTCCTGGATCACCTCATTGTCCCAAACATCCACTATAGCCCTGCACAGACGGGCCTGCAGGTCATAAACAGAAGAACTAAGTCTGCCATCCCTCCTCCCACAAGGCTCCTAGCTCCCTTCCCATGGGAAACCCTCCCCACTGGGTGGAGGTCCTGGCTTCCATTAGTGCTGCAGTGAGAAGCCTGGAAGAAAGAAGACGGTGGTGTTAAGGAAGACTCAAGAGACAGTGGGCAGTCAGAAGAGAGAGAGGAGTGGACATCCAGCTCCGGTGACATCTGGGCCCTAGTGGGGAAGAAGAGGTCCATAACCCCTCCCCCCAACAGCCACAGGGCGCCCCCTCCCTGAGCCAGGATGCCGTTCCTGTGGGAGAGACAAGTGTGAACTGAGCCAGGAGGTCTGGAATGCCAGCCCAAGAAGCAGTGGCTTCACCTCTCACCTACCCATGCTGCCTAACGGTTTCAAGGCCACCCCCAAGCAGTTCCGATGCGTCTCTTTGAGGTTAGGGCCAAAGTGTGGAAAATAGTAACCACTGACCACAGTTGTCAGCTACCCTCACCACAGTGAGTCAGAGTGGGAAACCACTGGTTTCACGCCCTACCCCACCCAAACTGCTCCAGAGAATCTTTGCAGACACTGTCCCTCCCATCAAATGACCCTTCTATTGCCTAGAACAGGATTCCTGGCAGAAGTGTCCTAGGAACCCAAGTGAAAATCAGACAATTCCAAAGACCAGGTCTCAGCCTCCGGTATCCACCAGGACCCTGAGGGTGGAGGGGGTTTCCAGGGACACAGGAAGGTGTGGGGACCCCCGGAGCCTGAACCAGGGAGGGCTGGAAGGCAGAAGGGCACAGGTGGGGGAGTGGCAGCCTGAGCAGTGAGGCAGTGGGAGGCACTCATAGACTCCGATGGCAGGTGAGACCGGGCAGGGGGTGGGGGGTCGCGCGGCCCCACCCACGCTACCTGTGGTGGTGATGAAGGCGTAGGACTTGGAGGTCTGCCCTGCCCGCACCCCGTGGACCTCCACGTGGTAGGTGGTGCCGGGCTTGAGATCGGGCAGACTGACGGTGCGCGCGGTGCCCGGCACGGTCAGCTCCCCGGCGGGCCCCTCCGCGGGCGGCTGCGGCCGCCAGCGCAGCACCACGCGCTCGAAGTGGCCGCGGAGCCCGTCGAGCGACACGAGGAGCGCGCCGTCGGCGGAAGTGCCCAGCACCTCGGGCTTGGGGTGGCGGGGCGTCGCCACCCGGTCGACGCCTTCGGGCGAGAGGCCGTAGATGCCCTGGTTGGAGTTCCGCTTCCAGGTGCCCGAGTCGGGGCTGGCGGTGGGGTGGGGGCGACCGGGCGGGGGTGCAGGGGAGCGACGCCGCTGCAAGTATTCGTGGATGTGGTGCGCCACCGACGTGTAGGTCTGGTTGGCTCGCAGTGGGTAGCCGTGAGCCCGCAGGTGACGCTCCAGGTCCTGCACCGTGCCGCGGAAGCGGCCCAGCTCGGCGGTCAGGTTGCCCCACGCCCGCCGAGGGGGCTGGGGCGGGCTCGGCCGCGGCGGAGACTCCGCCTCACCCTGCTCCGCGGGCCGCGAGGGCCGAGGGGGCGGCGCCGGGCGCGCGGGCCGCGGGGGCCGCGGGGCTGGGGCCGGCCGGGGCCGGGGCTTGGGGGGCGGGGCTGGGGGGTGCGCCTCCGGGTAACTGTAGTGGCCTGGTGCTGCCGGGCGGAAAAAGGGGGAGGAGAGAGCCGGTCAGTGGCAGCACCCCCCATCACCAACCCCTGCACTCCCCCCACGGCAGCCCCGCCCGCGTCCCTCCCACCAGAGCCTGAGGCCTCTTTCCTGGGCCCCAGCCCCACCTGCAAAGAGAACCGAGAGAAGTTAGTGCCCCAGGACGCCCTCCCGCTTCGCCCTCCAAGCCCGCCACCGTTGGTGCCCTAGAAAGAAGAAATGAACGGGTGGGGCACTGCGTCTGAAGGAGAGAAAGGGGCGTGGGAGGAGAGAACGCGAGCGACAGCGAGGTGGGCGTCCCTCTGTCACAGGAAAGGGAAAGAAAGATCCAGGCATCTGTTAAGAGACTTGGAGGGTTAGTGGAAAATTACTGCTGAGACCTAACTCCCCCAAACCCCAATTCTAAAGTCAACAGGCGCCTTGATCTCTAATCTCCCCCAGCTCCAGTCCCAGGAGACCTGACCACTGAGATGGAGCACAGGGCAGTCCCTGTGCCCAAGGTCAGATCAGAACCACCCCTATCTGGTTGGGCCGGATAGCATCTTTTATTTACTGCATCTCTCCATGAGGCTGCTCTTCCCAAACTCCAACCCACCGCCTGCCTACAGGACTCCAGGCACCTGAGAACTCCGTCTCCTCAGAGCCCCTGGTACAGAGGAAGGCCCCCAGAAGGTACTTTGGGACTGCCACACACCCTGTGCAGTGCATTCAGAGGAGCCTGTGTGCACGGCTTCCCAAGGAAGTGGCTCCTAGGCTCAGAAACTTCCCCAGCCCTTGGCCAGCCGTACCTGTGTTGGCCCTGATGGAAGCTGGGTAGCTTACTGCCCGGCCCCGCTCGGCAGTGACGGTCACCACGTATTCTACACCTGGCATCAGGCCGGTCAGCAGCGTCCCGTCTGCCTCAGAGGGCACTTCCAGCCGCACCCTCTGGTTGCCAGCACTGACGTAGGACACCACAAACCGGTCCACTTCAGCCTGGGGGCGCAGCCAGTTGAGCTCCAGTGTGGTTGGTGTCACAGCCACCACGCGGAGGTCCTGGGGGCCGTCAATCACTAGCCAGGTCAGAGAGAGGAGGCATCAGGTGGGAGTCTGGTTCTCGGTTACCAGCTGTCCTGCTAAGAGCCTTGCCCCCAGCCAGTCCCTCCCCTCTGCCCTCTTGGAGGGCATATCCCAGCCCCCCCTTTTCAAATCCATTCTGCACCCATGACACCCCACCCTGCAACAGCCCCAGCTCTCACTGGTGGTGATGGTCTTGGAGGCAGGAGGGCCCCAGTTAGTCCCTCGAAGGGCACGGACAGTGACCTGGTACTCCTGACCAGGGGCTAATCCTCTCTGGTCATAGGCTGAGGCAGAGCTGGGCACCCGTGCTGTGAATGGGGGGCTCGCCCCCTCTGTCTGCAAGAGAGAAAATTCTGGGTGGATCAGAGCTGCCACTCACCCCTGCTGCTCAGTGCCCCTGATCCCTTCTTTCCCCAAGGTCTAGGCAGAGTCAGCATGAGATTGTGTAGAACTTGGCCCTTTACAGCTGGGGAGCATGGATGGTATCAGCAAACACATCTAGAACACCTACTCCGTGCCAGCTCCCGTTCAAGGCAATTTACATGTGAACTCACTCAATTCTCTTAAGAATCTAATGAGGTAGGTCAGATTATTCCCATTGGACAGATGAGGAAACTGATGTACAAAAGTATTTAGTGGTTTGCCCAAGGAGGCAGGGATTTAAACCCAGGCAGTGCGACCTCAGAGTCCCCTCTTATGGGGACTACCTTTTTTAAAAAAAATATTTATTTACTTATTTGACTGCTTTGGCTCTTAGTTGTGGAATGAGGACCTGGCCTTGAGGCATGTGGGATCTTAGTTCCCTGACCAGGGATTGAACCCAAGTCCCCTGCATTGGAAAGCAGATTCCTAATCACTGGACGACCAGGGAAGTCCCTGGGCACTGCCTTTTGAGCCTGTTCATCAGCTGTCTGTCAGAATTCTACCTGACACATGCCAGGACTCTCTTTCTGGCTTTCCTCCGGCAATCCTGACCCTCTGGGCATGAGGAGGGTCATGCCCTCCTTCTCATAAATCCGTTCCTGTCATAACAGGTGAAGCAGATGAGGGATACCACTTCAAGTCTCACTTCCTCCTTGAGGCAGCTGCCCCAGCCTGAGCCTTCCCCTAGAGACACCTGTTCCTACCTGTGTAACTTGGGTGTGACCCACATCGTGACATTTCCTTTGAGGTATTTTCCTTGTCTTTTCAGCAGGGTTGTAGGCCCCTCAAAAACAAGGCCCACCTGCTCAGAGTTCCACAAATATGTTTCCTGAATTTGTACCTGGCATCATTCTGGGCCCTCGAGACACAAAAATAAGAGATATGATCCCTGTCTCCTCAGAGAGCTCATGCTCTAGTAGCTAAATGTGTGGCCACGTTTTACATTTTATTAGATCCTTAACCCAAATCTCTGTGTGTAGTCCATGCCTGTGAGAGAACAAACCCCATTTAAGTATACCTGTAAAGTGTTATGATTATTTGCAGGAACCCCACAGAAAATCTGCCAGCCCCTGCTCCAGGCAGGGTCTCCTGGAGTGCCAGCCTCTGGGGAAACAGGAGGAATGGACGTCTGGGAACAGCTCAGCATTTCGCTGGGCCATCTAGCTAGAACAGCTAATAAGGACGCTCTGTTCTGCTTTGCTATGTTGGCTGTGATGGGGACACCTCCATTCAGCCAAGTAGGATTGGAAATTTCAAAAGGTACTCTCCTAAACCAAGAGAACTGCGAGGAAATCAACACAGTAAATACTAAAGTATAAAACCAGATGAAGGGCCACGTAGAGACTTCTGGGTTGAGGATGAAGTGAAGCTTTGTTAGAGTTTTCTTGGCTGAAAAGGTTTTCTGGGCATGCAGGATCTTCATCTCTCTCTTACTCACTGCCCTAGAATATCCCAGCCTGGGAGGCCTTGGATGGGTGTCTACTCAAGGCCTTATGAGGCCTTTATCCTTCCCCAAACCTTCTCTCTCTCTCCCTTTACTCCCCCAACCCACCACCACCAACACACACACCCATACCCCTTGAGTGCTTCCTGATGATGTCCGGTCCTTCCAGGGAGACAAGCCTATCCCTAGGGTACCTTCTCCCTTCAGGTCACCTACATGAACCTTTTAGACACTTTGAGATCCATCTGGGAACAATCCCCTGAGAAGTTATACTGCCAGTCTAACCCACATCTTTCAGCACCACCTGTCTGGTCTGAGGCTGGCTCTCTAACCAGAGGCTGGCAGCTGATTCGGCCCCTTCATGATGGTTTGGCTGTTTCACTGATGTCCTTGGCAAGTTTCTAACTCTATTCTCGATATTAACCTCATGGCCCCACGTGGAGGGCTCCACCTTGGCTGGCCCCTGGAGCTCACCTCACCCTCATCCTCTTTTTCAGACCAGACCCGAACACAAACTTTTCTGAGGCTGCAAGTTCCTGTGTCCCAATGAAAATGTGACATAGCCCCAGTTTCCAGTCTGTGGAATACATTCAAACTGGAAACACCTGGATGTCTTTCTGTTCGGGGGTTCACCTCCCTCAGTTTCTTCAAACTTTGTCTCACATTCATAGAAGACCTTGCCTTTTGCAAAACAGCAGCATTCCTTGAACAAAAGCAGTGGTCCTTGGACTTGGGGTACATGAGAATCACCTGGGGGTATGTTATGATGCAGGTTACCGGGCTCTTCCCCCTACAGCTTCTCATTCAGCAGATTGGGGGGCAGAGTCTGACAGTTTGCATGGCTAATGCTCCAGGTGATGCTAATACTGCAGGTCCAGGGAGCACACTTTCAGAACCGCTGAGCATAGCCGTGCCACGTATGCAGGGAAAAGAGGAATGTTCCTCTTCTGTGTTTTGAAAATCATTCCAATAACTAGGTGTGTCCCTTGGCCAGGAATAGCAGAGTTTGAGTTTTGAGAGAAAAGTGTTTCTGGAAAAGGGAAAAGGATAAGGTAGAGAGAGAGGCTTCTAGGAAGATGGCAGTGGCCAGAGGGATAGCCAGCTACTGAACGCACTCTGTGCCAACAGAAATGGATACAGAGTGCTGGCCAAAGGCAAGAGACACAATCCCAGAGGCCAGCCACAAAAAAGTGTAGAAAACATAGTCAGAGGGCCAGCGGCACAGGCTGATGTGGAGTCCAAGGGAGGTGTCTGGGGACCAATTTTACGGGAGCATTTTCCACACCCAGGATCAGGGAGAACCTAAAATGTGATGGAGGCCCATACCCAGTGCAAAGCAGATGAGCTGAGAGCATGGCCAAGCTGGATACAGGCTAGCTGGATCCCCCCGGGCCCCACAAAGAGGGAGAAAGCCCAGGGCTCCTCCTGGGAGATTGTGCCTCTGGAGAACACCAAGGATGAGGTCATATTTACTAAGAGCAGGAGATGCTGTTGCCCTTTAAGCTCCTTCTAGCTCAAATGTTTATTTCAATTCTTTCCCTAAAGTTTCTTAGGGAAATTTCTCTTAAAAGTCCAACCCTCTCAAGATTGGAACTATGTAAATAATATACACGCAGAAAAGAGTGGGAGAAACACTTTAAAATGTTAACAGTACTTGTTTCAGTGTGAAACAGCCAAGAATTATTTGTTTTTTTCCCTAGTCGCCAAATTCTTGTCTTGTGATTAAATTATTTTTATAACTGAAAAACAAATTTTTAATGGAAAAAAAAAATCCAGGCTCCCTTGGTTGTGCAGCAAAGTAGGGATTTCTGCCTCTGCTTCTACCAGAGGGTAAGGAGAGATTAAAACATGATGGGGCCTGGGTTTGAGGTGATAATATTGATAAGGAGACTTAGAATGACTAGGCCAGTTGGGGTGGGGATGACAGCCAGCACCTCAGAGCTATCCCTTCTGTCCTGGAGGCTTCCTAAGTTTAAGCCCTGGAACTTACTTATTTTTCCAGAGTCCTGACTGGGGAGAGATTAGAGTAACATGGCCTACCCACCTATGGCATTTGTGGAATGATGCAGGAAAACATATTTGAATGGGAGAAATGTCAGATGATTTGCAACTAGGAGACCAAACACACCATAAAAATCCAATCTGCATGAAGGGAGATCTCTAATGAGAGGCCACAAACTTTGTCCTTAGGGTGCCCCCAAATATTTTAAGAGTGAGTTGGAAGGAGATAGAGAAATGAGGCTTTGCAATGTACTGATGACTTGGAGGCTAGGGAACTAGTTCACAGAATCAAATTATTACAACAGCCTAGACAGCTTGGCCCAAACCAAAAAATGATAACACTGAACAGAGCCAAATACAAAGGCTTATATTTAGATTTAAAAGGGGGTATGTAGTTGAATGTCTTTTTTTTCCTTGTTTATATCTTCTAAAGTATCTACACTGAGCTTATATGACTTTTATAATAAAAAGTTACTTTAAAAATCAAATGTGATCAAAATAACTGACAGTTTGTGTGACCACACGTTCATATATGTCAACTCTGAGAAAAGTAGCTGGATATCCAGAGTCAGCCAGGTGAGTGACTGGATTCCTTTCTGCCCCTGTAACTGGGGGGAAGAGGCACATGCAAAAAGGAGGAGGCATTAGAGGAAGAAAACAAGAAATGAAGGATTCAGAGAACAAAGCCTCAAGGAAATAGGGAGAAGAAACCAGTGGGTTTGGCCTGGAGGGAATGAATGGTGATGTGATGGTGTGTTCATTTGCTTCAGTGCTGTCCGACTCTCTGCGACCTCATGGACCATAGACCGCCAGGCTCTTCTGTCCATGGAATTTTCCAGGCAAGAATTCTGGAGTGGGTTGCCACGCCCTTCTCCAAGGGATCTTCCTGACCCAGAGATGAAACCCGCATCTCCTGCATTGGCAGGCGTTTTCTTTACCACTGAGCCACCAGACAAGCCCAAAGTGATGGCTGATGTCTCCAAATATCTGAAAGTCCGTGGTGTAAGACGAAGGGAAAGAAAAAACACATTCCAATGCTGGTGAAGGCCCAGCTGGGGCCACTGAATGGATGTATGAATGGGGCAACTTTGGATTCAGCAACAACAGAAAGAAGTGACTTCAGTAATGAGCAAAAATGGAGTCAGCAGGCAGCCTTAGGAAGTACTGAGCTCAAGGTCACCAGAAGAGTTCCAGCAGCAGTGGGCCTATGATGCAAAGGCCTTCTGCACCCAGTGTGGGCAGAATGAGAAGGTCTTGAGCACAGCTTCAGGAATCAGCTACCCGGACTCAACCACTGATTACCTGGAACTCCTTTTGAGGTGAGCGCCCCCACCACCAGCCCCACTCACTCAGCCCCCTCTTGGAGCTTGGCTCTCACCGTTGGGATGAACTGGATTTCATAGGCATCCACATTGCCAGGAGCCCGGGTCCACTCTGTCCGAACCGTCGTCTCCTCCAGCAGGTGCATCCTCATGCCCTCGATGGCCGGCACCTCTGCTCAGGAGAGTGGGATGTGAGAAGCTGCTTAGCCCAAGGGAGCTCCCCATCCCTACCCCAACTCTCACAGGCTCTTCGTACTCAGGGTCACATTAAGAGATCCAGCCAAGTTCCCAGTCCTCTCTGGGGGGAGAGCGGGGTGGTGAGGAAAAGCCAGCAGTGGCCTGAACAAGCCTTGGTTTGCTTCACTGCCCTCCATCTCCAGGAACCAAAATCTCCCAAAAAGTACCTGAAGAGGGCCCCTGGATCTGCTCATCAGAGATCTTACAGCAGGTCCCGCCTGCAGGCATCCCCCCCCCCACCCCCACCTCCACCCGCTGTGGTTCTGCAGCCCTGGTGGACCCTGGCCCTCAGGCTCACTGCCCCACCGCCCACCCCAATATATGACCACCCCCATCACCCTGCCTCCAAGTCCGGGGGCTCCTCCGCCTCAGACTCAGGCTTTCTCATGGGGCTCCAGTTTTCCAGCCCCAGACCCAGCACACTGAGGCAGGCTGTCGGCTCACCTTCCCCGCAGTCCTCCCCTGCATAGCCGTCTTGGCAGACGCAGCTGCCCTCACGACACTCTCCCCGGCCGCGGCAGTCCCCAGGGCACGTCTGGATGGCACAGTCGGGCCCCCGGAAGCCCTCGACGCAGACACACTGGCCTGCGCTGCACAGTTCCCGTGGCCCGCAGCCCCCGGGGCAGGCGCTGGCAGGAGGCTCTTCCTGCCCACAGTCCTCGCCGCTGTAGCCCACGTGGCACACGCACACACCCTGCACACAGCGACCACGGCCCCGGCAGTCGGCCGGGCAGGTGCGGGTGGCGCAGGAGGGGCCTGTGTAGCCCGAGTCGCACACGCAGCGCCCGTTCTCGCAGCGGCCGCGCCGGTGACAGTTGGAGGGGCAGACACGGAGGCCGCAGTCCTCGCCCGCGAAGCCCTCCCAACAGGTGCACACACCGTCCTGGCACACGCCGCGCTGGTTGCAGTCGCGCGGGCACCGTCTCACACCGCAGTCCTCACCCTCGTAGCCGTCGTCGCACACGCAGCGCCCCTCCAGGCACTGGCCGCGGCCTTGGCAACCCCTGGGGCAGCTGCGCTTGCCGCAGTCTTCGCCCTCGTAGCCCACGTCGCACGAGCACACGCCATCTTCGCAGCGGCCGCGACCGCGACAGTCCCCGGGACACCGACGGCTCCCGCAGTCCTCTCCTGCGAAGCCCGGGTTGCACACGCAGCGGCCGTCTACGCAGCGCCCGCGCCCGCGACAGTCGCCAGGGCAGGCACGCGTACCGCAGTCCCGGCCTGTGTACCCGGGCCAACACACGCAGCGGCCACTCTCGCAACGGCCCCGGCCGCGACAGTCCCCGGGACAGCTGCGCACGCCGCAGTCCTCGCCACTGTAGCCCGCGTGGCACACGCATACGCCGTTCTCGCAGCGCCCGCGGCCCCGACAGTCGCGCGGGCAGGCGCGCGCGCCGCAGTCGGGCCCCGAGTACCCGGGCCAGCACACGCAGCGGCCGTCCTCGCAGCGGCCCCTTTGGTTGCAGTCGCTCGGGCAGCTGCGCACGCCGCAGTCGTCCCCGCTGTACCCCGGGTCGCAGATGCATTCGCCATCCTCGCAACGCCCTCGGCCCCGACAGTCGCGGGGACAGGTCCGCGTGCTGCAGTCCTCGCCCGCGTACCCGGGCCAGCACACGCAGCGGCCGTCCACACAGCGCCCGCCCTCGCCACAGTCCCACGGGCAGGTCCGCGAGCCGCAGTCGTCGCCAGTGTAGCCCGGGTTACAGACGCAGCGCCCGTCCTCGCAGCGCCCCTTCTGGCTGCAGCCTCGGGGACAGCTCCTCACCCCACAGTCGTCGCCAGTGTAACCGGGGTTGCACACGCAGCGCCCATTCTCGCAGCGTCCTCTCTGGCTACAGTCTCGGGGACAGCTCCTCACCCCACAGTCCTCGCCACTGTAGCCTGGATTGCACACGCAGCGCCCGTCCTCGCAGCGTCCCCTTTGGCTGCAGCCGCGAGGGCAGGAGCGCACACTGCAGTCGTCCCCAGAGAAGCCCGAGCGGCACACGCACACACCCTGCACGCAGCGCCCGCGGCCGTGGCAGTCCCCGGGGCAGGAGGGCCAGCTACAACTGGGCCCTGTGTAGCCAGGGAAGCACACGCAGCGACCACGGACGCAGCGACCCTGATCATTGCAGTCATCTGGGCAGGAACCGGGGGCAGAGGGTGGTGAGGAGGGGGGTCCCTCTGCACCTTCGGGATCTGAGCAGGTGGGCCCACCCCAGCCTGGCTCACAAGAGCAGGCACAGCGGCTCAGGTCAAACACGCCATGGAGACTGCAGAGGCTTCGAATGTCAGTCTGGCCTGGAGTAGGAGTGAGAGTTGGGTCTCAGTCTCTCTGGGGAGGAGAGGGTTAGCCTGTGTAGTGCTGCCCTGAGTCAGCTTCTCCATCAGGGAAGCCTCATTTCCTAAGGCCATCTCAGTTTCCAGCTGCAACTTATCACCCAGGGCCCTAACATTCACTGGGGAGGGCTGACATCTAGTCACATGGCTCCTCTCTCAGAGCCGTGCCCTGGGCTGCACTCACCACTTGCAAAGAGGAGGCGGGGTGCCTTTTTCTAATTCACACCAAGGTCCTCTAGTGATGCCCACCCAATCCTAACCACTTCCCTTCTTTTCCATGCTCCTCCCTGTGATCTTCGGCTCACCTGTGCCAGCCTGGGCAGCCGGAGGACAACACCCACCAGTGCACTGTTCCTTGAGCCCCTTCACCAGCTCCTCCAGGATCTCCAATCGGACCCTCAGGGCCTGCACCTCTGAAGCAGGGACAGGGGGCTCAGTGCCTGGGGGACAGCCACAGCCAGCTGAAGGGGGCAGGTTAATGCGGTGGGTGAACACCACCTGCTTCTCCCCTCCTTCCACGGTGTGCTCGTAGAGCCGAGAAGAAGGGCCTCCCCCTTCTGGCTGCACTGTACGGCCCCCGGGCTGGGGAGGGGGCCGTGGGGCTGGGAGTGTCATGTTGGAACGTGGAGAGAAAGGGCCTGCTGTGACAGTGCCCAGCAGCATCAGAAGGGCCAGGTTGGAGGTTAGGGAACATTGGGTGGGCATCTTTCCGGAGGCTGTGGGGAGAGAGGGCACATATAAGAGCAGACTCACAGAGCAGACAAGATGAATATCCCCTTCCCCAACACACACACCCACAGTCCCACCACCCACAACTCATCTACCCGACTCACATATTTGCAAAATTCCACATTCAGCTCAATCCAATCACACACCCTCCCTGGGCAGATCTGTCTCTACCTTGCTTTCTTATGTCATTTGGTCACCCTGCTCCCCCACTCCTTATTTTATTTATTTTTTTACTGTTCCATCCACACTGGTCTTTTTTGTTTGTTCCACAGACACTACAAGCTTACATTAGCCTAAGGGCCTTTGCACTACATGTTTTCTCTGTCTGGGGTGCTCTTCACTCAGCTCTTAGAGGTTGGCTCCTTCCTGTTTAAATCTTAACTCACATGTCATCAACTCCCAGAAGTCTTCCTTGGTGCCCGATTGGAGCAGTCTTTCATCACACTTCATCAGTGTCCTGCTTATGTTCTTCATGCCATTTACGGCTGCCTGAATTATCTGTTTGTGAGCTACTTGTTTGTTATCTTTCCCTCACCACCAGAATGTGAATTCCATAAGAACAGGGACTTCATCTGTCCTGGTATTGCTGCATGCTTGTGCCTGGCACACGGGATGGGCACTATACAACACAGTTTTTGGTGTTTTTGTGTGTGTGTGTGTGGCCATTCTGCACAACTTATGGGATTTTAATTCCCTGGTCAGGGATTGAACCCAGGCCCTCAGCAGTGAAAGTGCAGAGTCCTAACACTGAACCACCAGGGAATTCCCTATCCAACACATTTTTGTTGAATGGGTCAGCAGATGAATATAAAAGACTAATCCTTCCATAAGCAACTGGATCCCAGCTCCTAGTATCATTTTAGAAACCTTAAGGTATAGATTATCCTCTCCTTCTTTCATTCAGCCCCTCACTCTCAACTAGATTCTTCCCATCATCTTTTCATATAAGCTCAAAAAGCTCATTTTCTTTAAAAAAAAAAAAATCCTCTTCCTCAGGACTTACATTACCAAATATCAAAATTTATTATGAAGGTGCAAGCATAGAGCACAGAACAGAAACAGACCCACACATATGTGGTCACCTGATTAATGAAAAAGAGGCCCCCTACAATTAGAAGGAGAATAAATTGTGATAAATGGTCCTGGATTAGTTGAAGATCCACATGGGAAAAAATCTATCTCTACCCTACGTCCACATACAGAAATTAATTTGGAATGAGTATATAGATCTAATCATGAAAGGTAAAGCAATATCTTTCACAAAATGTCTTAGAGGAAAAAACTATAGGAGAAAACCTTTATGACCATGAAATAAACAAAGATTTCTTAAAACCTAACCACAAAATTTACCATAAAAAATTTCACACAAAACTAAACCACAAAAAAGATATTGATACATTCAGTTCAGTTCAGTCGCTCAGTCGTGTCCGACTCTTTGCGACCCCATGAACCGCAGCACGCCAGGCCTCCCTGTCCATCACCAACTCCTAGAGTCTACCCAAACCCATGTCCATCGAGTTGGTGATGCTATCCAACCATCTCATCCTCTGTCGTCCCCTTCTCCTCCTGCCCTCAATCTTTCCCAGCATCAGGATCTTTTCCAATGAGTCAGCTCTTCTCATCAGGTGGCCAAAGTTTTGGAGTTTCAGCTTCAACATCTTGGACCACATTAAATCGATAACTTCTGGTCATCAAAGGACACCACTAAGGGCTTCCCTGGTGGCTCAGTAGTAAAGAATCCACCTGCCAATGCAGGAGACATGACTTCGCGCCCTGGTCCAGGAAGATCCCACATGCCTCAGAGCATCTAAGCTCCTGCATCACAACTACTGAGCCTGCGCCCTAGAGCCCATGTTCTACAACAAGAGAAGCTACCGAAATGAGAAACGCACACACCACAACCGGAGAGTAGCCCCCACTCGCTGCAACCAGAGAAAAGCCCACACAGCAACGAAGACCCAGCACTCCCCCAAATAAATATAATTATAAAAATTATACAGTGAAGAGAAAAAGAAGGCAAGCCACAGAATGGGAGAAAATATGTGAGAAATGTCAGGATATATATATATATATATATATATATATATATATATGTATTATATATGGTGGGGAGATTGGGAGACAGTGCTTGATAGTTGAGAGAGGATAAAAATCTAAAGAATTCCTTCAGAACAAAAACAAACAAAAGGCAGGTGCCAGTTTTTTAATTTGCAAAAAAAAAAAAAGTCTCTCTAGCAAAGAATATATCCAAAGGTCCAATAAATATATGAAAAATAAACATATGCATGTGTAGAACAAAACCAGTAATCAGGGAAATGAAAATTAAAACAAGCGGATGCCATCAAATATCCACCAGAATGGCTAAAACTAAAAGGGCTGTTGATGCTCAATATTGGCAAGAAAGTGAGGCTACTGGGACTCTCTTTTATTGCAAGCAGGGGCAGAAATTAGTGCAGCCACTTTGGAAAACTGATAGGCAGTTGCTACTAAGGCATACAGCCTATAACTTGGCAGTTACACTTCTTGGTAAATATCCAACAGAAACGACTGCACGTATCCTCCAAAAGACATGACTGCATGTATCCTCTAAAAGATGAGTACAGGAATGTTCATGGGATTTTTTTCATATGAGCCTGAACTGGAAGCACCTCAAGTGTCCATTAATAGTAGAATGGATAAATAAATTGGGGCATAGTCATACAATGGGATACTCCCCAGCAATAAAAAAACATCCTTCTGGGACTTGCTGGGTGATCCAGTGCTCAGGACTGGATTCAATGCCAGGCCCTGGGTTCAAGCCCTGGTAGGGGAAGATCTGCAAGCTGTGCAGTATAGCCAAAAAGCAAACAAACTCCCCACCCCCACCCCGCCAAAAAAAAACACAAAACATTCTTGTTACACACAGCAACATGGACAAAATTTGACACACATAATGCTAAGCAAAAGAAACAAGACACCAAAAAATAACATTGTAAATGATGCTATTCATATGAAGTTCAAAAATAAACAGAACTAATAGAAGACAGGATAGAATTACTAGAAATATTTTGCACCTTTAACTGGGTGGTTAAACAAAGGTACGTATAATTAAAAATTAATTGAGCTATACACTTATGTGCATTTCAGTATATGCACAAAATATACTTAATATACAAAAATATACCTTAAAAAAAATTCCCCAACCTCACACTCCCTCCAGCCACCACATATTTCTCTTCTCTACTTCATGGCCATAGTTGTCAAAAGAGTTATCTGGACTTGTTGTTCCTATCTCACATATCCCATGCATGTCTCAACCAGCTCCCATCTGACTTCTTTCAGTCTACCAAATAGCCCTCCCTGAGGTCTCCCAATGATCTGTGTCACAAAATCTAAAAGACATTTGTCTTCACCTTGATCTCTCTCAAAATCACTGGACACTGATGACCACGTCTTCCATTTTAGAGCATTCTGTATCTGTGCTGGCAATAAGGTAGATAGGAGAGATCACTGGCTCTTAACACTTAAAATGTGGCTAGAGGGACTGAAGCACCAAACTTTCTTTAGTATTTTTAACAGCTCCCCAGGGGATTGCAGTGTGTAGCCAGACTGTGACCTACTTGGGGTAGTCATCCACTTAGGTACCTCATCCAGATCCAAGACTTTAATTTCCAAACTATATCCCAAAGTATAAACTATCTCCTCTTAACTCCAAGCAATATAGCTATCCTTCTATTTGGCATCTCCTCTTGGGCACCTCAGACTCAACACATCTAAAACAGAACTCAACGTTCATCCCTCCTGAACCCTATCCCTTTTCAGTGTTCTCTACTGCAGCTCATGGTCCCATAGTTACTCAGCTTCACAAGCCAGAAACCCAACAGCTCACTCAACACCACCATATTTCATCATATCAACCCATATTTTATTGTAAATGTCTTTTTAATTTGCGTATATTTCTCCCTCTAAGCATCATTATAGTCCAAGCTACTATCTACCTTTTGCTTAACAACTGTGATTGCCTCCTAGCCAGTCCCTCTGCTTCTATTCTTGCTTCTTAAAAATCTTGCAAAGGCAAATAGAATGTCCCTCGACCCCAAAAAACTTTTCATTGGCTCCCTTCTGAATAGTCTTCAAATACTGAGAGACAGTCCTGCACCTTCCGGCCCCTGCTGACCTCTCCCACCTCATCCCCCGTAAGACTTCCCTCCCTCTCTCCATTCCAGTCCCACCAGCCTTATGTCTCCCACATTCTTCCCAGCCCCAGACCTTTGTATCTGTGGTTCCCTCTATGGAATGTTCTTCCCTTTTCTCTTGGCTTCCTCATCATTCAGGTCTCAACCCCACATCTCCTCCTCAGGAAATCTTTCCTGTCCAGGTCAGCTCCCTTATTATATGATATTACAGGATCATGTAACTCCCATTTGCAGCATTTATAATAATTTATATTCACATATTTATTTGTGGGATTATTTTATTACTTTCTTGCCCACACTCAACATTGCTCGCTAGACTGTAAGGTCCATGGAGGCAGACATAGCACCTGGTTTTTTGTTTTGCTTTGGCTGCTATATCCTTACATCTGGCACATAGTAAGTGCTCAAAAAATATTTATTGACTATATAAATATTTAGTCAATTTACATAGTTCAAGTTAAGCCCAGGGCTAGCACAGGGCTGGAGCCAAGGACAGGACCAAGGTCAGGGCTAGGACCACGGACAGCTATCTGGGGCAGCTATTGACCAGGGAGCAGACCATGTGTAGATCCTGGCAGGACTGCATAGAACAAGCCCATTGGAAAACCATTTGGCACAACTGACCAAAT
Organism: Bos mutus; assembly: GCF_027580195.1. Taxonomy (NCBI): domain Eukaryota; kingdom Metazoa; phylum Chordata; class Mammalia; order Artiodactyla; family Bovidae; genus Bos; species Bos mutus. The sequence continues at coordinate 23,757,281 of NC_091639.1, forward strand.
CCACTGGAGCTGTGTGCAAGCCCTATGACCTGGCAGCTCCACTCCGAGGGGTCTACCCACTACAGCAGTACTTCTCGTAATAGCCGCAGACTGGGAACTACCCAAATGTCTCACATGAGTAGAATGGATTAAATAACACGTGGTTTGTTCACACAGTGGAATATAATAAAGCAAAGAGAACAAAGTATAACTATATGCAATAACACGAATGGGTCTCACTAATATAGGGTGGAGCAAAAGAAGTCACAAAGAAGAACTTGCTGAAACATTGTTTCATAAACATTCTGTTTGTGACATTTGAGTCTAGACCATGTGAACTGTCAATCAGTAGAGTTGCAAATCAGAAATGTGGCACTCTCGGGGGAATGGGGACCAAGAAAGGGCATGGTGGGGAAATTCTGGGGTGCTAAGAACGCCCTGTTTATTGATCTGAGTGCTGGTCACCCAGTTGTATTCGTGGAATCCACTGAGGCAAGAACTGGGGGGCACAGGGAGACGAGGATTAGAGAAGAAAGGTAGTGGGGTGATGGGAGGAACCAGGAGAGGGGGCCTCGGTAACAGAGATGCGTGGAGGGTTCAGGCGAAGGGTTAAGGAGCGGTGTTAGCAGGTGCCCAGTTCTTCCAGACCAGAGAGGCTGGAGAGGGAAGGAGAGTAGGGTGAGTGATGGGAATGCTGACTGAGGAGGAGGATTAGGGGCTGTGACCAGTGCCTCCCACAACACACACACACATTTCCTGGCTTCCTATGCTTAAAATTCTCCTCTGAGTCTGAGAAAAAGGAGTTTCCAGGGCTACCAGCCATCACACTCCACCACCATCCCACCAGAGATGGAAGAGGAGCGGGCAACAGGAGCAGAGCATTTCCACACTGAGAGGCACCCTGCCCCACAAAGCCCAGCAGAAAGCCTGGCAAGCAGAGAGCTGCCCTTCCCTCAGCCCCTCTCTCAGCTTGGAGTGTAGCCCTGGGTGTGAACTGGGCTCTGACTTACCTTCAAATTCTGTTGCCCTGTGTCTAAGGTTGCGCACATCTCCAGGTGCACACACACACAAATACACATACACATACAAATGTACTCACATGTGCTTATCCACAAACACAAATATGAACACATTTCTTGTATCTGTCCATCCTAAGTCGCTTCAGTCCTGTCCAACTCTTTGCAACCCTATGTATTGTGGCCTGTCAGGCTCCTCTGTCTTTGGGATTCTCCAGGCAAGAATACTGGAGTGGGTTGCCATGCTCTCCTCCAGGGGATCTTCCCAACCCAGGGATTGAACCTGTGTCTCTTACATCTCTTACATTGGCAGATGGGGTTTTTTTACCACTAGCACCACCTGGGAACTATACATATACTTATACTCATCCAAAGAAGCTTGCATCTTTGCAGGCACACATATTTGAGTATGTGCAGGGGTTTCCCAGCAGTGAAGAACCCATCTGCCAATGCAGGAAACTTGGGTTTGATTCCTGCCTGGGTTGAGAAGAGCCCCTGGAGTAGGAAATGGTAACCCACTCCAGTATTCTTGCCTGGGAAATCCGATGGAGAGAAGCCTGGTGGGCTACAGTCCATGGGGTCACAAAAGAGACACAACTTAACTACTAAACAAACAACAACAGGCCATACACACACAAACTCCTCTTCACATTTCCTCCACATCCAGTCATTGAGCGATGTCTAAAAAAGCTGATTTCTCATTGGCTCAGAGGGCAGTTGTGTGAGTCAAAGAACTTAGTTGGAGTGAGGGGAACCACACAGGAGACCCTTCTCCAGAGGAGGCAGAGGTTACAGGGTGCTCCACATCCCTGGGGCTTGGGAGGAGCTGCCAGTCCCCCTCCCTCAACAATCGAATCCTGCACCTCTTCCCCACTTGGTGGGAGCAGGGGGAGGGTCTCTGCAGCAGGAAGAAGCAGGAAAGTAGTGAAGCTGGTCTGAGAGGAGAGGCACGAGAGGAGAGGCCCCCACGGGCCACACCCCCAGAACCTCCCTCCCAAGCCCCTCTCCCCTCGAGTCTCCACCGCCAGCCTAGCTCCCTATTCCCATTTCTTGAAAGAATCGCGGTCTTCTCTCAGCACCAGGAAAGCAGGATACTTGGTTGTCCCTTATGTTTCCTCTCATCGCCCGCCCTCCCGCGGCGTTAGCGGTGCCTGTGCGCAGCGAGAAAGGAGGGGAGCACGGGCCTCCCCCTCTTGGCACCCTCCCCATAGTCGGAGGGCTGGCAGGGATGGGGCATCGTCCCAAGCGATGACTCAGCGCGCAGGGTATTCATGTGGTAGCCAAGTTTGACACTTCGCTCATCAGGGACTGTAGGTCCCAGGAGCTGGGGAGAGGGGCTGGCCTCCTGCAGGGATGTTCCAGAGGTGGGGGATTTTGGCCCCACCCCATGCTTTTCTCTGTCCCTCGTACCACAAGAAGAGCGAAGGTAGAAGGATTCTAGCACTGAGAGATCAAGGAGGGAGGTGAGGGCGGGCTGCAGACACTGGGTTGAAGCAGGTGGCAAGGAGGTAACCAGGAGATGGGGCAGTTGGAGGATCTAAGACACCCCTTATTCTGGGAAGTTCATGGGCCAGAGACGTGGGAAAATTAAAGGATTTCCGGACCCTCAGTGGCAAAGAGTACTGGGGAGGAGCACTGAGTGACCAGGACTCAAGGGAAAGAAAGTTGAGAAATTAAGGTGCTGGGTCCCCGGGAGTCTGGATGCAGGGCCAGGGAAAGAGGGGAGGGGGGTTAAGGATCTGGGAAGTGGGCGGGGATTGGAAGCGGACGGACGGCAGCTGCGGTGTTTCCGTGTTTCCGAGTTGCTTCCCAGTAGTTCCTCTCAGTTCCATTTCCAGTTGTTTCCAAGCCATTAAATTCTTTCCAGGCGAGATAAGGGTCCCGCCCGTCCCACCCAGGGTGTGTCACGTGTAGGGGGGAGGTTCAGATGGACAGAGCAGGAGAGCCTGGAAGGGGGATTGGAGCGAAGACGGAGCCCCTGTGCCCCTCTGGAGGCATCGCGCAGTCATCCCAGCCCACTGAACCGTGAGTCACGGGTGCAAAGCTCTCTGCCAAGAATAAATTTTAGGATTCTCTCCACAGACTCCGTGCCCTTCCCAGACCTGGGAGTCCTAACTCTGCTCCATTGCTGCATTTCCTAAAGGCTGGAGACCCCCAAAACTCCCTCCCGGGGCCTTGCAATCCACCTGCTGCCACCCGGGGAGTCCCCATCTGGATGCTCAAAAAAGTTCCCTCAGGCACGTTCCTAGAGTTCTGGCTCAGCCGCTCCAGCCAGATCACTTGGGGTTCCACCAGCACTTCCATCCTGAGGTTCAGCCGGCCACCAGCTCATCCTGGCTTCTGGTTTCTCCCAGCCCCAACACCGCACCGATAACCGCCTCCACCTTGGTGCCGCCCCTGGTCCTATCCAAACCCCAGCATCCATCCTCCGTGCCCAACTCACACACACCTGCACTGACTCTCCCAGACACACCCTCCACGGGGAGTCCGGTCCTGGGTGCATGGTCTTATTTCCTCTGCCCCCGCAGAAAGTCCCTGCTCTCCTGCCAACCTTCACCTGGGGTTTGGGGGTAGAGGTCCCCACCTCTCCCGTCTCTTTTCCTGTCTCCCAGAGACGGAGGTTACTTCCTTACCTGAGTAACCAGCAGCTTCAATGTGTCTGTACCTGCTCTGTCCCGAACTTGGGAAGGGGGGTTCTCAGGGAAGGGTGGGTGGATGCCCCTTGGCAGCCCTGAGCTCCTGGTATATCCCCTTGCTCGTTCCCTGCAGCAGGGGCTCACTGAGCCGCGACCCGACTGTCGATCTGGGCAGCGACAGTGAGGAGGAGGGAGACTGAAGCCAGCCGGGGGAGGAGAAAGGGAGGACCAGCATGAGGTCAGGGAGGGGAGCGGAGATAGGGCAGGTCCTCCCACCCATCCGCCCCTGCCAGGCCCTCCCAACGTCATCATATGTCACCCCTCCTCTCCTCCCTCCGTCATCCCACCCACCTCCCTGTCTGGGATCACTGAGTCCCACAATACCCTCATCTCACCCCCTCCAGCCCTCATCCAACCTCCCCCATCCTTTCCTTATCCCACTTTTATTCTTCCTCCTCACCCTAATTTGTGTCCCAACTTGACACCCCCATCCCTCATATCATTTCTCCTTTTCCCCACCATTTCTCCACCTCTTGCTCCTGCTCTCTAACCTGTTTCCCCCTCTTCCAGCACCCCTTCCCACGGCCAGCCCCTCTCCCTCCTCGGAACCTCCTCCACCTCTTCCCAGCTGCCAAATTCCTCCAGCTGGGGTCTTGCCCAGCACCCGGTCCTTCATCCCCTTACCATTTATCTCCTGGCAGGGGCAGGCAGCAGAGAGGGTGGGTGGCAGGAGGAAGCCTCCCTCCCCAGTCTAGACTGCTCTCCACGAGGAGCCTTCTTGTCCCACCTCGGCCCCTGCCTGGCCCCACTGCTCCCACCTGCACTGTGTCCTCTTCTCGCCCCGTCTCTGTGCTGCCTCTCCCTGTCTGTACTGTTCAATCTCTGGTTCTCAGCTCAGGGATCAGTGCCCCCTTTTCATTCTTTCACCTGAGCAGCTTCCTAGAGAAATGGCAGATGAGGCTTGGGCACTGGCTGGACAAGAGTGTGGCCTGAACACCGAGACATAGACGACTTGGGAAAGGTGGGGTTCACAGGAGACAGGGAAGGGAAGCCTGAAAGTTAGGAGAAAGGTTTGGGGACGGAGAAAGAGTGAGAGCCAGGGGCAGACATGAGGGTGGGGGGCACATGGCATGCTGATGTTCTGGAAAGAGGAAGGGGACTAATTCTGTGCTGCAGCGGAGAAGCAGGGGTAGGGAGGGAGTTGTGGGCTTGAGGAAGAGGTCATTTCGATCTTGGGTAGAGATGGGAAGACTGGCCAGAGGGCAGAGTGGCAGATGCGCACATCAGGCTGCCGGGCTCTCTCTCTGGTCTCATTTCCCCATGTGCTTTGCTCCCCTGATGAGGGGCTGAAGAAGAGACTTTTTCTGGATAAGAAATATCCAGGCTGAGGGAGGTTTCACGCAGATAAAGTTCTTTCCATCCAACCAGAAAGAGGTTTCACGCGGATAAAGTGCTTTCCAGTACTCTTGCCTGGAAAATCCCATGGATCTCAGAGCCTGCTACTGTCCATGGGGTCACAAAGAGTGGGACATGACTGAGACTCCACTTTTCACAATCCTCACCATGGAGGCTTGGCCAAGTGACAGCTCGAGGGTGACAGGGAGTGCGGGAACCCGTTTCTTGACTCTGTACATCGTTGGGGCAGAGGTGTCCACAGGTCCCCAGGGTCTCGGGTGTGTTGTTTCTGGGGGGCAGGGCGCACTGGCCCAGCCTGTGGCTCTGCGGAATGCCCCGTGAGCTCCTGGTGGCCGAGGGCGAAGGCTTGCGTGGGTGCTCGCATGGGTGTCACCGTGTGTGCCCGTGTGTCTGGGTGTGCATGTGTCTGTTTTTTTTTTTCCTGGCTTTGATAGGAAAGATGAAGTCAGCATCTTGGATAGAGTTGGGTTCAGCTTCCTTCCTCTGCCTTGGCCCGAAGCCCCCAGAGCCTGAAATAGGTAACAGTTTCCCTCAGCTTTCCATGCAGGGCTTGGGGGAAAGCACTTGAAAGGGTGGAGGGTCTAAAATGGCATTACCTGGCAAGAGCAAACTTGAGAGAATAGATTTTCTCTGATACTGCCCGATTCTAGTAATTCTAATGGTCATATCCTGCCCTGCTCCCTTTTTTTTGATCCTGTACCCTATATGTTGGTTTTATTTTTATCAGATTCATGTATTTTTCCACTGCACCACTAGGCATGTGGGATCCTAGTTCCCCCACCAGGGATCAGACTTGCACCCTCTGAAGTGGAAGCGTGGAGCCTTAACCACTGGACCAAAGTGTGGAAGTATAGTGGAAGTATGGTCACCGTAGGTATACTTGGTCCAAGAGTGGCCAGAAGAGCCTGGAGAGAAAGGAGGACTGAAATGATGGCCTTGGGGTGTTCTGGAAGTCCACTTCTCAGGGGAGACAGGATGCTGGAGTCAGAAAAGGGTGCGAGATTCCAGACATTCACAAGCTCAGAAGGCATTCAAAGAAGCCGAAGCCACTGGAGGCCTGACAGACACAATTCCAGCTTCTGAGATAATCATTATCTAAAATGTGATCCACACCCTGGATTTCAGGCTCCTGGAGGAGCTTATGTCTTATATATATATATGTTTGCCTTTTATCAGAAAAGCACTGGGCCTTGCATAAAGCAGGTGCTTCATAAATGCCTGTCAACACTGAGTTGCCAAAGGACTGTGAGAGAAGTAAGTGGCAAGAGTGTCTGGCAGGGAGCCTCAGAGTGAAGGCAGGGAGTCCAGTGGTCAGTGGGGTCGCCTTCACCGAGGTGTCCCAGGCAGTGGACAGAAAGGCTGGGGTCTTACTGAGACTCGTTTGTGTGCTCTGGCTGTTCTCCAAATCCTTGGTCTAGGTGTCTTCAGCTGTGGGCCTCCATCCTTGAATGAACCTCCAAGTTCTTGTCCTACCCTCAGGAGGATGAGAGATAAAAGGTATACAGCAAGGAAGGAAAGGAGAAGCCGAGGAAGACAAGAGTAAGGGCAATTGAGGGCAAGGGCCTGAAGGATAGAGAGGGAGCGAAGAGGCCAGGGGCTGTGATCCAAAGAAGCAGTCCCAGAGAGGGGAAGATAGAAAGCAGTTGTGCTGGGCTTCCGTTTACAAAGCCCTTTCCCACACCGCAGCACTTTATTAATCCCACTTTATGCTGAGGAAGTGGGGGCTTGTAGACATTAATGGACTTGGCCGGGTGACTTTGCTAGTGGTGGTGAAGGTGGGCCTCAGGCCAGGTTTTCAGATTCCAAAGCCTGTATGGCTCCCCCTCCCCCAAGAAGAGCCCTAGAAAGATCGAAGACTTAGGACAGAAACAAATGAAGGGCTTCAGGCAGGATTTGTTGGGGAAAGGTGGGTGCTCTCGATTTCTGAAACTTCTTTCTGCATCCAGTTATGATGTAGATTCAGTGGGAAGAAACTGCCAAGTCAGGGGGTCAACACTTCATTACTGAGACTGGGGGGTGGGGCGAGGTGGGAGGTGATGAGGAACGTGGAGAGAAAAAACTGATCCTGAGATGAAAGAGGGGGAGAATTAAGAGCCTGGGCTGAAAAACAGGGCAAGAGAGCCACAGGAGGAACAGTTTGGACCCTTAAAACTTCCTTTGCCTGGAGACATGGGTGTGGGGAAAAGGGAGGAGGGAGGACATTTCTATCTCGTGACAAAAGAAAGTCACACAATTATTTTGTTCTCTGCTGTGGGGCGGGTGGGCGCCCGTATTTACCAGAGGGACCGGGGTCGCTGTAGCAACCACACATCTGGGCCCCGGAATCCAGATGTGCTGTATCCAGAAGCCATAGCAGAACGATGAGGCAACAGTGTGAGGCTCTCCAGTCCTGGCCCCACAGCTGGGAGAGGACCGAGCACTGGGGGAGGTGAAGGGAGAGGGGGGCACGGGGGCGGAAGGAGGAGAGGGCTGGAGCAGGGGAGAAGAGAGGAAGTTATGGAAGGGGGCAAGGAATGTGGATGAAGGAGTGGAAGCAGCTGGGGGAGAGGAGAGGACCCAGAAGAAAGGGAACAGACTGTGAAGCGGAGGGGGAGGAAGGGAAAAACACAAAAACCTTGAGAAACCAGCAGATGAACAAAGGATAAAGGGTGTGAATGAGAAGGTGATAACTTGGGGCTGGGTAGAGGGCAGAGAAAGGCAGCAAACCAGTCTAGAGAAAAGAGAAGAGGGAGAGACAGTGGACGAAAGGCGATTCTGAGGAAGGAAAGTAACAGAACAGAAAGATACAGAGGGTCTGACCACAAAGGGGTCAACAGGACGCGCAGGAGTGACAGCACGTGGAGGTGGCCTTCAGTGGGGCCAAAGCTAGAGATCAGCACGGGCCTGCAGGGAGGCAGCCAGACTGACCTGCTTTCACCCCCCATGGCACACCCACTCTCCACACCTCTCCTGAGCCTTCCTTCCCACCACCCAGGCCCTTGCCAAGACAGAGTCCTGGCTCACACCACAGTGCCAGCTGTGCCCTGCAAACCAGCCAGAGGAGCTGCATGCCACACCCCAGAGCCCCCTTCTGAGAAGCCAGTACTTTAAGCACGCTCCTGAGCTGGCGTCAGGAAAGAGAGAAAGTGACGGGACAATGAAACAGTGATGGACCCAGATGGGATAAAAGTGGAATCGAGGAGAAAAGGACCAGGTGAATGGAGCAGGTGAGGAGAGAAAGCTGTGTCCACTGTAGACCAGGCATCCTGCACATCATCTTTCCTCCGCACATCAACCCAAGGAGTAGGCAGGAACACCCCGTTGTGCAGGTAGGCAACTAAGGCTCAGTGTGTGCAAGAACCTACCAGTGTTAGTCACTTCGTCGCGTCTGACTCTGCGACCACATGGACTGTATCCCACCAGTTCCTCTGTCCATGGGATATACCCAGCAAGAGTACTGGAGTGGGTTGCCATCCCTTCTCCAGATCTTCCAGACCCAGGGATTGAACCCAGGTCTCCTGCACTGCAGGTGTATTTTTTTACCATGTGAGCCACCAGGGAAGCCCAAGATACCCACTAATAAAAGGCAAAACAGGAAATCCAACTCAGGTGCTCTGCCCGCAGAATCCTTGTTCTCCTTGCACGCACTGTCTGGATCAGGCTGGGAAGGGCTCCGGGGACCTTGGGACAGGAAGTGATGGTAGAAGAGCCAGGGCTGCCCTCTGGAGGGAGGAAAGGCCTAGTTCCTGGGGGCCCTAGGTTCCAGGTTGCCATAGTTACTTGGTCTGTTTTCACCCCAAACACAGTAATGGGAAGCAGGGGAGCCTGGCTGAACACGTGAGGTTCTTCTCCCGCTTTCAGGCCTGGGCTTGTGGCCCGGGCGGCCCCTGTCCAGTCATCTGGGCGTGGAGCCCAGGCCCAGCCCACGCCCTCCCGCTGACCCAGGACACTCCTGCAGGGCCAGGTCCGAGGTGCTGCTGGACAGGCGCCCCTGACGGGGAACCCCCAGGTTGAGGGAGTCTTGGCCCCTCGCCTGTTGTCCTATTCTCCTTCCTCCTAATTAGAAAGCACAGCCTTTCCTGCTGGCCCCGCAAGTGTCCTTTTCTTTCAACTGGACTCTCAAGTCTCAGTTTCCTCCAGTTTGGGGCTAAGGAGATGCTTCTCAGCGTCCCTCTTCCCTCCAAACACTGCCTCCTTCTCCACTGTGGCTCCTCCTTTCTGGGCTCACAGCCCCTGGCCCCAGCTCCATTGTTTGTTCAAGCTGCTCCTCCTGGAAAGCTAAGGGGAAGAACCTGCTAGAATGCAGGGGACCCAGGGAGGCAGCCGTTCACCCTGAAGGGCGTGGGGCCCCCTGTCCTTCCTGTTTACTCAGACACATTCCAGAATCTGCACTCTCTAGCCTGTCACACCATGGGACATCCCTCCCCCACTCCCCACCAGACACCAGACATATCCCTCGCGCGTTACAGGGCTGGGGAGAAGGGGATGACGTGAGGTCTGTGATCACACACCCACTCCACCCCAGAGCTAGCCGTGTCCTCAGTGCTCGGCTCTCTGACACACCGGCCCTACAGCAGCCAAGTTCCCCCAAATGACCCATCACAAGCCAGGAAGGCAGGCACCATACCTTCAACTCCCTCCAAGTTGTTTATTTAATAATAAAAAAGAAGATATGCCCATACATCCACCTGACCTCCCTCTGCCATGCCTCGTTGACTCCCAGGAACTAGCTCCAAAATGTAAAAACTTCCCTTGTCCCGCCTGGGGACTAAATTCCCACCTCCACCCCCCAAAACAGAAACATAAGAATAAAGAGTGTACTGGGGCCCACTCACCCCAAAACTTAACTTCACTCAGCACCCTCAAGGAAAGAAGCAGGGATTGGGGGTTCATAGAAATGAGAGGAGCTCTATATTCCAAAAAAGGGGTGAGAAGAGAGGAAAACTCCCACCCACCTCCAAATAAGTGCTTAACCCCCACATCCTGTCTTCCCTTTACAAATTGCCGCAAGCCCAGGGATCAGGACAATTCAAAACAGTCCCACTTGGTTGCTTCCACCCTCACCCCCAGTTCTAAGTCAGTGTGAGTCATAGAGGTCAGAGATGATTGAGGTAGAGGGCTGATGGGCAGCCTGGTGAGCCTGGCTGGCTGCTGCAGAAGCTGGCAAGGGGCCACCTGTGGCATTGCCCGGGGTTGAGGACGGCTGTTTTCGTAGCGAGGGGGGCACTGTGGAGGTCTTGATGTGAATCACCCTGGTATCCATGACCTCACACTCGATCTGCATCATCTCCTCATAGTCCCCAGGGGGTCCCCGGCCTGACAGGGTCTCTGTGAGAGGGGCAGAGTTAAGGGAGAGGAGAGGGGAAGGCAGAGAGGTCAGAAAAGCAGAGGTGGACAGGGGGGAACGGGCAGTGATGGGCAGGCAGATCCAGGGGGTGTTCAGTGAGAAGGTAGGGATGGAGTTGGTGCGGGGAGAAGAAAGAAGTGGCAGGGGCGGGGTGGGGTGGATGACAGTGATGAATGTAAGGTCGCAGAGGAGAGGATATCAAGAGAAAAAAAAGAAGTAAGACTCTGGCAGGTTCCCAGCCCACCCCGGTCCACAGCCCTAAGCACCTTCACCTAGGGAGGACCCACGTCTCATCTTCCTCCCATCAGTCTCCTGCATTTTGTTTTTCTCAAACGATTTCTGGCTTGCTCTCACCCATGTATCTAGCATCACTCTGGAATCCCTGCTCCTGTCATTTCCCCCCTCAACTCTTCATGCTGGATCTCCCCATTGGAACTTCCTTATTTCTCAATCTCAAGACCTGTCTCCACACTGGGCAGGGAAAGAATTACCATTGGGGGCCATAGCAGGCATCACCAGGGACATCTTGGGCCGGGAGGTCTTGTTGTGGCTGATGGCTGGGAGCAGCAAGTGGTCCTGGGGACAGAGGGGCCAGGCCAGGAGGGTGGAGGAAAAGGTGCTGACAGGCTCCCTGGCCCTGCTCTCCAGCCTCGACCTGCAGAGAGATTGCCGGGGAACCCAGGGTGAGGGGATGGGGCCCACAGGAGAAACTCACCCTTCGGAAGGAGACAACGTAAAATGTGTCTTCCCGTCGGTCAATTGCATCCAGGAACTCAGGCTGCGAACGGTCTGGTTGGCGGTACAGCTGCAGCTGGCCCACGGAATCCCTGGACAGGTAGGAAAATGGGATTGGTGAGGAAGCAAGCCCAGGGACCAGTTCCCACTAGGGAAGAGGGGAGAGGGTGAGAGGGAGACAGGAGACCCCCAGGGGAGGAGGGAAGCATGAGGCCCTGGGGGCAGTGATGACGCATGCAGGACGGCTCCTTTAGAGGAGCCTCGCTTAATAAGTAAGTGCCCCTTCAAGACTCACCCTTCCGGGGGCCCAGGGGGGCGGGTGGGGACTGCCTGAACTGGAGGAGACTTCTTCCGCAACTGAGACTTCTGGAAGGAGAAGTATCTAAGGATTTGAAGAGGATGAAGGGAAAAGGGAAAAGAGAGACGGCCCCTACAAACTGACGCCACCTCACACCCACCCTCCTTCCCACCACCCCAAACCACTTACAACCCCTAGGATGTTTAGCCCTCATTTTCAAGTGGCCTTCCCTGAATCGGCCCACCCCCTCCTACCTGTTTCTCCTGGGCTCTCTGAGGTGTCTTCCGCCGGCCTCTCTGGTGGCGCTGGACCCAGCCACTCAGCTCGTCAGCAAGCCTGGGGAGGCAGAGGAGGGGGACACCTCCATGCCGGGCCAAGACGCCCACTCTTCTGTCCCGCAAATCAGAGGGAAGGGGAGAGGGCACAGGGAGCTGGCGCCTCAGCACACAAGGTTAGCCAGGCCTTTGGGGAGGGGCCTCGGGACACAGGGAGGACGCCCCAGTCATGAACCCCCCTACCTCAGGGACTCGGTTCGGTTAAAGTGCCGGCAATCCGAGGAGAGGAAGAGCTGGTCCAGGTCTCTCAGCAGCAGCTCCCTGGTGTCCCCAGGGAAGGCTGTCAGGTTCCTGGAGTGAGGCAGAGAGGGGGCATGACCCAGGGTGCCCAACACTGCCCTGTCAATAGGAAAGGCCATGTTGGCATGAGAACAGCTCTGTTGCTGTGTATGTGCTCAGTCATGTCTGACCCTGTGTGAACCTTCAGGCCATAGCCCTCCAGGCTCCTCTATCCATGGAGTTTTCCAGGCCAAGAATATTGGAGTGGGTTGCCATTTCCTTCTCCAGGGGATCTTCCCCAACCCAGGGATCAAACGCGTGTCTCTTGGGTCTCCTGCACTGGCACGCGGATTCAACTGGGAAACCTGGCTCCCCCTCAAAAAGGAAAGGTAACTTTAGGGGAGAAGACACACTCAGCACCTCTAAAACAGAGAGGGCCCGCTCCTCACCTGAAACTTGGGTGGCCAGAGGGGCTGGGCTGGGGCTCCTCAGGGTCCTGGAAGGGATGCTGGCGGGGCTCGGCTCCATGAACTGGCTCTTGTGCCGAGAACTCCAGCAAGTGTCTCCGGGGTCGAGACTCCCCTCTGCTCATCCGAGGAGAGATGGAAGCCGGAGGAGGCTCACTGATGCTGTGGATAGAAAAGGATGGAGCACGAGGAAGAATTCCAGCTTAACTGAGGGCCTGGGTAAGAGGGAGGGCTCTGCAGATAGCATGCCTGGTTCCAATTTGTGCTGCAAGACTGATTCTCTTCATCTGCAAGATGGACTGAGAACAATCCCTACCCACAGAGCCAGAAAACACTAGAAAAGGAGCGTGCTTAACTGAGGGCCCAGAACTCAGTAAGCACTTAATATAGTCACTATGTTTATCAATGTTCTCATGACCATCTCCTCCGGGACGTACCATTTATGACAGAGATGATGGAACATGAAGGGACTAGGGACTAGCTGGCTACACCATCAGTACCAAGGACACCAGAGCTGTCTGTGTGCAAGTAACGAAAGGGATTGTGCCTAAGAGGTAATCAAGCGGCCGACAGGCAGGCTCCACCCAGAAGGTTCTGGGGAGATGAGGAAGGTCTCACCTCACAGGCCCAAAGTTGAAAGCGATGAAGAGAAGGAAGACCATGACGCAGACCACCTTCCTGTTTCCAGACCCTAACTTGAGCTCACTGTTCTAAGATGCAGAAGAAGAGAGAGGCCGGAGAGGGTGAGTCATCCCAGGGAGCCCGCACTCCCACTGGTCTCCCCAGGCCTCCCGGGTCTCACCTCAGTCAGCAGGGCCTCCAGCCGCCGGCGGAGGGCAGCATTCTCCCGCCGGAGCTGCTGGTTGTCGGCCAGCACGGCCTGCAGCCGGGCTTCCAGCCCCTGCAGGTACTCTTTCTTCTTCCTGCGGGACTGGCAGGCTGACTCCCGGTTCTTGATCATCCGCTGCTGCCGCTTCAGCAGCTTGGCCTGGGCACCAGAGGGTCAGAGGGAGAGTGAAAGCAGGGCGGGGAAGGGGAAGTGCATCCCACCACCCCAGGGACTGACTACCCAAAATTCACGTGGGCCTCTCTCCTGCCTTCTTCACCTCTACATGCAGAGTCAGAGAGGGGTTCTTCCTCTCCGCTGAAACATTTTACGGAAGGGGCCCTTCTCTCCACCACTTCCTACTCCTGTGCCTCAGAGCTTCGAGAAGTCGGACTATAGGAGGAACTTCCCCACCCAGGTTCTTGGTAGAACCTCAGTTCTTTTCCTTGATGAGTGGTCTTCCTTCTTTGCAATTCTCCTTTTTTAGGACCCAAAGTTTAAGCTTGCTATAGTAAGAGAACAGTTTACCTGGCTTTCCCCAAGGAAGCAGCCTCCCTCTTCTATAACACAGGATGACTCCTCTGGCTTTGATTTACTAAGACCACTCCCACTTCTCCATCTGCAGGGACAGCAAACCTGAGGATCCTAAAACTACATGGGGTTGATAAAAGGGGTCTACTCTGACCTGAGGATCATCTGATGGGCCTGCTTGCTCACTTTTTTGCTTCCTTCTCACTCCACAGTTCTCTCCCCTCCCCATTACTAAGCCTTCCTCCTCCTCTCCCCAGTAAATAACTTACATCCACCTCAGGAGGGCAGGAGTTCCCAGGCATAGGGGCTGGAACAATGCTCTTCCTCTCAGGCCGTGGAGGAGGAGGGGTCGGTCCCTCAGGCTGGACTCGAACAGTACCTTGGATGAGGACAACTGGGGACACTGGGACAAGTGGGCAGAAGAGGGAGGTCTGAGAGCTGGGAGTCAGGTGGTGTCCTTGTGCCCACACCCACAGCTGAGCACCCAAGGGTCAGGGCGCTGGAAGGCTGTGAGCTGCCTCCTTCTCTCCTTCAGTACCTGGGGGTGGCTGGACAAGAGGCTGCAAGAGGACGGTGGTGCTGGCAGGCACAGCTCTCGGGGGTATCGGGACAGTGGTTATCAGCATGGGTTTGGGCTGCAGTGGTGGCTTCCGGGTGGGCAGGGCTTTGCCTGAAGGAAGGTGAAAGGAAAGAAGGAAGGGATGTCAGGACAACAGGCCTCTGGCCAGGGGCCCCAGCTGTCAGGAGATGCATTACCTGAGGAGCTGTCAGAGGACAGGCCCATGCTGATCTGGACAGCTCCAGGAGGGGGGCCGGGGACATCCCGCAGGAGACACCCCTGAGGGGACGGGGACTCTGTCTTCACTTCCAGGACCTCCTCTCCTATGAAAGCCTACATAGGGCATTCCAGAAGACATGCGAGTCAGGAAGAGCGCGGAGGAGGAGGAGCTGAAGAAGAGAAAGCCCTCACACCTCTGAGAGTCAGGAGGAACTCACACGCATGCTGGAGGGAGGAGCGGAGTGCATGCTCACCTGGCTGGGGGACTCTGCAGAGAGCAGGGGAGCCTCTGAGTTGATGGAGGAAGATGGAGAGGCAGGCTCTATCTTAATCTGAATATCTGTGGGATGGCAGGATGAGACAAAGAGCTGGGTGTCAGATAAACACTGAAGGAGAAGAGGGCTAAGATGCGGAAATGGGAGACACAGTCACTTCCCCTTGTACCTGGAAGTAAAACTATTTCTGGCTCAGGAGGGCAATCCAGAGGAGGGGGACTGGAGCTGCTAACCTGCTGCCTCTCCTCCAACCTCTTTTCTCAGAAAGGACTCCCTTCTCCTTCCTTGGCCCCTCTCAGCTGGTTCTACCACTGCCAAACCCTCAAGCCTGCCCTTGCGTGTCAGCTGTCCCTTTCTTCTTCACACACCTTGTTCATTCGCATGGTGAAGGCCCACACAGGGAGATTCAGCTGCATTTTCATGGGCCCAAATTCCTGTCTGGCTGGATTTCCACCTCATCCTGGCCCAATGCAATCACGCATCACAACGCTGACAACTGCCTGGTCTGCATCTCTACCCTTGACTGCTCCCCTGCGCCCGGATTCTGACTCTCAAGCTGCCTGCTGGTCACTTCCATTCTCACGCCCCTCCATTCACCCAAATTCAACCGGCCTTAACACAGGGCTCACTGCTTGTCCCTTTATACAGATCTCCTTCCTACCGTCAGCCTTCAAAGCTCAAGTCACCTCTGAGCCTTCACAGCCTCTGTTAAATCTATCTGTAAGACTTGTTGATTGCCCCATGGAGGTTAACCTAGCTGAAGGCCAGATTCAGCTCAAAGGTCAATGATCCACTACTACCTCTGGTTCATAGCTTGGATTTTGATACCTAATTATAAGATTACCAATACTGCTATTTTAAAATCTCAAGTCTATTTATGTATTTCAATAGGTAATACACTCATATAATACAAGATCCCAAAGAACAAAGGGAAATTCAGTGAGAAGTGAATCTCCTTTCCTTCCTTGTCCACCAGCCATCCAGAACCTCTCCACAGAGGTGACCACTGTCTGAGCTATTTAACCATATATTAACCTTCATGAGACTCTCCAAAAGCAATGCCTAGGTCTTGTGCTTCATGTCTATCAAAGGGATGGGTAAAGTGCATGGGTGCCTGTGTGATAAGTCATTTCAGTCATGTCAGACTCTTTGTAATCCCATAGACTGTAGCCCACCAGGCTCCTCTGTCCATGGGATTCTCCAGGCAAGAATACTGGAGTGAGTTGCTATGCCCTCCCCCAGGGGATCTTCCTGACCCAAGACTGAACCCACATCTCTTATGTCTCCTGCATTTGGCAGGCAGGTTCGTTACCACTAGTGCTACCTAGGGAGCCCAGGTAAAGTACAGGCCCTCAAAAAAATACCTATATATTAGAGGAGACTCTGACTCCAAGAACTCTATCCTTTGCAAAATCGTCAACAATCTTTTCACTAATATAGACTTTTCAATCCTTATTTTGTTTCTCCTCTTTGTAATACTTAATCATATGCTGGATATGAGCTGTTTGTCCCTCCAAATCCCTCCCCACCCTCCCCTGCCCTGCTCTGAGGCCCAGGAGGAAAACATGTGTGGCTCTCTTGTCTTCAAGCTTCTGGCTGAACTTCAACCAAGGGAAGGTAGTGCTAAGAAACCCTGAAGTCACCTTGAAATCAACAATCAACAAGTCCCACATTGAATTCATCATGCTTCCTGCCAGGAGGCTCCTGCTCCTGCAGTCACTCTCCAGCGATTGGTACCCTCACCCACTGGGTGGCTGCCCTTGTTAGAAACCCAGGCACGTTCTTTCACCTCTGCTCATCTTTAATGCCCAGGAGGTCACTGCACTCATCCATTCTAATTCACTCTTTCTCAAATCTGCCTTCTTCTCAGCATCTGAGTATCTTACCTGACTAACCACATGGACCTCTTTCTTGGTCCTCCTTCTGCCTCCAGTCCTGAGTTTCTGCAATCCAGTGTCTACTTTGCCACCAGAGTCATCTTCCTAATCACACTGTTCTCCTGCCTGACTCTTCAAAGACACAGAACTGCCCACAGGAAAAAAGCTAAGAGTCCCTAAACAAGGTTTCTACCTGGCCCTGAAGCCTCTGAATTTCCAGGCCCTTCCCTACTCCCCCTCCTTACATCCACTCTAAAGAGATGCAGGTTCCTTAGGTTCCACACTAGTCCCTACAGTCTTCTTCTGGCTAATTCCAATCTATCTTTCAAAACTCAGCTCAGGAAACCCCTCCTGCATGAGTACATCCTTGATCTAGCCCCAGCTGGGTGAGATTCCCCCTCTTATGAGCCTCCATGGCACCCTGTGATAATCTCTACCCTAGAATTACCATACTTTAGTTGTCTTTCTCCCACACCATAGCATGGGATCCTTAAGTCAGTGAGGTGGTAAGGTGTTCTTCATCTTTGCAACTCAGAACCCTGTCCAGTATCTGGCATGGAGTAGATGCTCAAGAAATGTAGATGCTGAATAAACATGCAAGAGTAAATAGACTCAATAACACTTCTAAAAAAGCACAAATAATGTTACTTGTAGAATGCAGGAGCAGGTATATGGTATTCCAACTTTTCTGTCTGCTTGAAAATTTTTACAATAAAACCTTTGGAGGGAAAGTCACATATATAAATATGCCCTAAACTGTCTGCAAGTTTTTAAAAATGAAAAGCAACAAAAACAAGAAAAGAAAGAAAAATTATTCCCATCTCTTCAGTGCTGCCCTTACTGTGATTTCCTGAAATCCTCCCTCCTGCTCCTGGCCTTCCTCCTGGTTATCTGCCATCTCCCCTCCCCACCTCTCCTCCTTGTCCTGCTGACCGGACTCCCTCTTTACACAAACACACACACACACACACTCTCTCTATCTTGGTAAAGCCTGGGGATGATGCAGGCTATTATTACCTGAAGGATCATCAGAGGTGGCACTGACATTGATCTGGATGGTTTCAAATGGGGATGTTGGATCATCTCCCAGGAGGCAGAGTGGGGGTGCCAAGGACTCTGACTTCACAACCAGCATCTCCCCTACACCAGGGGCCTGGGTAACAGTGAGGGTGAAGCAGGGGAGACAGAACAAGAAAGAAAACAAAAAGGACATGTTGAGAGTAAAAGCCAGGACAGAAGCCTTATAGCTTACAAACCACCAGTTACTTGACATTCTGGTTTGAATGGTAGTCAGCATCTTGCTAAACTGTGTCTGGCCCCTTGTTCTCTTTCTATTTTATTCCTAGGAAGGTGGATAAAGTCTCATGATCTCAAATATTGCAGTAGACAACCTGGACAAGAATAGTTCCAGAATTCTCAGTGGTTAACAACTCTCTTCTTCCCTGTTCCCCCACCCCACAATGGCTGCCACATTTCTCTCTATATTAAAAAACTCCATCTTCGATTCTAGAGAATCACGTGGAAATGTGAAAAATGAAGATATAAAAGAAATGGCAAAAGTAGAAAAGAACTTCCCCCCTGCACCCCATGACCTGCAGCCCACAAATCATTTCCTTAGCATCAACAGGGGAAGGCAAGGGAACTGAGTCCCTGCCACAGAGAGTAGGAGGGAGATGACTCTCTCACCTGGTTGGAGGGCTCTGTGGAAAGATGCGATGATTCAGAGCTGAGGGAGGAGGAAGAGCAGGGGGAGGATGGCTCAGACTTCACCTGGAGATCTGGAGGAAAACGGGCTAGAAAATAACCACGAAGCGGAGCCTGACAAGAGCCCAAAAAGCGCCCAAGGACATGGGGTAAAAACCCCTCACTGGGCAAGGGAGAAGGAGCACATATCAGGGGTCAAAGGGGGAGAGGAGTACACAGGCACTCAGGTGGAGGAGGCTTGAGGATAAGAGGAACTGCACAGTTTCTGGGAAACAATGGGACGGTGAGGGTTTCTCAAAGGATGAGGTAATCACAAAGGGTATCTTACCTGGGAAGATAGGCAGAGAGTCCCAGGGGGGTTCAGGAGGGCTGACGTCCATTCCCAGGTCCAGAGAGCTGCTGCCAAACTGAACAAGGGGGCCGGGTATTAGAAGGCAGAAGTGTGAGGATGAAGGGGTGCTCCAGCTGAGCGCTGGCTTGGGGATGAGTCCCAGGTTCTGCGACCACTCGCACCCACCAACGGTGAGAGACAAGGCTTGGGGAGCGATACCGGGACATCTTGCTCCGGACAACGGAAGAACTCCGTCTGCTCCTCGGCCACTTCATCCAAGCCGGCGTACAAAGTGCTGTCTGCAAGAGGTGCGGAGGGTCGGGGGTCGGCTGGTAGCGCAACCTTCAGATCCTCACAGAGCCTCGCCCCATCCCTCATTGGCTCGGCTCGGCCAGACCCACCGCCCGCCCACTTGAAAAGTGATATAGCCGAAGAACTTCAGTCCCTCCTTCCCCAATCCCGGAACGATTCCACGTTTCCGCGGGAGCGGAGGTCTTCCCCGACTCCCGCATCCCCCAAAGCCCAACTAGCTCCTCTGTTCCACCCTTCTTCAGACGATCGATTCCGTATTTGCCCAGCCTTCCTCTTTGAGCCTCCGCTTCTTCCTACGTGCCTCAGGGGCACAGCAGGCCACAGCCCTATCCCTTCCCCGAGGCGCCTCACTCCGCGCACCCCAGTCCTCCGGGCTCAGCAAGTTGTCGGTGAAAAAGCGTGTCGGGTCCGCAATCTCGCTGAGAAGCATCAGCTCCGCCATCTTTCCCCCCACCCCCCAACCATGAGACGGTCCCCCAAGGTCCGCCTCTTCCGCATCATCAACGAATCAATCGACTCTTAAAAAGGGAGGGGGGCGTCCCGGAAGTCCTTCCGACCAGTAAGAGGCCTGGGTACTGAGCACATGCGTCAATAGAAGAGCCGGTCGTACAGGCTGGGCCAATGGGAGCGCGGCAGGACGCTAACGCTTCAACAGTACTGGACAGTGATGTTTGCGCATGCGCCAAACAGATCTCCGCCTGAAAGCGCCTAGGAAGTGTGGCCTTCGGTCTTTGGAGTTACGCCCTCTGCCCCAGAGTGTCCTAAATTTAGAAGTTTAGCTCATCGATTCATCTTCGGAGATGGACAAGCCCCCCCAAAACATAGCACACGTGACTATATAGCTTTTTAATGGTAAAAAGGGACGCTGAGACCACAGCTACCTCCCTTAGGAAGGCAGAAGCTTGGAGTGGGATATGGTGCAACTCTCCCTTGGTCCCCACCAAATCTCACAGCATAGACCACACTTCACAGGTTCCTGTCTCTTTTAAGGTTTAACTTTTAATCAGCCAAACATCTTGCGCAGTCCTTGAGCCAGCCCTGCATCCTGTTTCTTCCCCTGAATGATCACCTTTCCCAGCTCCTCCTGGGCTGCCCGGTTTTTGGGGTCTACGGCCAACACCTTCTTAAGGTCAGTCATTGCTTTTCCAGGTTTCCAAGAGCAGCCTGGGCAACACCCCTTCGGTACAATGCTTTTATATGGCCAGGCTCCCGCTCCAGCACCCGGTCACAACTTTGGGCCGCCAAATGGGGCTGCCCTAGCAGCAACTGACAGGCAGCCAGGTTGGCGTGAAGTACAGTTCGTTCCGGAGGGCCAGGTGGGGGTAAGGTCAGCAGCAGCCGAAGAGCCCGTGCATAGCATCGGGCAGCTCCTTCCGGATTCCCCGCTCGAAATAATTCTGTGCCCCTTGCACGTTCTTCTCTGGCCAAGGCCTCCTTCTCGGTGTCCTCCAGCTCCCAAGAGTCTCGACCCTGAGTGAAGGAGGCCAGTGTGAGCCTGACAGGAAGTCCAGAGCGCCCAGGGAGCTGAAGCTCTGCCTCCTCGCCTTGACACATGGACTCCAAGCATTTCTCTATGAGCTCCCCCCAAGTTTCCTCCCTCCATGGGCCTAACCCCACAGTTAGTTCTGTCCAGCCCTCTGGCAGCCCTGACCCCAAAGGAAATCCAGAAGCCTGTACCGTGCAGCGGGAGCCCAGCTTGGGTTTGTCCAAGCCGTGACCACGGACTACAATCTTCTTGACAAAGCTGCCATCAGGACAGTACCAGAGATCAGAAGCTTGAAGGGGCTCTGACATCGCACTGGCTGATCCATGAGACTTAGCAGAGTCTCTTTCAAGTTCAGCAGGCAGTTTTTCAGTTTCCTGAGGATTCTCTAGAATTTGGCTAGCTGGATCTGGGCTCACTCTCAGCTCAAGGATTTCCGTAGGAGATTCTCCCCGATGCTGCCTAATCTGAGTAGGTAATTCAAGGTTCTTTTCCCCTTGTTGTTGCGGTTGACAGCTGTCCTTCTCTCCCATTGAATTGATTGGTGATGTATCCATTTGGGTGCCTGGCCCCTTCCACCGTGGGTAAACAGTTTTGGATAGAAAGGGATGGACCGAGTCCAGGTCAGCACCTGATTTGAAAAAAAAAAAAAAAAAAATCAAAGCAATGCTATTGGCAGAAATTTTATTTAGACTCCTTTTCCGTCCTTTTGGGACTCCGGACCGTGGTCCTCAAAGTCCTCTTTTTTTTTTTTTTTCCCGAATCTCTGTCGGGTCCAGTCTCCCCTCCAACCCCGAACTACAAGTTCCACAATTCCCTGCGGCTTGGGTAGCCATTCCCAACTACGGACACCCGATCGAGTCAAAAAATACCTGGGGGGGGCCGAAGCGCCTCGCCTGATGGCAATAGCCAGACCATTCAAATCACCTCTTCTTCCGAAGCCAAGTGCTACTGAATACTGTCGTTGGAGTCTTTCCCCAGGTGGAGAAGATGGAAAGGGGAGCCAGGGGACAGCTGGACAGAGACACTGACAGCTAACCCTGGAGCCCGAGAGACAAGAGAATCTAGTCAAATTCCTGGCAGCCAATCGGGAGGAGGGAGAAGTCTGATTAAGCCCGCCTTTTGGACGTTACATCATTTCCCCCACTGACTCACCGCCACACCCCAGCAAACGAGAAGCTCCAGGCCTTTGCGACCAGACTAGGCCAAATCATACCGAGCTAGGCGAGGTACGACTGCGTCAAAGTCTGGAGAAGGTCTGGAATGGGAGATTGGGCCCATAGAGGATATAATGGGGAATGCTGGAGCTGGGGTGGCTGATCGCGGCTGTGACCAGTCCTTTTGTCTGGCCACCTAAAACCCACGTGTGCTATTCTATTAATACTTACCCCTACATTTAGCTTAGACAGTAAAGAATCTGCCTATAATGCAAGAGACCAGGGTTCAATCCCTGGGTCATGAAGATCCCCTAGAGAAGAAAATGGAAACCCACTCAAGTATGCTTGCCTGTAAAATTCCATGGACAGAGGAGCCTGGCATGTTACAGTCCATGGTATCACAAAGGGTCAGACAGGACTGAATGACTTTCACTACATTTGGGACAGCCGGTCAGAGTGGCCCATCCTGTCCAAGGTCCTTCAAAATAAACCCTGGAGGAATTCCCTAACAGTCCAATGGTTAGAATGCTGAGCTTCCTCTGCAGGGGGCTGGGGTTCCATCCAGATGAGGCTTGCCTTACCTTTGCCTCATGTTCGTTAATGCCTTTTGAGCTCTTCTTCCTCAAAGAATCTTATAGACAGTGCTTTTCAAACTTTGATGACCCCACACATTATCTGGGGAACTTGTTAAAATGCATGTTCTGACTTAGGAAGTCTAAGGTGGGACCTGCTGCTCTGCATTTCTAACAAGCTCTTGGATGCTGCTGCCGGTGGTCCATGGACCACACACATTGAATAGTGTGACTCTAGAATAATCTCATCCTGTTCTTTTGACCTTTTAGTCTGTGTCCTTTTAGTTTTTCAAGTATTTTGCATATGCATATGTCCTCAGTTGTGTCCCACTCTTTTGTGAACCCATGGACTGCAGCCAGCCAGGCTCCTCTGTCCATGGAAATTTACAGCCAAGAATATTAGAGTGGGTTGCCATTTCCTACTCCTACGTTTTACATGTATAACTGGTATAACCTGATCCACTGGACGTACCAGTGGAAAAACCGTCCTCCTCTTCCTAATAAAATATGTAGGTCCCTATTGTGATTCAGGCTTGCTCGTCCAGCTCCCTGCACAGGCAGGCTATGACAGCTCTTCAGGGAAGGAGAATTCCATTCTTAGTCCTCACTTTGGCTCCCTCTTCAGTTTGCAATTGTTCAGTTCACAATTGTGTCCCAGACTAAAGGACCGTGCCAGGACAGCCAGGAGGGGAGGTAATGTCATCATTAGCCACAGACTTGTGTCAAAACAGCCCTCTCCATTTTGTGTTGAGTCTCAGATCACTAAATTAGACCTTTTTTCCCTTCAAGCTTTATTTCTAGGTTCTGTGCTGCTGCTGCTAGGCGACCGACTTCAGCAGTCGTGTCCGACTCTGTGCGACCCCATAGACGGCAGCCCACCAGGCTCCCCCGTCCCTGGGATTCTCCAGGCAAGAACACTAGAGTGGGTTGCCATTTCCTTTTCCAATGCATGAAAGTGAAAAGTGAAAGTGAAGTCACTCAGTTGTGTCCGACTCTTAGCGACCCCATGGACTGCAGCCTACCAGGCTCCTCCGTCCATGAGATTTTCCAGGCAAGAGTACTGGAGTCCACTTCAACTAAGGCTAAATATTCTGATTCTTGGAATCCTTATGTTCTTGTTGAAAACTGATCTACCTTTTCTCCCTCCCTGCTCCATTTCACGGATTTCTAGGAAAGACAGAAAGTCTAGAATGAGTCACAGAAGATTTGATTACATCCTGATCCCTGACAAAGATTGCTAATTTGTATTATGGGTGCCTTAATTGAGAGGTCCACTCCAATGACCCTTCAGAGATTAGCTTCTCTCAATTAAAAAAAAAAAAACTACTCTGCTACAAATGTATTGCTTTGTAATGGTCTCTTACTGTTTTGTGTGTATATGTTTCAGTTCCAACAGATTCCACAAGGCATGGGTCTTGCCTCTATTTCTTTTCTTTTTTTTTGAGGCAAGGAAAGCAACCTTAGTTGGAAAGCAGCAGACCAAGAAGATGGCAGACTAATGTCTCAAAATAACCATCTTGTCAAGGTCTAGATGCCAGTTTGTTTTATAGAACAAAGAGGGAGAGGAGATGAGGAAGTAAAGTAAAAAGGCCATTTTCCTTTAAAATAGGAGGGAATGTGTTAATTTCTTCTTTTTTGCAGCCATTGACAGGTGGACTGGGTCAGACCATCTCTCTGTGAGCTGAATAAAGTGCTTCTATTTCTTTTGCGTTTCATCTCCTTCTCCATTCATTCATTCAACAAATATTTATTGAGCACCTCCTATGTTCTAGACAGGATGCTGGGAACTAGGGATACATAAATGAATGAGACAGAGACAGTCCCTATTCTCATGGAGCTTATAGTTGGGGCATGGAGAATAAGTTGTATGAAGAAGTGAGAGATGCTATGAGAGTGGACGAGGGGTGAGGGAATATCCCTTGAGGATGAGACGTTTTTTACTTTTGGTTGAGCCTCGGAGTATTTTGGGATCCTAGTTCCCCAACCAGGAACTGAACTCACACCTCTGCATTGGAAGTGCAGAGTCTTAACTACTGCACTGCTAGGAAGTCCCAAGGATGAGACACTTTTGTTACCATCTAAAGAATGAGTTAGAACTGAACCTCTGAGAACACAATAGACCACATACTCAGAAACACTGAATTAAATGTTTAACTTTGTCTCTTTGGGTGGTCCCTTGTCATCATTGTGACTGTATGTAAAAAACAAACATAAGGGACTTCCCTAGTGTTTCCGTGGTTAAGACTCCAAGCTCCCAGTGCAGGGGTCATGGGCTCGTTTCCTGGTGAGGAACTAAGAGCTGTGCGACTTCACCAAAAAAGAAAAAAAAATGTTGAAAACAAGCAAATACCTTAACAAAGGCCCCAGACCACTAAAGATAGTAATCAAAATCACCCAGGAAGAAAATATTTTTATTTTTAAAAAGATGACCCATTAAAATGAAAATGAAAAATTTAAGTTTTAAAAGAAGACTGAAAAGTCTGCATTCATGGGTCTGTAAACGCCCCCTGTTCTCAGCTTGAGAAGCACAGGCCTAGGAAGGGGTCAAGATATGAAGACTCAGAAATGGGAAATAGTATCTGCTGTCCCCCTAAAGCGTTACAACATGGAATGTTGACGGACACACTGCTTGCTCTCTCAGTTTCCCTACCCTTGCATCCTGTATTCTAGGGCTCAGTTCTCTGGAGATAGTCACTAAGGAATGAAAGAAGAGAAGCCTGGAGGATTATATCCCCAGGCCTGTCTAGAGATCATTGGATCTCAGAAGATCTGGCCTTATTCTACTGCTCTCCTTGCCTGACCCCATAAAGGCATTGTTTCCCCTTCATCAGAGACTAATCCTGGGAATTCACTGGTGGTCCAGTGGTTAAGACTCCCACTGCAGGGGTCACAGGTTCAATCCCTGGGAAAATAAGATTCCACATGCTGCTCTGGTGCAGTCAATAAATAAATAAAAACCTGATCTGATGGGAGAATGCAAAGAAAGGTTCAGGAGCTGGTGCAAAGTAATTTGTGAGCTGATTGTTGTTACATGTTGTCTTAACACACAGAGCCCTTTAACAGGTGAAGTTCCATTCTGTAAGCAGATAGAGTAGGGGTGGTTCCCAGAAGAAAAGAACCAGATAACAGCTTTTTAACATAAGAGAAGCCATTTTAGCCCCAAGCCATTTTGTTATCTAAGCCTGGCCATAATGCTTGCCCTTGAACAAGTCTCAGTAATAAAGATCTTACGAGAACAATGACTGTTAGTGATCTCTGAGAGACAGCAGTGAGTGGTCCTAAAGACAGATCTTAGTTCCCTGCCCAGGAATTGAACCTGGGTAATCTAGATGAGAAAGAATCCTAGCCACCAGACCAGCACAGGCTAGAGATTAGAAGCAAAGTGACCCTGGCTCTTTATCCCCCTTTGAAAGCAAGAATGTTTCAAGGAGGCAAAAACTGTAAAAACAGATACAAAGTTAAAGAGAAAGCACAACAAGGGGGAGAGCACACAGAGGGAAGCAGTCTGTTTAAGACTGAAGGGAGGCAGAAATACATATTCAAAGAGTAATGCTGGGGTCCTGAGTGAGGAACAAGCAGGAAAGAGGTGAATTAATTACTTATATAGGATAGTCCTTCTGGCTGTCTGTTTACATTTGGCCAATTGTCTTGTCTCTTTCCTCACACCTAACTGGTCCTTGGACACTTATCAAGATACATGTACAGCTTTTTGCTAAGATAGCTCCCACCACAGAGGTCTGTGGGTGCATTTCCACACTAATTATGGGATGGGGCCTCCTCCCTTTTCGACCCCCAAGAAGCCTTCCTGTGCATGTGCAGAAAGGAAAGTCTTCCTTGACCTCAAGAGTGGGCACCTTCTCTCTTTAGCAGGGCTCAGCTTTTGCCACCAGATTTGTACTGAGTGTCTGGGTGAGAACAGAGCTTGAATTTTACTCCACTTGACAGACGCCAGCCCAGGAACCCATCATGAGCCTACCTCATTACCAGGCAAGAGAAGTAACAATAGCAAAGAATAAATCAATCATAAAGACTTCCAGTTCTGTTTCAATGATATGAATTAGCCAGAAGCACTTTCTTGAGCTGCTTTTCGTAATTCAACACCCTTCACAAGTGCTCAACCACCAGATCAACTAGTACCTGAAGGATGCTGATGCTTCTGACCCTCATGGCTTCAGTCAACTAAAGCTGTTGACCTTTGCCCCAATTCTATACTGAATTCTCCTCTGTTCAAGTCCCTTCAAGAATATGAATAATAGGGCTTCCCTGGTGGCTCAGTGGTAAAGAATCTGCCTGCCAATGCAGGAAACACAAGTTTGATCCCTGATCTGGGGAGATCCCACATGCTTCAGAGCAAGTGAGCCATGTGCCACAATTACCGAGCCTGTGCTCTGGAGCGGAGAAGGCAATGACAACCCACTCCAGTACTCTTGCTTGGAAAATCCCATGGATGGAGGAGCCTGGTAGGCTGCTGTCTGTGGGCAGTTGGCAACCCAGAGTCGGACATGACCCAGGGATGGAGGAGCCTGGTAGGCTGCTGTCTGTGGAGTTGCACAGAGTCGGACATGACTGAAGTGACTTAGCAGCAGCGGCAGCAGTGCTCTGGAGCCAAGGAGCCTCGACTACTGAAGTCCATGTGCCCTAGAGCCTGTGCTCTGCGACAAGGGAAAACACTGCAATGAGAAGCCTATGCATTGTAACTAGAGAGTAGCTGCCACTTGCCACAATTAAAGAAAAGCCCACGCAGCAATGAAGATCCAGCACAGCCAAAAATAAATTAAGAAATAAAAAAAACTTTTTTTTTAAAGAAAAGAATATGCATACTATGCCCAAGTCCCTTCATGAGTATGCATGTACCCTTATCTGAAAACTTCCTCAGTTTTGCTGTTCAAGAAGACACAACTTTGGGAAAGATCCCCAGTGTTCTCCTTACCTGCTATAAGTAGTAAATTCTTCCTCCTACCAGTCCTTGGCTTGGTTGTGGCTTTTGGATCAACACCCACCAAGAGATGAACCCAGTTTTGGGGTAACAATTCTTTTATCTATTCAGTAATCTTTATCTTTACTGAGTACTTAGGATTAGTCAGTGAGCCATGGAGATAAATACAAAACTCCCCATCTGAAAGAGGTAGAGAGTTATAGTTGACAAAAGCTCCAGATGAAAGGCAAAAAGTGACAAGTGGCAGGGAACTTATTTCCAACTGGAGGTGATCTGAAAAGGACTTCAAAGGGTTGAGCCTTGGAAAGTGTTAGTTGTATCCAACTCTTTTCAACTGCATGGACTAGGCTCCTCTGCCCATGGAATTCACCAGGCAAGAATACTGGAGAAGACTGCCATTCCCTTCTCTATAGAATCTTTCTGACCCAGGGATGGAACTCAGGTCTCCTGCACTACAGGCAGATTTCTTTTACCATCCGAGCGACCAGGGAAGATGGCCATAATTTTGACATGCAGAGATTGATTTACTGCAGGTGGAGGAAGCTGCACAAGATAGGAGGTAAAAGAAAAGAAAAGCTGTTTTACATCCATGTTATTCATTTCCAGCTTGTCAATTTCAGCATCTCTTTATACCCGTTTCAGCATCTCTTTATACTGTCATCAGGCATCAAGCTGACTGGAAGTTTTTACACCCTCACATTCCCCTGCATTCCATACTCATCACATGGAACCATATGCTACACTTATTCTCTGTCATTTATCATCAGAATAAGAGACAAAAATTCTAGTTTTCCAAAGGCTAAATAAATTTTCCCTTCTGTTTAGCTTTGGTGGGTTCTGTGGTTTTTTAGTTCTGCTGGGATTTATGTCAAAATAGTTCCTCTCTCCTCTCTGCTTCCAAACTATTTGGCTTGTGCTTCCCTTATAAGTAGGGTTTTCAGGCAAGATGAGGCAGTGAAGGGCAGCCTTTCCATAATAAAATATTAAATTATGAAAGATGCTGTGTATGTGTACCAATGTGTGACCATGCATTATGATCACAATGCTACCAGATATTGCTCTATGTGTCTTTTGTGTATTACCTCATTTCTTCTCACACAATTCCATGAGCTACTTATTCAGTCCCTGACCAGGAATCAAAACTGCATCTCTTGTAGTGCAGTGAGGAATCTTAACCACTGGACCATCAGGGAAGTCTAGATGGTGCTGTTTTTAATCAAATGATGAGGGAAAGCCTCCTTGTAAAGATGACATTTGTTCAAAGATATAAATGATGTCAGGGAGCAGGCATGCAGATATCTGAAGAAATAGTATCCAGGGTGAGAAAGACACAAATGCAGAGACCCTGAGGCAAGAAGGAATTATATTTTTATATTAAATCATAGCTGCTAGAAGAAGAATAATGGGTCCAGAATGGATGAATCAGAGTAAGTGAGGAAAAGAGTAGGAGGGGATGAAATCAGAGAGGCGGGGAGAAGCCAGGTCTGGTAGGTCAAGGTACAGGTTTTGTTCTGAGTGTGATTGGGAGCCATCAGAGGGTTTGAGCAAGGTGAGTGATATTATCTGGTAATTTAAAAGATCACTCTGGTTTCAGCATGAAGGAAGGACTATGTAAGTCAAAAATAAAAGCAGAAAGTCCAGTTAAAGGGCTAGCCAAGAAACAACAGCAGCACAGGAGCTTGGATTAAGGTAGAGGACAGGGCCAAGGACAGAGGCCTGAGCCTTCTATTATTTAGGAGTTTGAAGAGTCAATGAAGACTGAGAAGTAGCAAATAAGGAACTAGTGTATACTTTCTTAAATTGGATCCAGAAAGAATATTCAAAGTGAAGAAAGCACTTCAAGGAGGAAGTGATCAACTGTGTCAAATGTTGCTAATGGTTCTAGAGCAGACTTTCTCAACCATGGCACATATATATTCTAAAGTAATTAAACATCTTTCAGCTTAAGGACTAAATCTGGCTATTATTGAAGCTCCCTATGTATCTCTCTCCAATTAGAATTCTCCTGGCTGGGATGGGTGGATGGGAGAGGGATGGAGTGGGAATTTGGGATTAGCAGGTGCAAACTATTATATATAGAATAGATAAACAAGATCCTACTGTATAGCATCAGATCAGATCAGATCAGATCAGTCGCTCAGTTGTGTCTGACTCTTTGCAACCCCATGAACCGCAGCACGCCAGGCCTCCCTGTCCATCACCAACTCCCGGAGTTCACCCAGACTCATGTCCATCGAGTCAGTGATGCCATCCAGCCATCTCATCCTCTGTCGTCCCCTTCTCCTCCTGCCCCCAATCCCTCCCAGCATCAGAGTCTTTTCCAATGAGTCAACTCTTCGCATGAGGTGGCCAAAGTACTGGAGTTTCAGCTTTAGCATCATTCCTTCCAAAGAAATCCCAGGGCTGATTTCCTTCAGAATGGACTGGTTGGATCTTCTTGCAGTTCAAGGGACTTTCAGAAGTCTTCTCCAACACCACAGTTCAAAAGCAACAATTCTTCGGCGCTCAGCCTTCTTCACAGTCCAACTCTCACATCCATACATGACCACAGGAAAAACCATAGCCTTGACTGGATGAACCTTTGTTGGCAAAGTAATATCTCTGCTTTTGAATATGCTATATGAATATGGTCATAACTTTCCTTCCAAGGAGTAAGTGTCTTTTAATTTCATGGCTGCAGTCACCATCTGCAGTGATTTTGGAGTCCAGAAAAATAAAGTCTGACACTGTTTCCACTGTTTCCCCATCTATTTCCCATGAAGTGATGGGACCAGATGCCATGATCTTCGTTTTCTGAATGTTGAGCTTTAAGCCAACTTTTTCACTCTCCTCTTTCACTTTCATCAAGAGGCTTTTTAGTTCCTCTTCACTTTCTGCCATAAGGGTGGTGTCATCTGCATATTTGAGGTTATTGATATTTCTCCCAGCAACCTTGATTCCAGTTTGTGTTTCTTCCAGTCCAGCGTTTCTCATGATGTACTCTGCATATAAGTTAAATAAACAGGGTGACAATATACAGCCTTGACATACTCCTTTTCCTATTTGGAACCAGTCTGTTGTTCCATGTCCAGTTCTAACTGTTGCTTCCTGACCTGCATACAGATTTCTCAAGAGGCAGGTCAGGTGGTCTGGAATTCCCATCTCTTTCAGAATTTCCCACAGTTTATTGTGATCCACACAGTCAAAGGCTTTGGCATAGTCAATAAAGCAGAAATAGATGTTTTTCTGGAACTCTCTTGCTTTTTCCATGATCCAGTGGATGTTGGCAATTTGATCTCTGGTTCCTTTGCCTTTTCTAAAACCAGCTTGAACATCAGGAAGTTCATGGTTCACATATTGCTGAAGCCTGGCTTGGAGAATTTTAAGCATTATTTTACTAGCGTGTGAGATGAGTGCAATCGTGCTGTAGTTTGAGCATTCTTTGACATTGCCTTTCTTTGGGATTGGAATGAAAACTGACCTTTTCCAGTCCTGTGGCTACTGCTGAGTTTTCCAAATTTGCTGGCATATTGAGTGCAGCACTTTCACAGCATCATCTTTCAGGATTTGAAATAGCTCAACTGGAATTCTATCACCTCCACTAGCTTTGTTTGTAGTGATGCTTTCTAAGGCCCACTTGACTTCACATTCCAGGATGTCTGGCTCTAGGTCAGTGATCACACCATCGTGATTATCTGGGTCGTGAAGATCTACTGTATAGCATAGGGAACTATATTCAATATTCTATGACAAACCATAATGGAAAAGAATATTAAGAATGATGTGTGTGTGTGTGTGTGTGTGTGTGTGTGTGTATGTGTGTGTGTAGGGCTTCCCTGGTAGCTCAGATGGTAAAGAATCCACCTACAATGGGGGAGACCTGAGTTTGATCTCTGGATCGGGAGGAGGACATGGCAACCCATGCCAGTATTCTTGCCTGGAGAATCCCCATGGACAGAGGAGTCTGGCAGGTCCTAGTCCATGGGGTTGCAAAGAGTCAGACGTGACTGAGCAACTAAGCATACATATACCTGTAACTGAATCACTTTGCAGCACAGCAGAAATTAACACAACATTGTAAATCAACTACATTTCAATTTAAAAAATTAAAAAAAAAAAGAATTCTCCTCTTCTCATGGGCTAACCACTATTCTGAATTTTGTGTTTTTACTACATAGGTTAGTAGCAAAATAATTTATTTCCCCCTTCTTCTCAAAGATGAGCTATATTATTATAGCATGTTTGTATGGTGATGGAATGTTTCAGTAATGAGGGGAAAACTGATTATGTGAGAGGGATAGGGATCATTTCAAGAGTTCCATTTCTGTGTAGGTGAGAAGGGTGGGATCCCAGTGCCCACATAGGGTGGGGACTGGGGAACAGGTCAGCTTCTCTTCAGTAACAAGGGGAAGGCACTGAATTCAACAGAGATGCATGTGGCCTGGTAGATTTGGAGCTGGGACCAGAGGAGGTTCTCTTCTGAGAGTTTCTATTTTCTCACTGAGATAGGAAAGAAGGTCTTCATCTTGTGAAACTGTGATCTCAGATTTGTGGAATGTGGGAAAATGCAGGCTTGCAGGCCACCCTGAGTGCTCAAAGGAAGTAAGACTAGCTGGTATGACTGTGCATTTTTCCCCAGACATATTCAGCACTTAGGTGCAGGTATGGTGCAGACAGAGTTGGATTTGGAATCACCTGGGGATGTCTTTAAAAATATTGATGCCTGAGTCCCAAGGAGATGGTGATTTAATTGGTTTAGAATGTGACCTGGGCTTTGGGCTTTTTAAATGCTCCCCAGATGACTATAATGTATTGCCAGAGGCAAGAATCCTGACTCCAAGGAATGCCTGGAGCTGTGTTTAGAAACCCACTGCTTTATTTATTTTTTTAAAGGCAACTTATACCCAGTTTTTAAAATTTTATTTATTTTTGGTTGGGCTGGGTCTTTGTTGCTGCTTGAGGGATTTCTCTAGTTGCACTGAGCAGGCTACCCTTCATTGAGGTGCACAGGCTTCTCATTTAGGTGGCTTCTCGTTGCTGAACACAGGCTCTAGGCACAGTGGCTGCAGTAGTTGTAGCACACAGGCTCAGCAGTCATGGTGCATGGGCTTCAGTTGTTCTGTGGCATATGGAATCTTCCCAGACCGGGGGTTGAACCGGTGTCCCCTGCATTGGCAAGTGGATTCTTAACCACTGGACCATCAGGGAAGTGCCGAGAGATTCCTTCTTGCTGCAGTGAAGGAGTGAATTGATCTGAGCTTTTAAGGATTGGTATATTTTGGCCAAGTGGAGAAGCCGATGTGAAAGGAGGGAAAATATCATGAGCATAAGCTTAGATGTGGTTTGAAACACATGGCAAGCAGCAAACAATTTGGTTTGCAACAGGCAAATATTAGAGAAAGAGCTCTTAGATTTGAGGACAGCTGGGTAAATAAAGATCTGGAGGTGGGCATGAATAATACAGTTTGGTTCCACAGAAAGCTGGATGATGTCAAATTATGGGAGAGGTCAAAGGCCAGATTAAAACTTTGTGAACAGTTGAGTAAGCAATAGGGAATCTTGAAGGGCTTTTGAGTAGCATGTTAAGAGTTTATAAAAGCATGTTTAGGGAGGGTAACCCGACAGCAGTGTTGAGGGAGACCTGGAGTAGGAAGGGGTGGGAAAGAGGGAAACCTATTAAGGAAACTGTTGTAATAATCCTAGATGAGGTCATTTCCCAGCAAGAAGTGGGGAAAAGTTACAGATTCAAAAGACATCATGATGGCAGAATTGACTGGGCTTAACAGCTCACCACAAGTAAAGGCAGGAAGGAGGTGGAAGAGGCATCAAGTTTTCAAATAAGGAAGGGCACTGGGGAATTGGTGCTGTCTACAGAGGGAGGGGAGCTGGTTTTCAGTGGCATTTTATCTATTTGGTTTTGAACCAGCTGACTTTAGAGGACAGGCCGCATTGCTTCCCTGGTAGCTCAGACTGTAAAGAATCCTCCTGTAATGCGGGAGACCTAGGTTCAACCCCTGGGTTGGGAAGCTCCCCTGGAGAAGGAAATGGCAACCCACTCCAGTATTGTTGCCTGGAGAATTCCAGGTCGCAAAGAGTCAGACTGAGAGACTTTCACACCTAGCATTGTCCACATGTTCCACAGACACCAGAGGAATGCTTATAAATACAGAGTTTGGAGAATGTTCTACTCAATTTGGACTGTTAACAGAATACCATAAACTGGCTATCTTATAAACAGCAGAAGTCAATTTCTCAAGTCCTGAAGGCTGGAAATTCCAAGATCAAGGTGTTGGCAGATTCAGTGTCTAGTGAGAGCTTCTTTTGGTTCACAGAATACCTTCTAGCTATGTCCTCACATGGTGGAATGGTAAGGGAACTCTCTGGGGATCTTTCATTAATTAAAACAATTAAAAAAAAATCTTTTGA
This sequence comes from Bos mutus, assembly GCF_027580195.1. Lineage (NCBI taxonomy): Eukaryota > Metazoa > Chordata > Mammalia > Artiodactyla > Bovidae > Bos > Bos mutus. Next base: position 23,790,895 of record NC_091639.1, read on the forward strand.
CCATGCCATGGGGCATGTGGGGTCTTAGTTCCCAGGCCAGGGATCAAACTCATGACCCCTGCCTTGGAAGTGTGGCGACTTAACCACCCGACCACCACGGAAGTTCCTCTGGGGTCTCTTTTATAAGAGCATTAATCCCATCCATTAGGGCCTACCCTCAAAACCTAATCATCTCCCAAATGCCACACTATCACACTGGGGATTAGGGTTCAACAGATGAATTTTGAGGAAACACAAACATTCAGTCTGTAGCAAAGGAGCATTTGGTTACAAATGAGGTCTGAGTTTGGAGTGGATGAGATTTTTCAAGGGAAATTCTCAGAGAAGGAAAAAAAAAAGTCCATATGTAGATGCTTAAGGCACAGGAGGTAAAAAAAAGAAAAAAAAAAAAAAAAACAGGCGGGGAGAGAGGAAGAAGGATAAAGTGAGGTTTGTGTGTGCACAGAGTCAGACATGACTGAAGCAACTTAGCAGCAGCAGCAGCAGAGGGGAAGGAGGTAATATGTCCCTGAACCTGGGAAAGTGGGGAATCCAGGATGAAGGGACAAACATGGAAGGGTTCAGAGAGGCAGTGTACTATGAAAATACCATGGGTTCTGGCTCCTGGTAACTTTGGGTCATTGAATACTATTTGAAAAAACAGTTTCAGTAAAGTTTGGATTGGAAGCATATTCCAAAGGGTTAAGAAGCAATGGGTATGAAGGAAAGACATTTCTGACAACAGTACGCCCTATTGAACGGAGGTGGGAAAGGGGAAGGTGGGGTTGGAGGTGGTGAGTAGGTAGTGAGGAAGTGCGAACTGCAAATGTAAGTTCTTTTTTCACGAAGTCGGGTAAGGAAAGCACAGCAAACCTGAACCATCCAAAGGAAAACCCATGATCCCATCCTCTTCCCATGTCTCCTATCACAGTGCATGGCTTCCGTTTTAGATTATAAACTTCATGAGTTTCAGGGTTTACACCTGCTGTCGGAGATGATGTCTCACCAGCATCCTGCATGGAATTCAGGATAGGACTCTGTCCTGCAGGTGCACAGCTGAAGATACCAAGTCCACTGCTTGTGCCACCTCTCCCTCCCCTAGAGGTCTCCTGGTTGAGGGTAACTAGCCCAGGTAGACGTGTGAGGCTACTGACTTTCTCCCTGGCATTCTGCTTTAGTCAGAATATTTGTGATCCCTGCACCAATACATATGTTGAAATTCTAATGTGCAATACAATGGTATTAGGAGGTGAGGCCTTTGGAATGCACTTAGGTCCTGAGAGTAGCACCCTCATGAATGGGATTAGTACCCTTGTAAAAGGGACCCTACAAGGATTTCCCTGGTGATCCAGTGGTTAAGGCTCCGTGCTTCCAAGGCAAGGGGTGTGGTTCGATGGCTGAACAGGGGTGAAATATGATCCCACAAGTCCCGTGGCCAAATAAATAAATAAGGAAATAAATCCACAGAGCTCCCTAGCCCTTTCTGCCAAGAGAGGATACAGTTAGAGAGGAGACAGGGATCGGTGTACATTTAGAGATCTACAACTCAGAAGAGGGCCTATACCTGACCGTCCTGGCACCTGATCTTAGACTTCCAGGAAAGTTCTGTTCTTTATGAGCCACCCAGTGATGGTATTTTTGTCACAGCAGCCCGACCCCCGCAGCTCCGTGCTCCCTTTGCCTTGCCTACCTACACTGGCACAGCAGAAGTAGGGCTCAACCCGGAGTTGTCTGCCACCCTCCAGCCTGTGAGCAGGAACAGCTGTGGGCAGCTGGGCATGTTTCCCTACCCCATGCCATCCTATCCTGGGCCAACTTTTTCAGAATACCCTGCCTACTTTCCTCCTGCCTTCCTGGAATTCTGGGGATAGATTCCTGGATCTGCTCATAAATCTTCCTCCAAAGTCTTAGGTCGAGTCTGGTAGGGAATGGAAAAGGTGTGCTGGATAAAGAAATGTCTAAGAAGAATGGATCCCCAGGTCTTCGCCAGTAGGATTCCCAGGGAAGCCTCTCTTTCCCATCTTTGTGTTTGTCTCTCTGGTGTGCGGGAATCTGTGTCCATTCACTATTGTCTCTGTAAGTTTTTGTCCGCCCCTCCCCCACGTCCCCAGAAGGGTAGATAAGTGAAAGGCGAAACCAAAGGAGCCGGCTCTTTGCTAGTCTTCGGGATTGCGGGTGATAAATCCACTTAATCTATTTAATATTGTCTTTCAGAAGTTCACACACACACTCACACACAGATCAGAACAAGGTGAGGACTAATGAGGAACGGGGATTGGGCTGGCTCCTTCCAGATAGTGGAAGGTTTGTACCCTCGGTTCTTTCTGCTCGCTTGCCCAGTTGGGGTAGGAGGAAGGGAGTATTTACAGAGAACGGGGACTTAATCTTCTTCCAGGGAGAAGGTTCCGAAACCGGTAACCTCCTAAATCTCATTCCAAACCCCCCTCACCCCCTCCCTCCCCCCCCCATCCCGCCAAAACCCAAAAGTTATAGAGGTCCTGGGATTAACATGAAAATAGACGGGGATGGAGTGGAGGAGAGACAGAAGTGGAAGTGAGGGTGAGGGTTCTGGCTAACCTGGGGCTCGGCTCTCACGCCGGGAGAAGGTGTGGAGTGACAAGTATACTGACAACTATCCGGGCAAGGCCTGGCGCCACAAACCCAATCACCGGACTGAATCACCCCGCAGGGAAGAAAAGAAGGCGGAGCCTGCCGACCTGGAGGCGGGGTTTTATCAGAGCCGGGGCGGAACCTATGGAGGAGGCGGGGCTTTAGGGACCAGTTTTCAGTCTGGGGAGCCGTGACCGAGAGAGTTCGGCTGGGGGTGCTGTATTTAGAGGGGGTGGGGGCCTGGAGCGACTGAGGGCCCGGCCGGGAAGTGGCGTCCCTATTAGTGTGGGTTTTGGCGAGGTTCCTGAGGACCTGGATTCCGAGCGTGCTCGCAAGGCGAGAGTTTCCGTGGAGGCCTAGTTTAGGATGTAACCAAGTCCAGTAGCCCCAGAAGCGGGTGTGCGGGGCGCCCACTGTGGATCCCCGGCTTGACGGCAAAACGTGCTTGGGACGTCGAGGGGCGCAGGGTGGGGCCGGGCCGTGGTTGTCCTTACGGATCCCAATAGTTCTCGTGGTGCTGCGCTGCAATGATGATGACTACGGTTAGGATGGTACAGAGCACCATGGCTGCAATGCCCACCGCCAGGGAAATAAAGGAGAAGTTCCGGGCCTCGCGTGAAGCGATTTCAGCTGACACCATGTCTCCGCGGGCCAAGGCCGTGCGCACCTGCGGGGGACGGGGAGGGAAAGATCAGAGAGCCGCTACCTCGGCCGCACGCCTCAGCCTCCCTCTAAGATGCTCCCTCAAACGTCCAGCACTCCCTGGGAATAAGAACCTCTTGAGTCCTCCTCTCCATACTCCGCCTCCGTCCCCTCCCCTCCCCTCACCCCCCACACACCTGCACTGCCTTGAAGATGGCAATGATGCCTGTAGGCCAGAAGCAGCAGATGGTGGTCAGCACCGCGATGGGCATGTAGTCGTGGGGCGGGCGCCTTGGCTCCAGCAGGGCCAGCCCTGGGCCCTGGGGTGGCGGGGGGAGCGTGGAGGTTACTCCTGTTCCCCCCGGGGTCGCGCCTGCATAGGGCTGTGAAAGGAAAGAAGGTTGTAGGGAGGGGACGTCTATCACTCTTAAACCCTCTCTGAGCCCACCAGCTTTCCACGTCTAGCAGAGAAAGAAGGTTGCTTTCCTCTTTTAAACCTCCTCTGGACTTCAAGGCTGTTTCCCCTGCCAGATCTTGATCTTTGACTCCAACAGACCACCCACCCCATTCCCAGATCTTTCTCTAGTCTCTCCTCTCCCTTGGCCCCAGATCGCCTCCTGGTCCCCTGGTTCTGTTCCTCTTTCCCACCAGTCCCCAGTGTGCCTCCAATTCCATGTCCTGTTCCATCCTTCTCCCAGCCCCCTCCTTCCAGTCCCCTGTCCGCCCTGTACTCACCGTGCCCACCGGGTAGACCGGCACGTAGGCAGTGCAAGGCTGCAGCTGTAAAGGGTAACCCGGGGCTACGTAGCCACCCAGCGGCAGCGTGCCTACCGCTCCCGTGTGCGTGGGCACCACGAAGCCCGGGGCCTGGGCAGTATGAGAGGTCGCCGGCGGGGGCGGGGCGGCGGCGGCGGGCGGCGGTGGGGGCAGTGGGCCCTCGAAGCGAGTCTCCTGCAGGTAAGGGTCGGGTGGCATGCGGGGCAAGGTAGCGCAGCCGGGTGGGGGCGCCCCAGCGGCCGGGCCAGGAGGGGCATGGTGTGGGGGCCTTGGCAAGGTAGCGGAGGACGAGGGACCGCGCTGAGCGGCGGCCCCAGAAGCCAGGCCCCCTGCCCCTAAGCGCGGGAGGGTGGCAGTGCCCGACTGGTGGTAGTGGTGGTGGTGGTGATGGTGCGAGGAAGTGGCTGTCTGTGGGGGCGGGGCAGGAGGTTCGGCGGGGGGCTGGGGGGCATTGTAGGGTGGTGGAGAGGTGTGAGGGACTGAGTCAGGGAGACCTGGGGGCGGTAAGCAGAGGAGCCAGTATGGGGAGAGATAAGATAGATGAGATGAGGGAGAGGGGGAGACACAGAGGGTCAGGGACGGAGAAAGATAATGGGAGAGACAGAGAGGAGATGAGTGAGAAGCCATCTCTCATTCTTGGGGGAGGAGAGGGGTGGTATCTAGGCCAACAGCCCTTTCCCCCCGCCCCCACTTTAATCTAGTTTTGAGGTCATAACTCTCTTCTGCTCCTCTCCCTGCTTCAGCAGTGGGCACACAGCTTTAACCTGCAGACCCAAACTCCTAACCCTCTTGGCTTATGGCTGCTTTGGGGTTTGCCTATCTGAGCTAGTCCTGCGTGTGCACATGTATAGACATGCAACACTTGTGTGAACATGTGCTCAGTCCAACAGTTGTATAAACACATGTAGGATAACATGTTCCACTCTGCCATTCCTTTAGTGGGGAGGGGGTCCTCTAGTCTCTCTTGGAATCTCCGAACCTCTTTTAGGGCAGATTAAGAAGGGTCCTCTGGATTTTACTCCCCTGGCAATCCCCATCTGATCATCTCTCCATATTACCCCGCTGGATGTCTCCATGCGGGCCAGCGTTATCTGTCCATCTGTCACTCCCAATGATGCTATCCATGCAGTACCTGGCTGATGCTAAGCCAGTCTTGTACTTCCCTCACCCTCTTAACCTGCCCCCCCCCCCCAATGTTGTTGGCAAGGGACCCAGCCTGAGACTGGCCAGAGGAAAGGAAGAAAAGGGAAGGATATAGAAAGAGAAGGGGGCTTGGGGGGAGGGATATGGAGAGCTGGATAGAAGGGGAATGAAACAGAACCACCCGCTAGGGAGGGGTAAGGGAGGGGGGGGGTAGTCAGGAGGCAGTGGAGAGGGCGAGGGGTTTTGTTGTTGTTTTCTACCTGACTTTTCGGATGACATGCTTGCGCTCTCCCTGGGACAAGATCCGTGCAGCCGGAGTCCGGAGTCGGGGTCCCTGGCTAGCACCGGAGTCTGGGTGCGCAGATTGCGCAGCCGGCAGCAGCGCAGAGATGGAGAGATGAAGACTGTGGCGGCGGGGGGCGGAGGGAAAGCTGAGAGGGGGGAGCTTAAAGGGACCGAGGCGAGGGAGGGGGAACCCTTCAGAGATACCCCCACTTGGTCTCTCTCCGCTTTTGGACTATGTCTCGCCTCCTCTAACCCCGGCATTCAAGCCCCCAGTTTGGGTTCCTTTGGAGTTGTCATGGAAACTGGGAGGCAAGCAAGACCAGGCAAGGCGGGTGGTACTAAGGGAAGGAAGGAGGGAGAAAGAACCCTCTGGAGTCTTCCCCTTCAAGACTGGCTGTAGTGATTATACTGTAGGAGGAAGCGAGCAGGTGCTCAGTGGATTCAGTACCCCGGTTCCCTCTGAATCTTTTTCACCCCAGTCAGGCCTCCCCCCCGCCCTCCCCCCAACTCAGCCTCCCTCAGAGTCCCTGTAAGATCTGGGGATCTTCTCTCAAATCCTTGGCTCTAGTTTCCCTATCTGTACCAGAGATGCCTGTGTGAGAGAGAACCATAAAAACAACAACAAAAGTTCCCAGGGTTATGATCTTGACCTGCCGCTCTGGCTTGGGAGGAATCCGGAGGTAAAGTGAGAGGCCCCAGTCTATAGTCGTTGGGAGGTAGTAGGGCTTGTGGTGTGTTGGGGGGCAGGAGTAGGACGAAGAGGAAGCTTGGGGGATACTTAGTTACCTCTTACCTTCAGTATGTAGGAGCTGTAGCGCGTTGGGAGGAGAGGACGAATCAACTGCTCATTGCCGGCAGCTCAGTTTGGCAGTACCTGCTTGGTCCCCCTTCCCCCGCTTTGCTTACTAGGCTTCTTAAAGAGTTTCCAGGGCCCGCAGTGTTCAGATCCATTCCTGAAATCCCACCCACCCACCACCCCCGCCAAGACGCAGCGCCATCGCCTGAGTCGACCCGGGGGCCTAGCGGTAATTGCAGTCTTTTTATTTTGCTTATTGCATCTTGGGAGTTTGTACATGGGGAGGGGAGGTGAAAATCAGTAGTCAGCCGAGATTTAACCAGAATCGGGCCATTTGCAAAAGCAGAGCCGAGATACCACCCTCCCTCTTTAGACCAGTGCTTCCCAGCCCCTTCTTGAGGCAGTCGCTCTCCAACGCTGTATCCTTCCCCATCCGACTTCAGGCGGAGACTACCGAGCTGTAACAGCGGCGCGCGTCAGGGCCAGTCCCAGGCTCCAGAGATCGAGGTCACGGCCCCACACCTCTCATTCTGGCTTCTGAGGTGTTCGCGTGAGCCCCTAACCCCCTTCCGCCACACCATCCTGTACACAATTCGGGGCGCAAGTTGGTTTTATTGGGAGAGACTTAAGACTGTCAAAGGCCTGGTGAACATAGAGGAATTCTGATGAGCTGCAAAAAAATTTTTTTTTTTTTTTTTAATCAAGGCAAACGTCTTTAAATGTTCAGTAAAAGCCCTAACACGGGCACCTGGGTACCGATAGGGATCATAGAGAGAGAGGTGGGAGACGCCTGGAGTTAGAAGTCCAGCCCCGGTGGGAAGGTCTGAGTAAGGAGCCGCCCACAAGGAGCTCCAGGATCAGGGCGGGGGTGTGGGGTCGCTCAGGTAATGAGACTTGTCAGAAACTAGGCGGAGCGTGAGTCAGCGCTGCCCAAGGGGCTCTCCTCCCCTTGGGGGGTGGGTCGTAGATAGGCTCCGTTCTAGAGAAGGGCAGAAGAAACTGGGCCAAGCCGCACTTTTACCTCGAGGGGCCTCGAGGACTCTCCGCGTCTCTGGAGACAAGGGCACTACAAGCACTTCAAGATGAAGAGTTGTAAGGCTCAGACCTGGCATGGGCGGGAGGGAAGGGGTTAGGAGCAGGGTCCGCCTGGGCTACCTTCAGCCCCTAGCCGGCGGAGGACGAAATACCAAGGACTGCCATTCCCGGGTTTGTTCCTCCAGCGCGCCTCCCTGGGGAAAGAGAACTCCGTGTTCCCTTGCGGAGCCGGACGCCTGCATTGGGAAGTAGGGCAAATCAGGCAGGGAAATGGGACTCTTAGGTCGCGGCTGCCGCAGGGCCTGAAGAGGCCTTCTCTCAATTCCCAGGACACATTTGCGGCTTCTCCCTCTCCCCGCCGATCTAAATGGATCACTCCGCCTATTCCCTCTCCCCGCCCCGCCCCCCACCCCCCGCTCTTAGGGCGCAATGGATTGTTCCATTGCCCCTCCAGTCTCCGGCCGGCGTTGCGGGGGACGCTGGCACGGTTGCTAGGGAAAGCCCCGGACGTGACGGCTAAATGCGACCCTGAGCAGCCTCCCCTCTCCCGTCCGTCATTCCCCTGCGCGCGTTCTCCTTACACCCTTGCCCTCCCCCACGTGGGTTCCAAGCTGGGGAGAAGTAAACAGCAGGCGGAGCGGGGCTCGCGTATCCAGGCCAGGTGGGAGTTTGCACTCCCCCAGGGTCCTACGCTGCTGCTCTGAGGTCCTTCTTGCAAATCTTCAGTCTTGCATGACTGGGATGATCCATTAGGAAGCTCCTGGCCTCGGGACCGAGTCCCCGTTGCGTTGGGGGCGGGGCTTGGTTGCGCGTCAGTGCGTCTGCAGCGTGGTGGGGGTGTGTGTTTGTGGAGAGGACTGGAGTAAAAAGTAGGATGTTTTATGACAAGGACCTGGTGTGGGAACGGGTCGGGGAGGCTTGATTGCCGGCGTCTGTTCCGAAGGGAGGGTGTTGTCATCTCTCTCACAGGTCCTCATCGTCCCCTTCTCAGGCGGAAGCATGCTGGGGCTCCCGGAACGGCGGCTCCCTTCGGCGGAGTTCCTGCTCCTGTTGCCATTCCTGCTGCTGCTGCTGCTGCTGCCCCGCCGCCCCCGCGCCCCATCGGGCTGCCTACAAGCCGGTCATAGTGGTGCACGGGCTCTTTGACAGTTCGTACAGCTTCCGCCACCTGCTGGAATACATCAATGAGGTCTGGCAGGGGACGCCCCGGTTGTGGGGCCTTGGTGGCGGCTACAGAGGCTGGGGAGGGAGAATGGGGAACTGAATGCTGGGCCTGCCCAGTTCCTCGCAGAGCTGGTGCTCTGCTGGGGAAAGTTGGGGGACGAGAGATCCCTGCTTCTAGGAGGGCACAATAGGCATGTGGGCGCCGGCTCGGGGGCGGCCTGGAGGGGGTCTTTATAAGTCCATTCCGGCTGCGGCATCGCCCCCTTCCCACAGACACACCCTGGGACTGCGGTGACAGTGCTCGATCTCTTCGATGGGAGAGAGAGTTTGCGACCCCTGTGGGAACAGGTGCAAGGGTTCCGAGAGGCTGTGGCCCCCATCATGGCAAAGGCTCTTCAAGGGGTGCACCTCATCTGCTACTCCCAGGGTAGGCACCCTCCCCGCTTCCCCGCCTCTAAGCCCTATCTGAAGCTTGATCCTTATCTGAGGGACACTGCCTAGTGTTCCCTTTTTTGAACCGCATTGCTTCCTTTTCTGACTTCCCTCAGCACCTGGGTCTTACCTGTGTGCGTGTCCTGAGTGGGAGGGCCGCTCCCTGCACTGCTGCCCCTTTCTTTCCCGTCACCCTGGCTCCTGGACATAAGGGATGGGAGGCGGGGGACAGGAAAAAGCACCCTAGGGTTTGTCGGAAGACCCAGATCGAATTCTGGCTCTGTCACTTACTTGACATGGGGCGTTTTGACACAGGGCGTGTGCCTTCTCAGGGTCTCAGCTTCCGTGAGGTACATGGTGTGTGTGCGGGGGTGCGGAGTTGGGGAGACTGCTGGCCTGGCTCTCCCTAAGTCCTGCCCAACGTGGTGTTTTGCCTGCAGGGGGCCTGGTGTGCCGGGCACTCCTGTCTGTGATGGATGAACACAATGTGGATTCTTTCATCTCTCTCTCCTCTCCACAGATGGGACAGTATGGAGGTGAGTGGGCACTGTGGGCTCCATAGGGGGGCCCTGAGTCTTGAGGGCACAAAGTTCGGGGCCACTTGGCACTGCTGTTCTTTTGCCAGACACAAACTATTTGAAGTGGCTGTTCCCCACCTCCATGAGGTCTAACCTCTACCGGATCTGCTACAGCCCGTGGGGCCAGGAATTCTCCATCTGCAACTACTGGCATGGTGAGTAGGACATGCCAAACTGGGGCCTCCATGCTAAGGGCATCCTGGAGGGTGGGGCCTGCTGCTCCCACCTCTACCATAACTAACAGCAGTGATGATGATAACTTACATTTATCGAGCACTTACCATGTGAACGGGCACTGTTCAAAATGCTTTATGTGTTTCACTTTGTTGCCTTAGAGAATACAGTTTGCTGCAGGGGTTGGCAAACTTTATCCTTAAAGGGCCAGACAGTAAATTTTTTTTGGTTTTGCAGGCATATAGTCTCTGTCACAACCACTCAATTCTGCCATAGTCATGTGAAAGCAGCCATATACCATATGTAAATGAATGTGTCTGTGTTGCAATAAAATTTTATTTACAGAACAGTGAACTGGATTTGACTAATGAATCATAGTTTGCAAATGCCTGGTTATAGTTTTTAAGATCATGGATGCTGGGTCCAGACTACTTGGGTTTGAAGCCTAGTCCTGCTGCATGACTTTGGGCAAGTTGCTCAACCTTTCTGTGACTCAGTTTTCCTCATCTGTAAAGTATAGTATGTACCTTTTATTGTGTTTATGAGGATTAAATAATGAATGTCATGTGCTTTGAACAGTATCTGGCTCACAGCAGGTGCTGGAAAAAGGTGTTTGTTATCATGTTTGCAGTTATTACTGCTACTATCATATTACTGTGCGCCTTGTCTGTTACTGTAGCCTTCTGATTGGTCTTCCAGCATCTGGTCTTGCCTCTTCTCCCTGCTTCTCTGACGATCTAACTGCTGTTTGTACCCAGACCCTCACCATGATGACTTGTACCTCAATGCCAGCAGCTTCCTGGCCCTGATCAATGGGGAAAGAGACCATCCCAATGCCACTGGTAATGACCCCAGGCTCCTACCTTGGTCCCATTTTCTGCTTCTCTGACCTCGTATATTCCCCTTTCCAACCTGGCCTGACCCCTGTGACTAACTCAGGCTCTCTTATTCCCACCCTGTAGCTTGGCGGAAGAACTTTCTGCGTTTGGGCCGCCTGGTGCTGATTGGGGGCCCTGATGATGGTGTCATTACTCCCTGGCAGTCCAGGTAATAAGGGACTGTGTGGCCTGAAGGTTGGCTAAGGACACCCCAATCCCAGCCAATCTTTATCTCATTTCTAAAACTGGCCTGCTTCTTCCACTGTTCAGTTAATCCCCCCACCCTCCATTCATCGTCACCCAAGACCAAAACCTGGGAGTCATGTCCCAACCTCTTATATCTAGCCAGTCACTAAGCCTTGCTGACTCTGCTTCCTTTCCATCCCTACCAGCCCCCTTTGTGAAAACTTTGAACTCTGAACTATTTACAGATTCTTAGGATGTTGCAAAGATAGTTTAGAGAAGTCCTGTGTATCTTTTGACCAGTTTCCCCCAATGCCTGCATCCTATGTAATGACAGCACAATAGTGAAACCAGGAAATTGACAAATCGCTACAACGCATGTCTATAGTTCCATGCCATGTAATCACATTTCCTACCAGCTCTTTTACTTACCTGGAAGTAAAAGGTAATTGCTCCAACCTTGTCCCCTCTATCCTATTCCTCAGGAAAACCCATGGCTTCATGGCACTATGTGTCTGCCTCTGATCATCATGAGTGATCTGAAATGTCACCTGATCTACTTTCTAGTCATTCAACAAATACTCATCAAGCACTGTGTGCCCAGGCACTGTTCTGGACCCTAGGGATGCAGTAGTAAATGAAAGAGAAGTCTATGCTATTATGTAGCTCACATTCTAGTGGGGGAGACAGATAATAAATGTAAATATATATATATATATCAGACAGTGATAAAATAAGGCAGGGAAAGGATTAGAGGATGGCTGGGGCCTATTTTAGATAGTGGCCAGAGAAGTCCTTCTGGAAGAGCTGCCATTTGAGACTGAGTTGTATCCGACTTTTTGCGACCCCATGGAGTGCAGCATGCCAGGCTCCTCTGTCCTCCACTGTCTCCCGGAGTTTGCTCAAATTCATGTCTTTGAGTCAGTGATGCTATCTGTTTCATCCTCTGCTGCCCCCTTTTCCTTTTGCCCTCTATCTTTCCCAGCATCAGGGTCTTTTCCAGTGAGTTGGCTCTTCGCATCAGGTGGCCAAAGTATTGGAGCTTCAGCTTTAGCATCAGTCCTTCCCATGAATATTCAAGGTTGATTTCCTTTAGGATTGACTGGTTTGATCTCCTTGCAGTCCAAGGGACTCTCAAGCGTCTTCTCCAACACCACAGTTCAAAAGCATCAATTATTCGGCACTCAGCTTTCTTTATGGTCCAACTCTCACATCCATACGTGACTACTGGAAAAACCATAGCTTTGACTGTATGGACCTTTGTGGGCAAAGTGATGTCCCTGCTTTGTAATATGCTTGGAATGTCTAGGTTTGTTCTTCTAGGGAAGAGGAGTAGCACCTGCAGAGTCACTAGGGCAGGCATTGGGAATAAGGAGGTCCATGCGGCTAGAGGGCAGTCAGCTGGGGTGAAAGTGAAAGAGGTAGAAGGGGCCAGATACAGAAAGCCTTTGTGGGGCAAAGTAAGGTCACTGTTTTTTCTAAAATATATGCAACACAAAAGTTACCGTTTTTAAGGTAAGTTTGGTGGCTTCAAGTTCATTCAAATTCTTTTGTAAGCTCACCACCATCTATCTCCAGAACTTTTTTCTTGCCAAACTGAAATCCCATAACTCTTTAAAGAATGGTAACTTTCTTATCCCTGCTACTCGCAGGCCCCTGGCAACCATGACCCTTGATTTTTTTTTTTTTTTTTAATTCTGAGTGAGATGGGAACACATTGGAGGGTTATAAATGAAGGAGTAACATGCCTTATAGTAGTTAAAGGTGGGATTTATTTTTATCTCATTTCACACCTACTACAACCCTATGAAGATAAGTAGTAGCTCTAAGTACTTTGCAAATAAAGCTCATTTAATCCTCACAACAACCCTATAGGGTAATTACTATTATCCTCTTGTGGCATGTAAGGAAACTTAAGTACAAAGAGATTAAATAATTTGCCTACATTCATAGAGTTAGTAAGTGGTGAAGTCAGGCTGTCTGACTTAACCACAATGTTTTATTTCCTTTCTACAAAGGAGGTATTCTTGTATAGGACAAAGAAAATCAGCAACATGATCAACCACACACAGTGGGGAGTGTGTGGCAGAGCTGGAGTTCCAATCCAGGTCTTTGTGCCCCTACTGCTTTCCTGTGGCTTAAGAAATCTTGTCCTTCAGCGTGGCCTCCAGGCCCCCAACCCACCCAGTTGTGCCATACCTCTGTGGTGCTCTTGTTGTTGCATTTGCCTGAGACAGCTTTTCCTAGTCCAGGCTAATCGCTGGGAAGCCTTTGTTGACGCTCTAAAACTAGAGTAGTAACCTCTCCTCTTTGCTCCCATAGCCCATTGGACTTAGTACTATTAGCCTTTGTTCAGTTATTCTTGGCCTGTGTCCACTCAGTGCCCATAACAGTTAAATATTCCTAATTAAAAAAATTTTTTTTAAACTTTTTCTTTGGAAATAATTTCTTTTTTTTTTTTTCTTCTTTTTTTTTATCTTACCCTTATCGCCTGCATTGGCATGGAAATAATTTCATACTCAAGAAATTACCAAAGTCGTACAAAGCAATCTTGTATATTCTTCACCTAGATTTCCCAAATGTTAACATTTTACCAAGTTTATATTAGTGTCCTCTGTCTCTCCCTCTGTATATCCATATATATATGTGGAGTATGTGTATGTATGAACCCTTAAGACTTCAGTATGTCAGTGTCTATTTTCTAAATATAGGACATTCTTTTATGTATCTACGATTATCAAAAGCAGGAAATTAACATTGATACAATTCTCTGTAGACCTTATTCAAATTTTCCTAAAATCTTCCATATAGGAAAAAAAAATCCAGTGAAAGATTCAATTCAGGATCCCATGTTGCATTTGGTTCTCATGTCTCTTTAGTTTTAATCTGGAATAATTCCTTGGAGTAATCCTGCGACACTGATTTTTTTTTTTGGCCCCGGCATGCGGAACTTCCCCACCAGGGACTGAACCCCCCCTGCATTGGGAGTGCGGAGTCTTAACAACTGGACCACCAGGAAGTCTGACATTGATATTTTTTGAAACATAACAAGCCAGCTATCTTATAGAATGGCCCTCAGTTTGGGTTTGTTGGCTATTTCCTCATGATTAGATTCAGGTTATGCATTTTTGATGGGAACTGTGCAGAAGTGATGGAGAAGGCAATGGCACCCCATTCCAGTACTCTTGCCTGGAAAATCCCACGGACAGAGGAGCCTGGTAGGCTGCAGTCCATGGGGTCGCTAAGAGTCGGACATGACTGAGCAACTTCACTTTCATTTTTCACTTTCATGCATTGGAGAAGGAAATGGCAACCCACTCCAGTGTTCTTGCCTGGAGAATCCCAGGGACAGGGGAGCCTGGTGGGCTGCCGTCTATGGGGTTGCAGAGTCGGACATGACTGAAGCGACTTAGCAGCAGCAGCAGCAGTGCAGAAGTGATACTGTATCCTTAATCCATTACCTCCTGAGGTACATGATATGTGTGTGCTAAGTCGCTTAGTCGTGTCTGACTCTTTTTGACCCCATGGACTATAACCTTCCAGGCTCCTCTGTCCATGGGATTCTCCAGGGAAGAATACTGGAGTGGGTTGCCATACCTCCTCCAAGGGATCTTCCCGACCTAGGGATTGAACCCACATCTCTTATGTCTTCTGCATTGGCAGGTGGGTTCTTTATCCCTAGTGCCACCTGTGAGGTACATGATACCCAGTTAAATATTTTGAGTATTCCCCTTGCTGCTTGTGTCCCCAATAGGCCATGAGTTCCTGAAGGTCCCTACCCGCCCTTGATTTTCTCCCACTCTGATAACCTCCCTCGTATGCCCCAATCTCTTTGCAGCTTCTTTGGTTTCTATGATGCAAATGAGACAGTCTTGGAGATGGAGAAGCAACTGGTGAGTCCCCTGGAATTACTTTCCCTTTCTGCACACACTGTGGTTCTCTCTGCCCCTGACACGGAAGCTGAAGGGTCTACCCTGTGGGGAGGGGGTCTGGGACGCCAGCGGGAACTTACTTTGTCTCTCCCTATGTCTTTCTTCCATGCCCGTTGACCCACCTTGAAGGTTTATCTGCGGGACTCTTTTGGGTTGAAGACTCTGCTTGCCCGGGGGGCCATAGTGAGGTGTCCAATGGCTGGGATCTCCCACACGGCCTGGCACTCCAACCGTACCCTTTATGAGACCTGCATTGAACCTTGGCTCTCCTGAGGGACCCCTCAGGAACTCCCCGCCCAGAGACTGAGTGGAGCCTTGGATGTCAGGCCTTGGTGTGCCTGTGACCACCTCACTGGTCCCACACTGCCCCCACCAACCAGGGCTCCAGGACCCCTGCTCTGTGAATGACACATCCTGGTCTCCTCCATCTCGTGTCCTCCCTTTTGGGGGTTGCTCCATGCTCTCCCATGCCCCCCAAGGCCAAGGCTGGGAAGTGGGAAACAAGATTAACTTGTGGCTGCTCCTGTTGCTGCTGCTCCTCTGTCTTTGGCTCTACACAAGGAGAACCCAGCCCCTGCCCACCACAGGGTCTCCTTCCAAGCCACTCAGGACATTTTTAGCTTGTTTTTCCCACGTTCCCTTTTCCTCTGAACTCCCCTGTTGTGAGCCCTCCCAACCCCTCAGGAAGGACCACCTATGAGAGTGGGGTTCTGAGGTTCCACTATGGGGACAGTTCGTTCTTGAAGTGTCAGTGTTGGGGAATATCTGTGGCCTGTGAGGCCCATCTCAGGTTTGGGGATCCCCCAGTCCCTATGTTCAGTATTGGGGTGCCCTCTGGGAGCCTAGTTTCTTTGAGGCTCCAGCCCCTCTTTTAGCTACCCTGGAATGGGTGTGTTACTACCCCTGTATTTATGAAAATAAAGTTGCATTTACTCAGTGTGGCTTGCCTCATTTCTAGGTGAGGGGGACCTGGCTCCCTCAGGAGGGTGGGGATGGAGAGCCTGGGGCCTGGGTGCCCGGATGCTTGGTCTGGGGTGGGACCCCCTTGGTGTTTCCGCTCTCTCAATGCCCATTCTGTGCGGGTTCCTGATTCTCTGTGGGTTCTTTCCTGCTGAGGACAATTCTCTTCCTGTCCCAGCCTGCAACTGGAGGGCTGAGCCCAGGGCTCTAATGGTTTGGGCCCCAGCCTCATGGGTGGAATGCACCAGCCACCCCCAGGCTAGACGAGGGGACGCAGGGTCAGGGTGGGCATTTGTTGTGCCCCTTTTCGACCTTTGTAGGCCAGAGCTGGGTGAGGGGCTGGACAATGAGCCTCCTCTTCCTTGAAAGAAGGAATCTTGGTAGAGACAATAAGGCCCTGTCTGCTCTGGCATGGGGGGCGGTGGCTGACTCAATTCTGCCCCCTCTCCGCCCCCCAGGCCCTAATAAATGTCATCAAGAAATGGGGGCAATTTTTCCCTCAGTGCCCTGGGCCGCCTCCCCAACCTCCCCCACCTTTGTGGTATCTTGCCCTTCTTTCTTTCCTCAGCTGATCTTGCCTTTTCTCCCATGACCTAACCCCACTTTCTTCTCTGCCAGCTCTGCCTCTCCCTGCCCCTCAGTTCTTCCCGCCTGTGTTGGGTTGAAGGGTGGAGGGCAAAGGCCAGGTGTTTCAAAGTCAGTAGCCTCTGTTGACTTGGGGGAGTTCCAAATAAGGGGCCTCAGGGTTGAGAAGAAACTTCTAGGGGCTCTTTACTTGGCTGCAGGGGGTGGGGGTGAAGGTCAGTGGGGATTTGGACCCCACTGAATTGACCAAGCTCCAGCTATGGGAGGAGGCTTATGGGAGGGGGCAGGGATGGGAGGGCTCTGTCTGGCCCAGCCCCTCCTCCCCTTTACAGCCCGCCCACCAGTCTGAGCAGCTGCTGCTGAGGCTGGTTGGCCTGAAGTCTCCCGGAGAAAGGCAAAGACAGGTGGGGAGAGAATGTCAATGGGGAAAGAGTGGGGGTCACTAAGAGTCTTAGAGTGAGTGTGGGTTGGAGGTGTTGTTTGAGTAAAGGGCGTGGGTCCAGGGTGTATGTGGTGGTGGGGTTGTGAGGGTAGCAGGAGTGTGCTTAAGGTGGTGCCTCCAGGTGCGTGGGTTGTATACAAGGTATAAAGGGGTGTAATGGTGAATATCTGAGATTTTGAAGGTAGGAAGATTAGGCACATCAGAGATAGGAGGGGCCTGAGGGGAGGTGGAGGGAGGGGTCAGGCTGTGAGCTTGTATGGTGCTGCATGGACCATGATGTGCTAAAGGATGGTGGGTGTTAAATATGTGCAGGTGCTGACAATCCTGGTGGCTAGTGCAAGTGTGCAAATGAAAGTCCTGCCTGGCTTACAGGGCACCAGCAGACTGTTCTTGGGAGCGCTGGAGCTGGAGAAGTTACTAGCAGAGGGGCAGGGCCTCCATTAACCTCTTCTTGCCTGCAGCTGGCAGTCTGAAGTCAAGGAGAATCATGGGGTCCAGGGCTGAGCCGTGCACTGTCTTAGGCGGACTCTGGTTCCTCCTGCTACTGATGACAGGCGAGGGGGCCAAGGGTGGAGCCCTCAAAGAGAGGTGACAACAGAGGCGGCAGGGCCAGGGGTGGGGCTTCACAGGGGGCAAAATAAAGTTGACGGGGGGATGAGGCTGTCATGTTTAGGGAGGGTGAAGGGAAGTGGGGCTCTGGCTCCCAGGGCCTGGCCCACTCAGTGTCTCACTTTCTCCCACATGGGTGCAGTCAGGGGGTCTGCTCCAAGCAGACCCTGGTGGTCCCACTCCGTTACAATGAGTCCTACAGCCAACCTGTATATAAGCCCTATCTGACCCTGTGCTCTGGAAGGCGTGTCTGCAGCACCTACAGGTGAGGATGGGGAGCCAGGACCCCGGGGTCTCTCAAGAGGAACCCCCCAAAGCCAGGACAAGGACCCATACATAGGCTAACACCCAGAGCCCGGCGCTGTGTTCCAGGACCACGTACCGCGTGGCCTGGAGGGAGGTGCGGAGGGAGGTGCGGCAGACCCACGCCGTGTGCTGCCAGGGCTGGAAGAAGCGGCATCCTGGGGCACTCACCTGTGATGAAGGTGAGGCTAGGGCTTCCCGGGCCTTAGGGGGAGGTGTGCCCCGCTGGGCGGAGAGCCAGGCCTTCCGCTAGGTTCTGAACCCCACTTCCTGCACCCTCAGCCATCTGCGCCAAGCCCTGCCAGAATGGAGGTGTCTGCGTTCGGCCGGACCAGTGCGAGTGCGCCCGGGGCTGGGGTGGGAAGCACTGTCACGTGGGTGAGTCGGCTCGCCCTCCCTCGGAGGTGGTGCCAGGACCTCCCTGCCCGTCAGTGGCGCCCATCCCCGCCCCGCCCCCGTCAGCCCCCTCCTCTTTCCGGTAATTAGATGTGGATGAATGCAGAACCGGCGTCACTCTCTGCTCGCATCGCTGCCTCAATACAGCGGGCAGTTTCACCTGTGGCTGCCCGCACGGCCTGGTGCTGGGCCTGGATGGGCGTACTTGCGCGGAGAGGGCCCCAGAGCCCCCAACCAGTGCCAGCATCCTCAATGTGGCCGGTGAGTCGGTGGGAGCAGGGGGCGAATAGAGGCAGGGCCGGGGCAGCAGTGACGCTCCCTCTCCTTGGTCCCCAGTTCGTGAGGCTGGACTTGATAAGCGTGCCCTGAGGCGGGAGATTGGCGAGCTGCGAGGGCGCCTGGAGAGGCTGGAGCAGGTGAGTGGAGATGCTGGGAGGCCACACTTGCAGAGCTGACAGGCCCCCTCCCTGCCCCTCTGAGGTATCTCTTCCTTTCTAGTGGGCCGGTCAGGCTGGGGCCTGGGTCCGAGCAGTGCTGCCCGTGCCCCCGGAAGAGCTGCAGCCCGAACAGGTGGCGGAGCTGTGGGGCCAGGGTGATAGGATCGAGTCTCTCAGTGACCAGGTGCTGCTGCTGGAGGAGAGACTGGGCACCTGTGAGTCCCCATGGCCTCTCGGTGGGGACCCCCATCTCCCCACAACTGCCCCCCAGCTCCTCAAAACACCTTTTCCCAACTTTTAAGTTTTCTCTTATCCAAAATCCTTCCTCTGCACCCACTCACCTCATACCTTCCCAGATTTCTGCAGTTCACCACCCCCTCTTTTGGTACCCCGTTCTCCAGCTCAGTGGCGGTTCCACTTATTGTTGAGAGAGGTTGTCAATCTGTTTAGCGTCCAGGGCCCTCTAGGCATCCCAGAAATACACAGTCGATTTGTCTGCCTGTCTCCTTGTCATTAACCAGGCTCCTGTGAGGACAACAGCCTGGGCCCAGGCCTCAAAGGGCGAAGATAAGGAGCCTCTGCAGAGCCCCTGCCCTCTAATTTATACAGAAACTGGACTCACTAATCCTCTGGGATTGGCTGGCTAGGGAGCTGCAGATAAGGCTATTTGCTGCTGAGAAGCCATGGACAATGGAAACCATGCAAAGCTAAAGAATGGAGGAAGGCGGTTGCCACCCCTGAATCCTCGGGCTAGGGCCGATGCCTGGGTGAGAACTGCCTTCTTAACTCCTTAACAAAAACAGCCAGAACGTGCTCAGATCTTGCTCAGTCTTTATTCTTGGTTTCTTGCTGTTATCCAGATAAGTAATAAAAATCAACCACGCAAAACTGGGTCCCACCCTCTCCTTTTGCTCCCAGCCCACCTCCCCGGTTTTTGGGGCACAGGTCTGGGGTGGGAGGCAGGGAGTGGCTACTGCCATAGGGAGGAAATGAAAACTGGCTCAGAGAGGGGAAGCCTCAAAAGAAAGAGAAATAAATTAAAAGCCCTCCCCATCCCCTCCAGCCAGGGTTCAGGTCCTGTCCCCAGCTCCCCAGGGGGAAGTGAGTGCAGCACCCGTTAACTGCTTCTTCCCCCTGTGCCCGGCTAGGATGGTATAGGAGGGCTGCAGGGCGCTGGGGGGCCAGGACCACTGAACAACTGTACCCAGGGGATGGGTGGAAGTGGAAATGTGGCATCCAAGAGTGTGCTCAAGCCCGGGCACCTGGGCAAGGGCAGGGATGAGACCTCTGGGTGAGAAGAGTCCAGCCTCCACTGACAGGAGGCTCCACGGAAAGAAGAGAGAAGGTGCTGAGGAATGTTCCCAGGGTGACCCTGGGAGAAGTATTCCACGCATCAGCTTCCAGCCACAGCGTGAGGAGTGTCCTCACCAACGGATGAGTCCACTGTGTCTGTGGACGTGGGAGTGAGAAATTGTTCCACAGAATGGATGAGTCCACTGGCCAACATGAGGTGGAGTGGGAGAGAAGACCACAACGGAAGAGGGTCCACTGGGGACAGAATGGAGTGTTCCTACCCTTGTGTAGGCTGAACCACTGAGGATGAGGGAGAGGCAACTGTCCCACAGACAAGATGGCACAGGAGGCAGGGGTCAGAGTGGAATCTGCACCGAGGCAACGGAGTCTGTGGGGAGGGGGGCGGGGACGGGGGCAGGGAGCGGTGCTATGACCACATTCACTTCAAAAGTTGAAGATTCCAAAGAGGAGAACAAGTGGGGAGAGGGCAGATGAGGAGCCTGGCCCGGCTTTAGGCCGGTGGGCTGGTAGGTGTGGAGAAGGTGGTGGGGGGTGGGGCAGAGGAGGGGGAGATGAGAAGGGAACTCAGAGCCCGGCCTCGCCCACCCCTCCGGGCTTCTTCAGATAGTCACCACCACCCCTGCCATCAGTGGAGATTTCCCGGAAAACAGTGAGCATGGAGTGCCGGACTCTGTCAGCCAGAGCTGGAACGTCATCCGGCTTCAGCCCTTCTGTGGGCACTGGGGGCAGCACCCGGACCTGACATCGCCCTGGGAAGGGGGTGAGCACCGTCAGGGCTGTCTGCTGGGACTCTGCCCACCGCTGGGGCCTGCTTGCTGAGCTCTCCTGCTGCTTGCTCTCGTCCTCCACCTTTCAGCTCCCCTCCCTCTGCCATGGGCAACTGCCACCTGCTCGCTGAGGCCTTCCCCAACCCCAGCCCAGACACCTCAGTGCCCTGCCAGCCCTCACAGTCTAACGTTTAATGCCGGATGCTCTGACTTTGCACACAAAGGCTTATCTTCCCTGCTAGACAGTAACGGCCCTTACTGGAAGGACAGAGTGTTACTGCCTAGCAGGGTACAGCTCTGCTTCATAAATACGTATCGGCTGATGTGGGGTCACATTACACGATCAGGTGGACATCTCACCATTCTGACACTGACTGAAGCTCCTGCCTTGTGGGGATATCCCTCTAGCCTCTCATGGCCCTTCCAGCCACCCCCAATCCCAGATCTGCACAGAGCCCTCACCCGAAGTGAAGCGGCGCTCCTTCTTGCAGTAGAAGTCTTGATAGGAGGACATGACGATGGGCACAATGGGAACCTGAAGGTGGGGGGTGGGGGGGAAAGCGGTCAGCCCAGAGCTCCTTCTGAGGCCCCCATGACAAGCCTCTGCCAAGAGAGGAAGGGATGCTGGGGACTGCGGGTCAGGAGCAGGGGAAGTCGGGATCACCTGGGCCTGCACTGCGAGGTGGAAGGCGCCACGTTTGAAGGGCAGCATGGAGCCGTTGTGGTTTCTCGTGCCCTCAGGAAAAACCCAGACCCGTACCTGGGGGAGAGAGGGGGTCAAGGAAGACACACATGGAGCAGTCAGAAAATGGTTATGATGCTGTCATGGGACTTCTGAGGCCTGTGGACCCTGCACATCAGTTTACAGCTGTTCTATCCTCTAAGCCCCATTTCCCCAGGGTGACTCACATCCTGTGTAAGCAGGGTCTGGGCGACCTCAGACATGACACTGATGGCATCCCCAGTGCGCTTCCGGTCAATGAAGATGACTCCCGCCAGCCAGCAGGCCAGCCCAGCAGAGCCGGCCCACAGCAGCTCCCGCTTGGCAATGGGCACACAGCGGCCTGGCAGCACCTCCATCATCCCTGGGGCAGGGGTGGGGGCGGGGTGAGGATCAGCATCACAGGAAGCGGCCCACCTCAGCCACACCGCCAGGGACCAGAGATAAAGGAAGAGGTAGACTGGGACGGCAGGGGCAGCCCGAGAAAGTAAGGGTGACTGCAGATGTATCACCCTGCTCCTGAGGGCAGCAGAGGGAGCAAGGGGGCGACGTCCCAGAGGAGGGAGGGTGGAGGACCCCTAGGGGAGGTGATCCCAGGGAAGGTTCCCAGGGCGGCTGGGAGGGGCTGCTCACCAAGCAGGTCGAGGGAGCTCTGGTGGTTGGAGACAACGACGTAGGGCTGTGAAGGAGGGAAGTGGTGGGCCCCTCGTACCTCCACTCGGATCCCGTACAGGTATTTGATGTGGAGTAGCATCAGACGCAAGATCCTGTGGGGGTCCCATACAGCAAGGGGTTCCAGCAGGACCCACTGGCATACATCTGCCAGCAGGGCTCAGCTCCCCGCCACCCTGCCACCTTCCTGGGCATCTTGGCAGTCTTCTCCCCTTCCTCGTCCCTGGGCTCGGCTCGCTCAGTGTCTCCTGCACACTCACTGCCCTCCCCATCCACTGCTCGCTTCCGACCCTGAGGTTCCCTCCATCACCCCAAGCCCCTGGGACCTCACTTCATGTTCTCGACGTTGCGTCCTCGCACGGCACACACAGGGATGGCGAGCACAGCCAGGAAGAGGATCCAGCCGTTGTAGAAGGCCATCTTGAAGAAGTACTTGGCACTGGGGCTGCAGAACCACAGAGTGGGCAGCAGGAGGAGCAGCAGCAGGAAGAGCAGCAGCAGCAGAGTCCCCGCCCCTGGCCACAGCTCCATTCTGGTCACCTGCAGGGGGCGGGGCGAAGGGCGGTGGGCCTGGTTCCTAGGTGGGGGGGCGGGGCGGCAAGGTGCGCGCGGGGAAGGTTTGGGGGGCTGTGGGGAGCATTAACACCTGTCCAGGAAGCCTCTTTAGGAGGGGAGCGATGGGGATGGGAGCTCAGGGCTGCTCTCCCACCCGTCCCTGAAGGTGCCAGATATATTCACACAAAAGACACACGACATGGACATCCACAGCTCACAGATACACGGCAATAAAGGGACATTAATAATAGCTAACACTTGCAGCCAGTAAGGCTCTTATAATGGTCTTTCTCTCTGCTCAATATGGTAGCCACCAGCCACATATGGCTACTGAGCACTTGAAATGTGCCCTATTCTACACCGAGAGACACTGAGAGGTATCAAATACATGTCAGATTTCATAGATGTTGAATAAAAACACAATGCAAAATATCCCATTAATAATCTTTTATATTGATTACATTCTAAAATTATAACTTTTTGGACATTCTGGGTTCAATATACTAAGGTTAATTTCATCCTGCTTTTTTATGTAGCTGAGAATTAAAAATTATATACGTGGCTTACATTATAGTTCTGTTGTACAAGGCTGGTCTATATACTACGTTGCCATTGCTGCTAAGTTGCTTCAGTTGTCTCTGACTCTTTGTGACCCTATGGACTGTAGCCTGCCAGGCTCCTCTGTCCATGGGATTCTCCAAGCAAGAATACTGGAGTGGGTTGCCATGCCCTGCTCCAGGGATCTTCCCAACACAGGGATCAAACCTAAGTCTCTTATGTCTCCTGAACTGGCAGGTGGGTTCAAGCCCATATACTATGTTAAGTCCTTAAATATGAAAGCACACAATTTACATATGAAAGGAAATAGACCTAGAAAGGTTAAAAAACTTATTTGAGGTGATATGACCCCCAAGGGGTACTTCCTAGCTTAAACCTAAGCAGCTTGTGCTCCTAACCACTTGGTTATGCTGTTGTCTGTATAAATATCTGTACACATGTGTACACACAGCACATAGTAGATACCATGTACGTGACAAAACACAGACATTCTCAAGGGCTGACTGCCAAGAATAAAGGCTCTGTCACTAATGCAAACCCAGACACACACAGTTATACAAAGACCAACATGTTCGTGCACACATGCAAATTTATAATCATGACAGATAAAAGGATGGCAAAATGAATACCCAGTAAAACCCCTCTCCACCCAGGCAGGCTCCCTGCTCCCAGATCAACCCATGGACATACCTATGTCCATTAATCCTGCCTCCACAGACAGGCAAACAGATCCCACCAGCCCTCCCCTCGCTTCCAGCGACACTGGAGGCAGAGTGGTCCGGCAGGCAGTATGCAAGTCCTCACCAAGCGGGAGGAGGAGGGCGAAAGAGTAAAAGGGTCATCGTACCACCTGCCTGGGAGAGGAAGGAGCTCTGGAGGAGGAAGCGTGGCATGCAGAATCGCTTCTCCAGGCTCTTCCTCCTTCCTCCACTCCGACCCACTGTTGGGGGCAGGGTCACAATTCACAAAAACGGCATTCAGGTAAACATCTATCACTCATATCAAGGCCAAAGGCACTCCCTTCCACGACAGAAGGACTGTGCTCCAAGGTCAGTCCACTGCCAAGGGTGAAGGTGACAGGTGATAGGGGAAACAGGACTGTGCCAGCACTAGGAGAGCAGGCTGTGTGTGGCTTCATTTTACTTTCCCCGCAAGCTGGAACCAGCGTGTCTCCCCTGCACTACGTGCAACAGGCTCCTAACTCATCCCCTTCGATCCATCTTCCACACGGCAACCACAGGATGTTTCCGCGACACCAATCTGAGCATATCTCTTGCCCAGAGGCCCTTCTGGACAGGCTGACTTCTGCTTACATCTTTGGCCACATCCCTACAAGAGTCTTTTTCACTCCAGCACACCGATTAACTGCAGTTCCTCAGACACACCATGATCTTTCATGCTTCTAGGTCACAACAGGATGTTCCCTTCGGTGGGGATGTTCCTCCACCTCTTCACTTGCCTCATCCAGTTTGGTGTCACTTTTTGGAGTTCTTCCTGAACTCCTCCAGGCTTGTGTTTTCATTACACTTTATCTTGATCACTGGTCCTCAAAGTGTAGAAACACAAATCCTTGGCCCTCACCCCAGATCTTCTGAAACAAGACTTTTGGGCACTGGGCCCATCAACCAGTGTTTTAACAAGCCATCTAGGTGAATCCAATGTGCATGTAAGTCTGAGGACCACTGACCTCAACACTAAACAGCATGTAGTTGCTTGAGGTCACCTGTGTTTACCTTCCTAGCCTGCAGGCAAGCCTGATGGCAGGAACTGTCTTATTCCCAATGCCCAGGACAGAATGAAGCAGAGAAGATGCTCAATAAATATTTACTGGACAGATTATAAGGATGTGTACATACCCACCTAGTTGTAATTAACGGGACAACACTTCTGAACATGAATCAGATAGCTACCCTCTTGAGGACTATTAACTAGGAAAAGAAAAGGCACCAAGAAGGCAATGAACACACAGGCCTAACAGTAACCTACTCTGGATGCACACACACAAGAGGGTCACAGTGATGGCAGAACAACAGTTGAGACAAGATGGAACACACCGTCTCGCACAAGAGAAACATACAGAATGGGGATTAACATGCCACAGGGGAAAGATGCTGGTGTCATCAAATGCGTGCCAACAGTGCAAAGAGCGAGGGACAGACAGCTCATGTGCTTGGCAGGGCTGACCCTGTGCTGGGCACTGAGCTCCATGGACACAGACTGTGCACAGGCGCCAGAGATAATGTGCATGAAGAGATGCAGGCCAGGGGGTCAGCAAGGGAAGGTATATGGAAGTGGCTCTTCAGCAACATGGAGGCCCAGTTATCTTCTTCTCTAATATGTGATGTTCCTTTCCTCTGCAGAACAGGAAATGTCCAAGGATTCATAAGCACAATGGAGTGCCAAGGGAGTTAATGAGCATATGGCTCACAAAATATACTGCCCCTCAAATTATGAAATACATGTCTAACCAGAAGCACACGAGTTGTGGACATGTCACATCAGCACATCATGCGAAGGGGCACGCATGTGGGTGGTGTGAACCAGGATTAAGAAAACACAGACAGTCAACAGGCCAATCCAATCACAACCGAGTGTGCGCTAGTCAGTTAAGCCATGAGATTCCACACACGAAGGCGCCTGCATATGGTGGGACTAAACACAGCACCTGTGGGCCTGAACAAAGTAAGGTATGATCTCTACATGCTAAAGTAAACGTGCAAATACATAACATGGACAAGAAACACAAAACCACACAATAGAGGCAACAGATGAGAACAAGCAGACGTGAACACGTTAAGACTGCATATGAGACATGGACATAGATATGAGAACAGGCAATTCTGATGGAAAATAACACACTGTTTCTCCAGCCTGTGGACAGCACTGGGCACACTACTGGCATAGAAGCCATTAAACATGTCAAAGGCACACCCACTCGGTGTAGAAAACATGGCCCCCCACGAGGCATCTGTATGTCAGTAAGGGTCGAACACAGTACCGAAGGCCACTGAGAAACAAGAGGTCCTGTGCCTACACAGAAACAGAGGTGTCTGAGGGCATTCCTAGGAAGCCAATTCTGCTGGGGAATCGAGGGCAGTAAACTGCCTTCTGACTGCCACAACCCCGCAAGAGTTATGTGGGGCCAAAGGGCACAAAAAGGAACTGGGAAGGTGATGGGAATTTCCTCTCCAAGATCCCCCTGTCCACACCCCCATCTCAAATTCACAGGGTGTCCATCTCTCCTCCCTCTTGTGTCTCTTCCATCCTTCCCCCCTCTCAGGCCCCCTCTCCTTTCCCCAGCAACCCTCTCCCCAGTCGGCCCTTATCCTTTTCCCATCAATCCTCTCCCCAAGCCCGCCCTCCCAGACCCAATCTCTCCCCCATCCCCTCCTCCCTCCTCCTCCCATCCCTTTCCTGCCCCCACCTCAGTGGGGTGGGGGGCCTGGGGGGCTGGCCCCCTCCCCAGCCAGGCTGCCGCAGCGGTGGTGGCGGGTGGCTGTGTCTCTGCCTCAGTCGGGGTGTCGGTGCCAAGGGGGCGACAGGATTTGGGGGTGTCCTAGCCCCGGCCGAAGGAGGGGAGGTGAGAGTGGGAGGCTGGGCCCATAGCGGTAGGAATGGTGGGGGGTTGTCCCCTTAGCTCCCTCCCTCCCTTCCTGCTGTCTCTCTGAGGGCTGGGGCTGCTGCTGCTGCCGCTATCCCCCGCCACCCCTCCCCACGCCCGCTGATTTCCGGGGCTGGCCAGGAAGTAGGGGGCGGTGATGGGCGCCCTGTTTTGCCAATCGCCTCCCGGGGACCCTGTTATCGCCTTCCCACATCTTTCAGTTTCTGCCTAGCTCCGCCCCACGAGGGCCCAGCTGGGCTCTGCTTAGGTTTCTCTGGCCTTCTCTGGTTCCAGCTGCATCTTTTTTCCTCCAACTTCCTTTCGGCACACATGGCTTGTGTGTCCCTTGCTGCTGTATTCCTTCTCATTCTCCATCGGTTCTCCTCATATTGTCAGTTGGCTTCTTTTTGTTCTCAACTCCCACATCTGCTGCTTATTCCCTCCAACTCCAACCCTTTTCCAGCTCCCTCCTCCTGTTCCCCATTCAAGTTCAAATATTTATCAAGCACCTACTATATGCCAAGCACTAGGTTCTTCACGTCTCTTCTTTTTCTCTCCAGGGCTCGATGGAGACGAGATGTCACCCCAGCTCACCTTCCAACCCTCATCTGATCTCTGCCCTTTGTCCCTGCCACTATCTCCTAGCAGTCCAGCTCCCTCCTCCACTGCCCGCCCCCCATCCTGGTCTTTGGAGAGAAGGCAAACTCTCAGGCCCTTGTCCTTCTAGGCTGTACCTTAACCTCAGTACTTTGTCTACTTTCTTCCTTAGTATAGTCTCCTACTCACCCACGCTGAGACTACCCGTCTCTGCAATATAGAAAAGATGTATGCTTTTTTTCCAATGGAAATTGGACATTAGGCTTAATTTCTTGAAAAAGTGAGGAAGAATGCTGTTTCCTCTGGGATGAGCATGCCTCCTTAATTTTGTAGTCATGTACCTAGCTCTCTCTCCACCATACTCCCATCATCCCCTTGTCAGGATCATCCCATCAACTCTCCACTCCTATTGGTCTCCTCTTCTCCCTCTCAATGACCTTTTCCCTAAACCTCTACACGTCGTGGCCTGAACCTTAACCTCCTCTGCCATAGGCGACTCCTAATTTCTCATCTTTCCTCACTTGAGTCACATGGGGCCTTTTTATCAGGATGTTGTTGAAGAACCCTCAGCTTGTGTCTGGCCTCCAGCCCCCTGTCACCTTTGCCCTGAAAGAGTTTCCATGCCCCTGAATAGGATGTAAAGAACACCATAATGGCAGGGCGGTTACCTACTTCTGCTCCTTGGGCTACAGTGAGGGCCACTGACTGTAGAAGAGGCTCAAACTTGTGCGAAAGGCCCAAGCTCTGAAGCAGCCTGCCTAAGTCCCAGGTATAATACCCCAGGATGCCAGGAGGAATACCCCAGTTCTGCTGGGCACAGGAGAAAGAAGGGGCGGGTTGCCTTAAAGGGGGCGGGCCTTGCCTCTTTTGCACCCACTCACAAAAGGAGGGGGCTAGACCTTTTCTGCTTTTAAGATTTAAAACGGAGTCGAGGTCAACTCGTTCTACTATGTGTCACGTTAAAAAGGGGATGGGTCTTCAGTTCTGCTCTGTGAATCACCTAAAGAGGGGCGGGCTGAGTCGTCCAGCCGAGGGTGATGGGTTAACACCAGCGCTGCAGGTCGATGTTCGCACCATCCAAACGTCGGGCTAATCCTAGTCCTGCTCCCTTCTTCACTAAGAGGGAGGGGCGGACCCAAGTTCTGCTCTCTACGTCACCGAAGGAGGCCGAAGCCATTTTGAACCCTGCGACCCTAGTATTTGTCCTCTTTTCCGAGCTCTTCGCCGTCTTTCCTGATCTCGGCCAATCAGGAGCGAAAAAACGAGACCCAATCAGTCAGAGAGATCGCAGTCGGAGGACCCGGATGAGGCCGAGCCGAGGCCTTTGAACCCCAAAACCCGCCAATTGTAGAGCAGTCACCATGGCGACAGTATAGAGGTGAAGGGGTGGGACCAGAGAAGGCTCAATCCTCATAGGATTGGCCCACCTCGTCCCTCCGCCTGATGCGCACGCGCACTTTACCTAGCTACCATTTTCCGTCGAGTTCTAGCCAATCAGTTGCTTCGGAGCCAAACGCTCCAAAGTCCAATAGGAATCCGGACGTTCTCTGAAAGAGGAAGTAAAAGAAAGACTGGGGCTTGTAGTGGGCGACGTCTAGGCAGTCTTGAGCCAATTGCTTCTGGCCTTTGGTTATGACTGGCAGTTACTCAGACGAATAAAGCCCGCCCTAGCTGGGTGACAGGACGTATGGAGTTGTTACCAATCCCGTGGCATTGTAGACTAACTGTGACTGTGTCAGCCAATAGTCATTGTGTAAGGGCGGAGCCGCGTAACCATCTTTCCGCCCCCCGCCTTTTGGACCAATCCTTCCTTCCGATTCTGTATGATTGGCAGGCACTCAGGCCAATAGTGATTAGAAAACTTTGAAGCCTGTCCAAAGACCGTGGGCCGGAGGAGGTTTCTCGTTTCTCGGGGCGTTTGTATGTGTGTTTCAGGGGACTAAGGGGTACGCGGGGGACGAAAGAGTACCGGCCATGGCAGCAGCGGAGGAGGAGGACGGGGGCCCCGAAGGGCCAAACCGCGAGCGGGGAGGGGCGGGCGCGACCTTCGAATGTAATATTTGTCTGGAGACTGCTCGGGAAGCTGTGGTCAGTGTGTGTGGCCACCTGTACTGGTGAGAATCTGAGGGGGCAAAAATAAGTGGGGCTCACATCTATCCTGGGGAGGTTGGGCTGGGGGTGCCACAGTCATACAGGCAATCGGAGGGCACATTTTCATAGGTGAGGCCTGAGGGGGGCTTCTTGCGTCTTTTGGGGTATGTGTGGGTGAGAGGGTCACGTCTGTATAGAGGAGACCCGTGGAAAGTCGTAGGAACTAGGCGCCAACTAGTGTGTTAAGAAGAAATGGGGCGCAGGAGGTGGGCACCGCACATCTGTGCAGGTGAGACCCGAGCCACCTTACCTCTGGAAATTGAGGGGTCTTAGCTGTACAGTTGGGAACAGATTAGAGTGCAAGGTTAGGGGAGATCTAGAGAACGTGGGATCACATTCAGATGAGTTGTGTCAAGGGGTGGTATGAGAAACCTGCGGACAAGAGCACTGTGGAGGAGCGGCCCCCAAAGATTAAGGAATTGTGGAAGTAAGGTCTTTATTGAGCATAGGAGATAGGAAAAGTAGTGGGAGAAGGTAGGTGCTGGTTAAGGGGATTTGCTTGGGGAGTTATGGTGGCAAGAATGAGACGAGGGCTGAAAGGAGCTTGGAAAGGGGTGGTTGAAAAAACTGGAAATTAAATTGAAAAGCAGAGAAGGAAGGGGTGAGGATTTGTATATGTATGGGATGTGGGGTGTGTGGGGGGAGAGGAGAGAGGTGAGGATTGAGCCTGTTGAGAATGGATGTAGCTTTGGAAGGTTAGAGAAGCAGGATGGCCAAATTGGCTGGCATGGTAGGAGTTGTGGAAAATATGAAAAGAAACAGCAGGTAATACCTGGTAACAGCGAGGTGGGACTCTGAGGTTGGGTAGGTATCTCTTTTGTGTTTGGTTTCAACTGGTTTGACCTTTCTTTTCCCCCTTGCAGTTGGCCCTGTCTTCATCAGGTGCGTACTCAGAGGAGATGAAGAGGGAAATGGGGAGGTCTGAGGAGCTGGAAGAACCCTTCTGTGTACTGGAAACCACATTTTTTTCCCCCAGTGGCTGGAGACACGGCCAGAGCGGCAAGAGTGCCCAGTGTGCAAAGCTGGGATCAGCAGAGAAAATGTTGTCCCTCTCTATGGGCGAGGGAGCCAGAAGCCCCAGGATCCCAGGTAAGAGAGGGGAGGTGGTACTGAAGGATAGGGGACACTTCTGTCAGGGGAGTGGGGTGTAGAAGAGGAGGGAATATTGATAGTCCCTCTCCTCTTCCTCAGATTGAAAACCCCACCCCGCCCCCAGGGCCAGCGACCCTCTCCGGAGAGCAGAGGGGTGAGTCTTGTCTGATTTGTATTCCTTCCTTGCCAAAGACTTGCCTCGTTCCCCACTGACCTTCTCCGCCTCCCTAGGGATTCCAGCCATTTGGCGATACTGGGGGCTTTCACTTCTCATTTGGTGTTGGTGCTTTTCCCTTTGGCTTTTTCACCACCGTCTTCAATACCCATGAACCGTTCCGTCGGGGTACAGGTAAGAGTCTGCCCTCAACTGCTACCAGCAAGTCCTCTGAATCCCCTGGCCTATGAGTGGATACTTCTTTCACAGCTCTCTTCTCTTCCACAGGTGTGGATCTGGGACAGGGTCACCCGGCCTCCAGCTGGCAGGACTCCCTCTTCCTGTTTCTCGCCATCTTCTTCTTTTTCTGGCTGCTCAGTATTTGAGCTGTGTCTCCTTCCTGCCCACCACCAGCCAGAGGAGAATCAGTATTGGGGGTCCCTGCTGACCCTTCCTTACTCCTGGACCCTCCCCCCCACAGGCCCTTCATTTCTATTGGCTAAAGCCAACCCTGGCCACTTTCCACAAGGATGTGCGGAGGAAGAGTGACATCTGTGCATAGGCTGGGAGAACCTGTGCTCTGAACTGCTCCCTCAGTAGCGTCATAACTCTCAGCTCTGGGAGAGGAGGGTGGACTAAAGACAGTGTCTGTCTCTCCTCTCTCCTGATCCTTTGCTTTCCACCATATTTCTTGATTTGATGTTGAAAGGTGGGCAAGGCTTCCTCTGACTCTTCTCCCATGTTCCCCTTGATTTAATTTAATTTTTCTCTCCCCAGTGTCTAATGTGGGTCCTGACTCTCAAGTGCTTCCCTCCCCTCACTACCTCCTTTATGATAAATTCAATAAACATGGTAAGATGTATTCACTCTGCCTACCTTTGTCCGTCCCTCCTTCAGGACAGGAGCATCTGCTCCCCAGCTTGAGCAGATATTGGTGTGGTGTGGGGAAGCATGGGGGAGAGGGCATCACACAGCACACAACAGCAAATGTGGCAGGTGTTTACTCATCACTTTTTGTGGGAGGCTCTGGTTGTGGAAGAAAGTTTGGGAGACGTGGGCTGGAGATTATACAGAGGAGAACTGGTCTGGGGCCAGAACAGAGTGTGGGAAAAGAAAAGGGGCTGATGGATCGGGTCTGGCCGTGGGCTCCTCAAGGCCCTCCTGTGCTGCTCTCTGCCGCCTCGGGCTCCTCTGGCTGGTTCAGTTCCGCTCTCTCCTCCTCTTCCTCCTCCTGGTTTTCCGGGACCTTCCTGGGGAGGAGGATTGGGGAGAATTCTGCACATGGTTTCTAGCACGCCATCATTTCTTACCCCACACCTCTGCTTCCTGCCTGGAAGTTCTCAGTCTGAGGTGTCTGGCTTCCTCCACTCACCTCTCCTGTCCTTTGCGTTGCCGCCTTTGATGCCACACGATGACCCCAATGAGCAGGGCGACTGTCCCCAGGCCTCCCAGGATCCCCAGGGTCAGGGCTAGGGTTTCCAGCCCCGGCCCTTCCACAGAGCCTGTATGGAGATGGGGATAACTGAGGGCATGGCCCCACCACTCATAGTTGTTTTCTGGTTGACCCCCTCAGTCCTGTTGAGGTCTGTCTGCTTCTCTTTGACTTTATCCAACCCCCTCACCTGCAGTCGTCCCCTCCTCGCCTGTTTCTGGAAAACAAAGAAGGGAAGGCTTCAGTTTGGAAGCGAGGTATTTAGTGGGAACCCCAGTGAGTCCCTTAAAGAGACAGGCTGTTCTCTTGGGTTGTGTCGGACAGAGGAGGCCTGGGTGTGGCTGCACTGAGGGAGGGGTAGGGTGGCTCTTGGGGACAGTGCTAGTGTAGGGTGGGGAACTGGGGCCTGCACTGTCCCTCAGCCAGCCTCAGGGTTGGCCTGGGATTCAGAGGAAGGTCTCACCGATGATGCTGACGCTGACAGCACGGCTCTCCTGGGGCCCATGGCTGGGATGGGTGGCCACACAACTGTAGGTTCCCTGGTCCTCAGGCCCTACCTCTGGGAGGAGCAGCATGGGGCCAGGGGGAAGGGGCAGGGGCCTGCCCTGGTGGGGGAAGGAGGGATAGGAGACTATTAAACCCCCTGTCCACACATCCCATACTTCTGTCCTCGCCTCCACATCCTCAGATACCCTTGTACCTCCTTGCCTGCCTCTCCATGAACCCCCTGCCCTCCGAATTGCCAATTATGTATCTTGCTACCTGCCAGCCCCCTCTCAGGTCACTCACATCCTTGATCCAGTGGATTTGAGGTGGAGGCTGGGCGGGGGCTTCACAGGTCAAGGTCACAGTACCACCAGGAGCTACTGCTCCCCCTTCTGGCTCTACCACCAACTGGACTTCCTTCAGTGGCACAGCGTCTGGGGGTGGGAAGGCGATGGGGTTGAGAGTCCTACCTGTGTGTGGTCCCAGTGGCCACAGGCTGAACCCTTCCCTTCCTGAGGGTAATACATTCTGACATGTGCTCACCCACGTTGGGGCCCTCCCCACCTCGGCGCTCACTCCAGACCCTGAGCTGGATGGGGGCCGTGTGCAGGGCTCGGCGCCGGGGAAGGCCAGGGGTGAAGCTACAGGAGAAGGTGGGGTGGAGAGCTCCTCCCCGAGCTGGGGTCACCATCAGCTCCGAATGGAGCGTGAAAAGCCCTGTCTTTGGGTGTCTCTTGGTCTCTTCCTTCACTGACACTCCTGTGGTGGGGGGAAGACAAGGTGAGACATTCCAGGGTGGGTGTGGGAGAGGGCTCAGAAAGAAGGCAGCTGGGAGGGGAGACGCTGGGACTCACCTTTGCCATCAGGAATCAGAGTTTTCCCATCCAAGAGCCAGTTAAGAGTCCCTGCAGGGTAGCCCCCCTCGGACACACATGTCCCCACCTGGGGAAAAATCAACTTCATCATCTCTGGAAATAAGAGAATCCAGTTGCTCAGATGGTAAAGAATCTGCCTGCAATGTGGAAGACCCGGGTTTGATTCCTAGGTCAGGAAGATCCCCTGGAGAAGGAACTGGCAAGCCACTCCAGTATTCTTGCCCTGAGTATCCCATGGATAGAGGAGCCTGGCGGGCTACAGTCCATGGGGTCACAAAGAGTCAGACACAACTGAGTGATACATACACACACACACACACACAGAGCTACACTCCCCTCCCATTCTCAGGATCCCTTTCCACGTCTCCCCTTTTCATCCTCTACCTTATTGGGGACACCAGCCATGAGTTCAGAGGCAGGATCAACAATTTCTGGCTTCCCAGGAATCTCTGAAGGAGGGAAAATTCCTATCAGAGGCCACAGCTTTGAAGATTCTCACACCCTGGGTGTGGGAATGGGGGCAGCTGAAGTCAAGTTCTCCCAGGCCAGGGCCAAGGAGTCAAGGGCTGGGGTCGAAGGCTTTTCCTTAGATGAGAGGTGGGTGGTGAAGAGGTCCTGGGAACCCTTACGATAGACTCGGACTCGGTAGTTAGACTTGGTCTCCTTTCCGCTCCGGCTCGTTGCCCGGCACCGGAAAGTCCCCTCATCCTGGATCCCAACAGCCGGCAGGAGGAGGGAGCCGTTGGGGAGGACCCGAGCCACGCTATCCCAGGGGTCTCCCTGGGGAGACAGGACTCTCCAAGCTTCTGTCCGGCCTGTGTTCTGGGGGCAGAGGAGAGGGGCCTCAACAGTGCAGGCCCTTTGGGAAAGGACTGATGAAGAAGGGAGGTGGGCGGGAGGGGGCGCGAATCTCACTGGCGTCCCCAGAAGTGGAGAGACAGGAGCCCCACTTACCAGTTTCCATTCCAGCTGCTGGGGTGGTTTCTTGGGGGCTCCCTTGCAGTTCAGCACCAGTGGCTTCCCGATCCGGGCTGTGATGTTTTGGTCCCCCGTGACTGTCCCTGGGAGACAGCACCATGATGGAGGGCAGGGAGATGGCAGCTAGCAAGACTAGAACAGGGAGGATGAGGGAGACTGGAAAGCGGCACCCAGGTTCCTGCAAAGCTGGGGGGGAGATTTGGGGACAGGGCGGGGTGCCTTCTGCGGGGAGGATTGTGGCAGGGGAGTGGCTCACCCCCCAGACTGAGGACTAGCATCCAGGCTCCGACCACTGCCCCTGCTGCCATCCTTCCTTCCCAGGCTCCTGGCTCTGTCTGCCCCTTGCTGCTGTGGCCACCACCCTAGGTGGGGCTTGTACCCTCTCCCCTGCCCCCATCTCCCCCGTCCTGTCTCGTCACAGGGAATGCTAGGAATTCAAATTCAAGAGTCCTTCAGGTACTAGGAGAAACAATTGTCACCCCACCCCAGGGCACTGCCAGCCTCTGGGCACAGTCACATCCATGGGGGGGTGGGGAGTGCATCTCTAGGGTCTCTCACCCCTCAGGACCCCCAACCTATTCCACCAGTCCACCGAAGGCTACTGGATGACTAAGCAAGGTTGCCAGGCAACAGGGTTCAGACCTGGCTGTTTCCCAGGAGGCAGGGGTGAAACCTGGGGCCTGGGTGGTGAGGGAAAGACTGGAAGACCTGGGTGGGGCGGGGATTGGGGAGCACCTATTTAGGGTTTTCTGAGAAAGAAAAAATTTTTTTTCTGGGGTTTTTCATATTTTTTAAAAGAATTCTCAACTAAACCCAGGAAAAAAAGAAATTTCTTTATTTAAAACTGTGGTTGTTTTTTTTTCTGTGAAACTACAAGTTTACAAGTGAGGAGAGAACTGCCCCCAGCCCATGCCTCCCACCCCCACCCATCACACTCCCAACCTGCCCCCCAATCCTGCCTGGATCTTTGATGGGAGGGGTTCCCCACTGTGACAGTCTAATAAATGCCTGAGGATGTTTGAGGGGTTCAGATGGTAGGGTTCAGGGCCCAGGGTTGGGGATGGAGATTTTACCTTCCCTCATAACCTGGCTCTTTGCAGCCTCTTTCCTCTCTCCCCCAACCCTCTTGATTTTGGACTGAGAAAAAAAGATACCTCATATCTGGGGAAACTGAGGGCAATACACACACAAACACCCCAACCCTTATTTAACATATTTGGCAATAACCCCCTCCCCATTCTTCCTCCTCCAATCTTTAAATAATAGTTTAAAAAAAAAGGATTTTCGATGTGTCATTTGCTCACAATTACTGAGTCCAGCCCTGCCCAAGGGATGTAGGAAGAAGGGGGATAGGCCGACAGAGCAAGACCGACTGCCTCCATGCTCAGTGCAGCAGAAAGCTGCCCACATGAGCAAAGGACACCTAAGTGACTTTATAAGCAAAGGAGAACACCTAAGTGATTGTGTGTGTGTGTGGGGGGAAGAAGCAGGCTTGATGCCCTGCTAAATGTTACTTCTCGATGGACAGGACTGGAGCCAGGCAGGCCTATTTGTTCCCCTTTCTCTTATCATGACCCCTTTGGCTATTACCCCTAATATGGGAAAGCAAGAAACTTAAAAAAAAAAAAAAAAAAAACACATTATTTATAAAAACATCTACTTCCCCAAACTAAATTAAAAATTAAGAACCACCACCACCACCAACAAAAACTCCCAAAATAAGAATTAAAAAAACTACAGATGGAACCCCGGGATAATTTTTCTTTCCTTAAAAAAAAAAAATTCAACCCCAAAGCCCAGTCAACAATTCCCTAAAGTAGCAGAAACTCCCTCCGAGGTAGATATCTGAGTCAGACACTCTCGTCCACCGAGCGATTCTATTGGTTTAAGATGAGCTGCGTATGAGGTAATAAAAGCCGTCTGGAGGGGCAGGAGGTGGGGGGGCACAGGGGGCGTGGCCCATGTCCTCTGTCCAGAAGTCATGTCCCCATTTTTGGCATCTCTGGTTGGGCAGGGCTGGCGTCTCCACAGATCCCAGAGCAGATAAGTGGGGTGGGGGAGGGAGAGTGGGGGAGCCCACAGAGAGACAGAGAGAGAGAAACAGAACAGTTGTCGGTGTGTTTATGAGAAAGGAGAGGAAAGATCTGAAAAATAGGGTGTGTGTGTTTCTGAGAGAGAGAAAGGGGGAGAAAAAAAAAGAAAAAAGGGGTAGACAGACCCCACTCTCCCCTGAGGGGACCCCATCTTCCCTGCCATGTCGTCGGCACCCCCAGCACTGACAGAATCTGGCCAGGGAGGGGACGGCCCCATCTGGCCTTCTCTTGTCTTGTGCTTCTCCCGTGTTTGGGTCTTCTCCGGATGCCTGTGTCCTCTTCAAGAGTTGCCTTGTGAGCCCCCACCCCTGTGGCCCTGAGGGGCAAGATCAGTTGGAAGTGTCCGAATGAACGCTCCCTGGTCCCTCTGTCGGGGATGTCACTGAGGACGGGGTCACAGCCTCCTGCCAGCCGCCATTTGCCTGGGAAAAAAAGAGACAGACAGCTGGGGTGGGGCTTTGAGAAACCCAGCACAGGGGCCAGCGCTGCGAGGGAAAAGGCCTCCCCACCCCCATCCCCTGAGGAGAGGGGCTTCAGGGGCATACTCACCCTCATTTCCCGAGGGCTATACATCTGGCCTCCCCCGAGGTTATCCCCGTAGCCCCCTGGCCCCATTGAGTGTCGGAGTGATTCCACCTGCAGGCAACAGGGGAGGACACGACACAGTGAGAGGCCTTGGAAGAGAAGACTTTCATATCCAAAAGTAGGGGAACCGAGTTTGAAAAAGCCCTACTCAAGGCGCGATGGACCACCTGACCTGGGAGGCAGAGTAGGAATCTCCGTTGAGCCCGGGCATCCCCAGAAACATGTCACCGGATCCTGAGAGATTGAAAGAGCCACCAGAGCCTTGGGGGAGCAGAGGGGGAAGTAGGGAAGAGTGTAACAGAGCCTGTGATGGCAGATGGGAGACTCCCCACAGCTCTCAGTTTTCAGGAAGTGCCCTGGACTAGCTTGGTGGAGGCGTACCACCATACCCAAATTATCCACAAGACAACATGGCAACACTCAGAAGGAGCGGGCTGTTTCTGAGCCTCCCCTGGCCACTTACTGGAAGAAAGGCAGAAATAACTTCACTGGAGTGGCCTCAGCCCCCCGATATCCCCACCCATCTGACCAGCTTGGTTCCTCTCACCCCAGAAGGCCCCCTCTTTCTACTCTGATCCTGCCTAGACAAGAAGTGGGACAAAAGCAGGAAGCGTGCAGAACAGTCAGCCAGGGTGGCAGTGGGATCCACCTGCGGAGGAAGGGGGTGTCGGGGAGCTGGTGCGGCTGTGGCCTCCCTGGGTGACCGACACGGCGGTCTTGACGGCATAGATGTTTGCCTCCTCTTGGAACTTTCCTATGTTTTTCTTATAGCGAATCCGCTTGTTGCCAAACCAGTTGGAGACCTGCGGGGTGGTGGGCAGAAAGCAGGGTCAGGTGGGAACCTGTTCCTCTGTGAAAACCTTAGTTAGAGCTGTGTGCCCTCCAAACACCTCCCCGGTACCTGAGAGACAGTGATTCCGCACTTCTTGGCAAGCTCCTCCTTAGCCTCCTCACTAGGGTATGGGTTACTCAGGTGGGAGTAGAAATATTCATTCAGAACCTCCGTGGCCTGTTTGCTGAAGTTACGGCGTTTCCGTCTATAGAGGAAAGAGGGGGTGATGAGGAGGGTGTTGGTGTCTTGGCCGGGCCATCCTGTCGATTCACTTCACAGGGCGCCAATGTCATGGAGAAGACTGTTGTGCTGTGCAACATGGAGGCCTGAGGCTTGGGGAAAAATGGGAAGGAGCTGAGTGCTGGGGGCCGGTTGGGGGCCCTGGGCCCCACCTGGCGTCCAGGAAGCGGGAACGTAGGATCATGACGGCCTCGCAGGTGCTCTGCTTGAGTTGCATCTGGATGGCGCTGAACTTCCGGTGGATGATGCTCACCATGCGCTCCATCTCCTTGGGTGCCACGGGCCGCGTGCGGCTCTGCTCCCTCAGCAGGTTCATGACGTGGGTTGTGAACTCGTTACACGCCTGCAGTGGGGGCCCGAGGCTTGGTGAGCAGGAGCCCTTTGGCCCTGGGCATCGCCCTTAACGGCCTCTCCCTCCACCCACTCTGGCTTCTTCTCCTCACCTGCTCGTATTTCTCCAGCTCCGAGTGGTAAATGTGGCGGATCTGGGCAAGTTTGCTGCGATAGTCCGAGTGTTCGATGGAGTTGTCAGGGGACACTCCGCCCCCGGAGGCTGCAGCTGCTGCCGCTGCAGCCGCTGAGCCACCCCCTTTCTCAGGCCCAGCCACACCCTCTGCCAGAAGCATGTTGTCCAAGCGCATCAGCTGTGGATCCACAGGCTCCTCCTCTTGGGAGCTTCGAATGCTGAGGCCTAGCGTGCAGGCGAGTGGACTTAGGGACCCCACACCCCAGCTCTCAGCCCTCCTGGAGACCCAAGTCTCCAGGTGTGGGTTCCCACCCAAGCCCCCCTTAGCAATCTTCCTGACCCACACTTTCCTCAGGGCCCCAAGTTGTCAAACTCTTAGCCTAAGTTCCACAGGGAACCAGGGTTCTGTCCCCAGAGTTGAGGAATCGGAGGAGGGAACTCACGTACCAGTTTTCTCCTTGATTTCACACAGGACGCTAAAGAGAGCAGGCTTCATGCGGTGGCAGTTTAGGGCGTGTTTCCTTGGGGAACGGGAGAGAAAAGTTGAGAGGCTATGGAATTGCCAAGGGGGAAAAACAACCACAGGACGACACACCCACAAGGGTAAGAGAGGGGAGCTTGGGAATAGGGAGGTGGTGGGTCAACGTGTGGCAAGAAAAAGCAAGGCTGGGGGCCGAATGAAGTCTGGGGGGTTCTTAGGAAGAGTTCAGCTTCCATGTAGAGACAAGGTGAAGCTGCCCGGCTTTGGCTGGAAGGAGGGAAGGTGCCGCGAGCTAAAGGCACCATGGCCAGGTGGGGACTGTGGGAGACGGTCTAGAAAGGTACAGAAGAGGATGTGGGAATGACTGCAGAAATAAGAGTGACTAGGTAGATTTCAGAGGAAGACAGGAGGAGGCCGAGGAGAAGGAGGAGGAGATCAGAGTTTGAGGTGCCCGAGGGGGTGAGGGGTGCTGAGCTGAAGTGGGGAGTTCAGTATAGAGATGTGTGAAGGGTCCTGGGACTGAGCAGGGCTCCTAGTGTCCACTGAGCAGGGGCGAAGGGTGCCCGAGGACCTAGGAGGCTAGGCCCTGGGTGGAGAGAAATGGTCGGAGCCCTGGGGAGGGGTCTGGAGAGCCCTAGGAAGAGGGTGGGCTGGAGAGTTAGGGGAGCAGACAGCACAGCAGGTTTTCAGTCTGGGAGTCAGAAGGGGTCTCTGGAGATGGAAGGATGTGGGGTGGTTAGGGAGAGGTGGGGGGGTAAGACCACCTAGGGTTCCCCTTTTCTAAGGTTTCAGGGACTGGGGGGTGAAGGGAGGTTTGAGAGGGATCACTTATCTTGGGGCTCCCGGGAGTAAGGAGAGGAGAGCTGTAGTATCCTGGGGAGGGTCCTGAGTTGGGGGCTCCCAGAAGGTTCAGAGCTTGTGAACCGGGCTTCTGCTGGGTCTGTGTGGGGTCCCGGGTTGGGGGCACTCACTTGGCCTGGGCCTCATCCAGGCTCTGGTCGGTGATGGTCATTATCTGCTGCAGAATGTCCCCGATGTCTTGCTTCCCTCGGCCTCCCGGGACCCCCCCGCTACCCCCACCGGGGTCTCCGCCACCGGGAGGTTCGCCAGGGCCCCCAGGCTCCCCACCCACCAATCCAAGGGCCCCCCGGCCCCCGCCTGGAGGGGGCGGCCCCAGCAGCCGCTCGTCCATAGTTGGGGGGGGCCCTGAGGCCCCCTCCCTGCTCCGCCCCTCCCCCGCGCCTGGTTACTTCCCCCCCAAACTCGCTGGGGCCGCTGCTCCCTCCGCCCCAACCCCCGCCCGTCTCTCCGGCTCCCGGCTCTCCCGGGGGTTCACCCCGGCCCTGAAGGGAGACCTGGGGTACCGTCTGGGCCCCCCACAGGAGACCCCGGCCCCCGGCGGCGGAGAAAATGGAGCCGGAGAGAGAGAGGAGGCCCAAGCGGGGGTGTGTGTGAGAGAGAGAGGGAGGAGGGAGGAGGGAGGAGGGGGGAGCGAGGGAGGGAGGTTGGGGGAGGGGAGTCGGGGAGGAAGAGGAGGGGAGAAGGGAGGAGGAACAGGGAGGAGCTGGGGGCGGAGAGAGACGCACAGAAACAGAGGAACTGAGACCGAGTGGAGGAGGGGACGAGGGCGGAGACTAGCCCGTGGGGAAAATAAGGGAAGGGCCCAGGGGCTGGACTTCTGTGGCCTTGAAGCGGGGGCGTGTTGGAGGCTGGGGGTCCTTCTACCCGGGTTCTAAATCCGGGATCAAGCTGATGAGGACCCTGGCCGCTGGAATGCCTGGGTTCACAGACAGCTTAGTTCATATTTCTTATCCTAATGACTCCCCTCCCTGTTCTACTTAATTA
Organism: Bos mutus; assembly: GCF_027580195.1. Lineage (NCBI taxonomy): Eukaryota > Metazoa > Chordata > Mammalia > Artiodactyla > Bovidae > Bos > Bos mutus. The sequence continues at coordinate 23,831,730 of NC_091639.1, forward strand.
AAACCAGGAGAGGGGGGCTGGGGGGGATAATTAGGGAGGTCTCCAGCCGCTGCTTAATGAGCCAGTAATTAACCAGCCAGGGAGGGGAGCTGGCCTCTGGCCAGACTCGGGAGAGCGGGCAGCCTCCGGCCTCACCTTCCTACCCTCCACCCGGCCACCCCAGACACCAGTCTTGAGTCCAGAGGGGGATCACATTTATTCATATAACCAAACATCAGACAGTTCAGAACAGCAGTGGGGAGGAAGGGTGGGCAGGGCTAAATGTCCTTTCACAGCCTGTAGGCCCCTCAGTCCTGGGGCTAGGGGGTGCGGGTGATGGAGATGTGAGAATGGTCTTTATGTCTTTGCCGGGCCCTCTCTTCCTTTCTTCTTATTGGGAAGGAGGGTGGAATTCCCAGGTCAAAACCTTGGGAGATTTGCCGTTCTTTGGGAGATGGAGGACAGAGCCCTGAGATCCCACCTGGTAGCTTGACTACTGGGGTTGTCCCCACAGCTCAGGACGGAGACTCTCAGGCACTCCCTGAGATCAGAAGAGAGGGTGAGGTGTCCCACTGAGGCTGGGATCCTCTCATAGCCTCATAACACACTTGGTTATGGCGGGAGTTATTATCCATCCTACCTTGGCTATTCCTAGGCTTTGAGACTTTCACCTGCTCCACTTCCCAGGAAAGGTGGATGAGGGTGATGAATATTGAGATTTATGCTGGGTCTTCCAGTCTCTGGTGCTCCTCCCTGGCAGGGGTGAGGGCATGCAGTGGGGCTGCCCAGCTTTTGAGCCCCAGGAATGCAGAGGGGCTGGTGGGGGGCTCAAGTCTCAGCAGGTGTGTGTGGGGGGCCGGGACCTTTGCTCCTCCATTCGACCCCCACCCTGAACTCTCAGCAGCAACTCCAGGAGCTCCTGCCCCCCTGGGGGTAGGGGAGGCTCTGACCGCTGGGCTTCCATCCGCTGGCACTGGAGGAGTGGAGGAAGGGGAGGTTGATGGTGAGGTTTTAAGAGGAGCAGACCTTGAAAGGAGCCAGGGCTGGTGTGAGGGGCATAGAGGACACCAGTGATGTGGGGATAGGGAGAGTTGGACCTGGCGAGGGGGAAGATGCCTGGGGAGAATGAGCGGTAGGACCCAAGAGAGAAAAGGGGCCAGAACCAAGAAGCCTGGATCTTGCCTTCTGCGGGGAGGGGTGGGGATTGTCTCACCTGGTGACTGAGGATGGTGCTGTAGAGCTGTTCTCTGTCCTCAAGAGGCCGGGGCAGGGCTCGACCTAGGCTTAGGGGGTTCTTGGGGGGATGGAAGGTGGCTCTCTGCTCCTCTAGGCGGCGGGACTGGGCCTCTGCCACCAGGTCCAGAAGGAGCTCGGTCTGCAGGGAGAGCAGGGAGGCCGAGCGGGGCCCCAGGGCTGGGGAGAGGAGGCATGGGCTCAGATCCAGAGAGGTTGGCAAAAGGAGTGGTGGGTGTGTGTGTGTTGGGGGTGTCAGGGCTACCGGGGTGTGATGGAGAGTTGGAGGGGGTGGGGAGAGAGCCCCTGATGGAGTGGGCCTTGGTAATAGGATCAGGAAAGAAGTGGGTACCAGGTTAGGGAGCTCCCCAGAGCGGGGCTGGGGGTACCTGTAGGGCGAGTCCCTGGAGGAGGAGGGGACGGAGGGGCAGACCTCCAAGGCCGAGTGCTGGAGCTCGCGGGGGGCCAGCCATGCTCATCCTGATGGGGACCCTGATGCTGAGAGACATCCGTTCCGGTCAAGTGGGGGTGGGGTGGGCAGAGGGCTAGGCCAGCAGCCCATTTCCTCTCTGTGTCTCTGTTCCTGCCTCAGTATGCCCAAACCCGTCCAAGTCCCCTGAGTACACCATTACTCAGTCTCTGCCCCAGGTCCTCTCACCTCTCTCTCCCCCAGTGTCAGCCTCCCCAACCCGGTGCCGAGCTCACCTGCTCACCATCCTCTTCTTCCTGGGGTCTCTCAGCCTCCATACCCTGGAGGGGAGAAACCGATGGGGGAGGGGGTAGCTGGGATTTGGGAGGAGGACCGGAACCCTGAGTTCCTGAGGGGAGTAGGGGCCGAAAGGGGTGGGGGTGAGCCGGGGGCTGGATGCCTGGGTACTGAGCAGGAAGCTGGGTTCCTGGTCAGCCCCCCCACGGGCCCCGCCCATCCCTGTCAACTTCCTCCAGTTCTCTTTTCCCACCCAAACTGCTGGCTTGACTTCTCTTGCCCCAGGGGAGCAGAGAGACTGGGAAAAGCTCCTCCAGCTGCAGGAGTGGTGGGGGTTCAGAATGGGAAAGGATTTTTGGCTTTCCCATCTCCAGAGCCTCAGTAGCCCCCTAAACCCCAGCTGTGTTCCCTCCACCCCCCTCCTCCCCTTCACTTCTGTCAACACAGGAACTAGCTACAAAGGAAGTGGTTTCACTCTTCAGAATCCCCCCCCAACCCCCCCACCCCCAACCCCAGGTGCCTTCTCTAAGAAGGACCCACTGCCTGCTTCCCAGCTTCCCTGACTTCCTGGGATGGGGAGGAGCATGTTTCCAGTGGGAAGACAGATCCAAGGATGCCAGGCCCTCAAACATACATACATTCCTAGCACTGTGTTTAAATATGGGTTGAGTACTTACCATTGCCCTATAGGTGCTTACAGTCTATTCAGGGCACAAAATAAGCACCAAATGTAAGCCACGAAGGGAAAGCTTTCCTCTCATCATGAAATGGAAAAGGGAGAGGACCACAACCTGACTTGGGCTTTGATCAATGCTGGTCAGACTGGCTGGCACCAAAGTGGGAAACAGGACAGACAGAGACGTTTGGGACCTCTTAATGGCAACCTGTCACATTAGCTGAGTGACTTACAGCATGACATATGATGAAGAGATCAGGTTCTGCCGCTTAATGCCTTGCAATCTTGGCAAATACAATCTCCGTGCCTCAGATTCTCAAAGAGTAAAAAGGAGTTTTTCTTTTTCCCCCCATTTATACTGTTGATATGAGGAATCAAATGTAATAAAGCATTTGTCCTGTAGTGAATGCTCAATAAATGGTGGTTATTATTAGTTTTCAAAATGCTTCATGCCTGCGTGTTTCAGGTCCATCGCCATGAAAGAGGCATAACCATATTGCTGAATTGTAGTTAAAGTTTGATGCTCTCTCCATCTCCCTCTACTTGAGGCCTCAGGAATCAGATCTAAGTGGCTATAACAAAATGCCCTTCAAAGAGGGATGAAGGGTATGCATGGTTTAGTGTGTGTGGTTTCTCACTGGATTACTAGAGACTTCAGATGATTCCTTAAACTAACATAGGACCCCAAGTCTTATTCTTGCTCTTAAAACTATACTCAAAGCTTCCATCCACATATTGAACCTAGGGCACAAAAATTCTGAAAACATGATGCAGTCAATTTCATATTTTTTCCATTCCCCAACCCTTCCAAAAGACTGTAACACTTCAAATCATCTTTATTATGGGGTGACAGATTTGGTGTTCTTAGAGATAGTGGTGGCTAGAAGGGTGGCACTTCATCCCTGCAATAGTTTGGGGGTAGGGTGTGGTGGGAGAATGCAAGGAGTCATCAGTTGGCGTAACCCTTGGCCCTGTCTTCAGCGCCTACACAGTGCCAGGCACACAGTAGGCGCTCAATAAATATGTCAGCCGTTTGCGGGTATTGGGGATTTCAGGCGATAGAGGCTCCCTTTGGGAACAATATACAGAAAAGAACATCTCACATTCTGTCAGTTTGCAGTTCTTGGTTCAAGGGTACTTCCTGTTACCCCTCATCCTTCTTTTCTGAGAGAGGCTGGCCATCTCATCAGGGTGCTTCATCCCAGTACCCTGAACCCTCTTTCCAGGGCTGCAGTTTCCCCCACGTGGAGGACGATGTGATGTACATCATTCTGGGAGGGACACTACACTCTTGATCTCTCACTTTCGAGGCACAAGGATCTTAAAACCTAGAGGCCTTCCAGACTGCTTGTTATTTAATGAGTACCCACTTTTAGAATCCCTCCCTGAAATGTGGCCTTTTATTTTTGACCCTCGCCTCCTGCATTTAAGGGTATTACTTGGTGGGCTGGGGGACCCCAGGCAACTTGAGGGGATCCCCGCTCAGGGGACGGTGTTAGGCAAGGAGGCGGGATTGGCGTGTTGGAAGCGGGGCCGCAGGCTCCCAGGGCACCCAGTCGCAGGGCCAGTCAACAGTTGCAGCCACGCCCCCGCTCCCGGCCGAGACCCCGGGTCTTCCTCGCACCATTGCAGGGTTGGGCCGAGGCCCGCGCATGCCTGCTGAGAACCTACGGCCGCGGAGGGGCGGGCCTTCTCCTGTTCCTTTCGATAGGCTCCGGCAGTGCGAGTAGGCCCCGCCCCCGTGCGCGGCCAAGTCTACGGACAAAGTCCGGGCTTGCGGACGGGCTCCGGCTGACAGCGTCCGGCAGCGCGGCACAGCCCCGCCCCCACGCGGGGGCACGCTTCCGGACGCGGTCCGCGCGCGCTGGAAGGCGCCGGCGCCGCGGCCCGGCGTGGGTTTGTGACGCGCCTCCGGTGGCCCCGCCCCTTCCAGCAGCGTCAGCAGATCCCAGTGGTTGCGCTGACGGGCGACGTCTCCGGGTGTTAAGCCGGCCTGGTCCCGTAGTCCTTGGGCGGCTCCCAGCCCCAGCAGCAGCTGAGCTACCTCCATCGCCCCTTCTCGGGCCGCCAGGAACAGCGGCGTCTGCTCCTGCGCGGGAGGAAACAGCGAAGGGCGAGGTCAGGGAAGGCCACGCCCGCAGGACTGGCCCTCCTTCTTGACCGCTGCCCCGCCCCCTCAGGGTTTTCGCAGTTCACCTCTCCCGCTCCCAGTTTGTTAGGGGTCCCATCTAACCCTGCCATCCTGTGCGTCTTTATCGGCTCCCGCCTGGAGAAGGGAGCGGGCGGCCCGGGCGTTGTTCACGGCGGCGGCCCAGTGCAGCGCTGTTTTTCCTAGGGGACCACGTGAGAGGTAGTTACCGCGAGGCTAGGGGCCAGACGCCTGGGTTCCTGTTTCCCACGGGTTCTGGTCTTGGGGGAAGGGCTGTTCCGCCCGCCGGGTCCCTCTGAGGCGGAAGCGTTGTCCGGGTGACCGTCGGCCTGCAGGAAGCGTTGCCCCTGGTGACGTCACCGGCGCGCGGGAGGGACAATAGGGCATTGTTCTGGGGTCTATGGGACCGGCAGGCCGCGTCCCTCCCACGAGACCCCTCTCCGTTTTCACAGACACTCTTCCTCCATCCTAGTTCCCGGTGGGCAAGGGCAGCGTGTGTGTGTGTGTGTTTGAGGATGCTGAGGGCAGACTCAAGTGCTTCCTGCTGCTACTGCTCCGCAGATTTACCACCTTCACAGCAGGGTGGGAGGGAATGTCCCAGCTTCCGGTTGGTTCCTCTGCTGCCCCCACCCCCCCATTTTTTAGATCTTACCTCACACCCCATTTGCTCAGTTTCTCTATAGCACAACATCAGCTTCTCCAGATCCATACCCCATTTGTCTCTGGCCCCCACATCTGCTTGGGCTGCAATCAGTTCTTCAACCAGGTCTTCGACAGCCAGCCTGGCCGCCAGCATCAGGGCTGTGGTCCCATCCTCTGTCCGTGCATCCACTGCAGTCTGTCTGCTGCGGAGTAAGAGCTGGAGGGGCCAGAGAGGACCAGTGACTGCTGGTATATCTGGACTGTTAGCTAAGGCCCCTTGCACTGCTAACCCACCTCCCAATCCATATTCAGTCTTCTGTTCTTGTTTCTCTGTCAGTCCCCAATCATCACCTTCCTCTTTGCCAAACCCTGGAGAAGGCTTTTGCCCAGCCTTACTTGCAAGTTTGCCCAGTGTCCTTTAGCAACCCCAGTGTGCACTGACCTGGCAAACCTCCCTAGCATCAGCAGCCACAGCCGTGTGAAGCGGGGTGCGCCCTGCCCGGTCTGGCTGGTTGGGGTTTGCTCCAGCCTCGAGGAGGCGGCGGGCAGCGGTTGGCCGGGAGAATCGAGCAGCCAGGTGCAGGGGTGTCTCCCCAGTGCCCACAGTGTGAACCTGGGGACAGGCCCCTCCCTCCAGCAGAGGTTCCCAGGGCTCAGGACTTCCCAGCCATGTCTCCTGGTAGGTCCTGGACTCCACGCCCCCACAGCAGACTGCTGACATCAGGGGTGTCACCCCATCTGTGGATGAGACATGAGACATGGGGGACAACTGGGAAAGTGGGAGAACATGGAGGCCTAGGGAGAATCACGGCCTGAGGTGTCAAGAAGCCCAGCTTGGGATCTTGATTTTTGTGTGGCTTGTGTCAGTGACTTTCTGTTTTACTCTGGGCTTCAGTTTCCTCCTCTGTAAAAGGAAGTGTCAGGCCTTAATACTTTAACATTTTAGAGCAGTGATTCTCAAACTTGAGCCCTGGTTCAGACTCACCTACAGGGCTTGTTAAAACACAGATTCCCTGGTATTTTGAATTTGAGTCAGAAGCTCTGGAGTGGAACCTGAGAATTAATATTTCTAACAATTTCCCTGGTGATGCTGCTGCTTCTGTCCTGGGACCACACTTTGAGCACTTACTGTGGTATTAGTTTATCCAGTTCAGATATCAAAGGACTTTGTGATTCTAAAAGGGGTCAAAGGGAGTTTTCATTTTCTTGGTTTAGGATGACTCACGTACCAGGTCCCTGGGTGTCCACGTCAGGGACATCCATCTCAGAATCCTGGGGAGGAGTCAGCATGGCTGCCTGGGGGAGCTCTTGGCAGTCACTGCTCAGAGACCAGAGCTGGCACTTGGGGGGTGAGGCCATTTCTTCAGCCTTGGGGATCAGAACAAGGGTCAGTGAAGGCAGGGTGACTTGTCCCTTCAACCCCTCCATCACTTTAGGACCATTCTTGCCCCAGTGCTTTCACCTGGCCCACCTCCTCTCCTTCCTTGGGGACTGAGCACATCACAACACCATCCTCATCCATGTCTGCCTCTGCTTTCAGTGCCCTGGAAGGGGGTGGGTGGGGAGAGGACCTTCAGGGCCCCAGAGATTCCCAGCAGCCTTCCCATTTCTCTCCCCTTCCTGTCCCTTCCTGTGTCTTCAGCTTCTGCATTAGCATCTCTTGTTGCTTCTGATCACCAATATCTCCACGGGAAAGAGTCCCCTCCCTGAGCCCCAGTTCTTTCTCACTCTCACTTGAGGCCGATGCTGTCCTCGCCCAGCGGGGGTCGACGTCGGCGGGAAACTGGCTGAGTCCGGGGCCTGCGAGTGAAACCAGGGGGCAGCCAGAGGGCCCCATGCTCTCGGCGCTTGCGACGGATGAGCTGGAGGACGAGAAGAGCCCCGAGGGCTAGGAGAAGGACCCCGACCACTGGGGAGCACAGTACAGGCCAGGGAAGCTGGTTGGCGGAGGGCTCTGGTGGAAGAGACACAGAAAAAGAGGCCATGCCTGGTGAGGCTGGGTACTCTGGTGAGACCTTTGAGCAAGTTCAGATGCCTCTTTTTGCCTCAGTTTCCTCAACTGTAAAATAGGAGTAATAATAGTACTTGCCTCATAGGGTTTGTTGGGAGGATTAAATAATACTATAAAATGCTTAGAGCAAGGCCTGGCACATAGTAAGTGGCATATAAGAGTTGTTATTCTTCCATAATGCTATGAACTGTTTGATTTGCAGATGATTGGATAACTCTTGGCTTATTGGAGAGAATAGGCCAGAACTCAAGGTTTGTGGGCGGTCTATGATAGAGGTTAGGATAAAAGACTCAGGGAGATGGAGCTTGCAGAGCAAATGGGTTGTGAGGAGATATACTTAGAGAAGAAGGTTAACAAGGGTAAGTCTCCACAAACAACATTTGGGGTCTCAGTGCTTCTGTTTCATTTGACTTCGTTGAGGTTGCTGGCATGAAAGCTGGCCTGGGAACAAAATTGGGGAAATGACGGGATCACCTACCGGTGCCTGCACGAGGGTGGGCAGCCAGCAGGGGTCCTGGCAGTAGGGGTTCCAGGGCCCCCACTGCAGCCATTGCAGCAAGGAAGCGGAGTAGGAGCCCAGGGTCCCAGGGGCAGCGGGATGCAGGGCGCTCGGGGCCACAGTGGGACAAGTCCACACCCATTACCACCACAAACCTGTGAGGAAGAGACCCCTGGGTTAGTCCCTGGCTTCCCTCTGCCAGTTAAAGAACTGATGTCTTTCCTCCCCCACCCCGCCCCGCCATTGTCCTTACCCAGTGCTCAGGGAATCTGTCTCCTTGCCTGTAGGCTCTGTTTGGGGGCTGCTCTCTCCTGCTGAGAGGGGTCTGGGGTTCCTCCTAGCTCCTCTTCTGCTTGGGCTCCAGGATAGGGGTACACCATGTCCTTGCCTTCACTGTCCTTCCTCACCCAGAGCCCTACCCTCAGAGTCAGGGACAGCACCCGGGCCAGGGCGAGCAGCTGCTGGTCCAGGGTTGAGGGGCTCAGCACCACCAACAAGGCCAGGGAGGGCCCCCACTCTGAATTTCCATCTTCCGGCCTGCAGTCTCCCCCGTCCCAGCCACATTCTGCCGTGTTGCAGCCCTTCTCGCAGTGTCCATTGTGGAAGTGATCGCGGCAGTACTGGTCATAGGCTGGACTGTGGGGTGAGGAGATGGCGGCTCAGGACCCTAAAGAAACTGGATTCCCTCGTCCCAGAAAGGATTCCTGATACTCTACAGACTCTAGGGCTCTGTTTTGCTTAGTGGGGGCAGTTCTGGAGTAGTGGGTTTACTCCCTGGACGGTAGCTAGTCCAGACACCCTAATGTCTACTGACCTTTGTTTCCTAACACTGTCCCCTCTCTACCCTCCCCAACTCCTGGCTCCCTAAAAGGGAGCCCTTTTCCCTCAGGGATGCTGGTTGCTAGGGGAGATTCTCCATGGCAACAAGAGTTGCCTGGCTTGAGGCCAGGGTTCCCATGATACTCAGAGGGTAGCCCAGACAGGCAGTGCCCTCTTTCTTGGTCCCCACGTTAAATATTCATGCTGCCTCATTCCCTTGGGTTGGAGTCTAGTGTCTTCTATCCCTATTTAGCGATGATTATTAGAGTGGAAGCTCCCCGGAGCATGAGGCTATGGTCACACTGTAACTCAGACTCTTCTGTGTCCTTCTGTCTTCATCCTGCCTCCCCCACCACCCCCTGCCCATCATCCCAAATCAGTTTCAGGCTCACGTGCAGGCTGGAGGAGTCTCACAGTCGTAGCCATCAAACAAACACTCTTCAGAGTCACACTGTGGGTGGCACTGCCCGTCCCGGAAAAGAAGCCAGCACCGGGAGTGGGAGGGGCAGCCCTTCCAGGGGTCTGGGACCCCCAGGGAGCAGTCCCCCCCATCCCAGTTTCCTCCTGGGCCACTGCAGCCAGCATCACAGGCCCCATCTCCACTTCTGCCCTCGCATCCCTTGACTCCGGGCCTCTGACACCGGGGCCCTGGAGAGCTGGCAGGGCAGGAACAGCGAAAGCCTGGGCCCCCCAGCCCGGGGGTCTCTGAGCAGCTGCCATTGTGTAGGCATGGAGAAGGAGGGCCACAGCCTGAAGGAGCTGGTGGGGTCAGGCAATCCGGACCCCCATAACCATTGAGGCAGGCGCAGCGGGGTGGGAGTCCAGGCTTGGGGGAGGGCAGACACAGGCCACCATGGTGGCAGTGATGGAGACCACAGGAGGGGGCTCTGTGGCTGCAGGTGGGGCCTTCAAAACCCTGTGGAAAATGTAATTTGTAACAACAATGAAGGGGAAAACAGTTATAAAGGGGAAAAAAGTGTAATTTGTAACAATAGTAAAGGGGAAAATGTAATTTTGGAGTTAAGTTCACCGGTGTTATCTTTTAAAGAAAATAAAGGAAGGCTATGCATAAACTAATATTAATTTGTATTTTACTGTACCATGAACCAAGGTTTAAGATTAACCTAGGGCTTCCTTCATAGCTCAGTTGGTTAAGAATCTGCCTGCAATGCTGCAGACCCCAGTTCAATTCCTGAGTCGGGAAGATCCGCTGGAGAAGGGATAGGCTACCCACTCCAGTATTCTTGGGCTTCCCTTGTGCCTCAGCTGGTAAAGAATCTGCCCGCAATGTGGGAGACCTGGGTTTGATCCCTGGGTTGGGAAGATTCCCTGGAAAAGGGAAAGGCTACCCATTCCAGTATTCTGGCCTGGAGAATTCCATGGACTGTATATGTATAGTCCATGGGGTTGCAAAGAGTTGGACATGATGGAGTGACTTTCACTTGCCCTGGGGTCCAGTGGTTAAGAATCTTCCTGCCAAGGCAGGGGACACAGGTTCGATCCCTGGTCTGGGAAGATCCCACATGCCATGGGGAAACTAAGCCTGTGTGCCACAACTACCAAGACTGCTCCCTGAAGCCTGTAAGCCATGGCTACTGAAACCTATGTGCCTAGAGCCTGTGCTCGGCAACAAGAGAAGCCACCACACTGAGAAGCCCCTGCATCACAACTAGAGAGTAGCCCCTGCTCTTTGCAACTAGAGAAAGCCCTTGCACAGCAATGAAGACCCAGGGCAGCCAAAAATAAATAAATATGTATATATGTATAAAGATGAACCCCGTTTCATGCATTTGAGGTCTATAAACAAATACACACACTGAGTTAAAAGAACTTATTCACGGTCACCCAGCCAGCCTTGTGGACCTTCCCACAGGCAATGTCCATGACTTCTGAAAGTTCCATTCAAACTTTCACCTGATTCTGCCTTTCCCCGTCACTGCTTCTGAGGGTCACGTCCCCCTCTGGACCTGAGATGGCTTTCTCTGATAATTGCCTCTCAGGTGCTCCCCCAGGTTCCCAGCTCAGGGTTTCTTTTGTGTTAGCATTGGGGGCAACAGAGGAAGCAGCTTGTGGTCACTCACCTGGGGACAGTGGCAGGTGAATCCTGGGGGTGGCCCTGCTGTGGCCTCACATGACCCGCTGTGGGCACAGGGCTGGCTCTGGCAGGGGTCTAGCTCCACTTCACACCACTGGCCTGCGGAGGGGTGGGATAAAACATGACACTCCTCCAGTTGCTGCCTCCTTCCCAGCTCATTCCTGGGAGTCAGCCCATCACTAGCTGCACAGGTGCAGGGATGGTGGTGCATGTTCTCTAGGCTGGGGTCTGAGGCAAGGGAATGGGCCAGATGATTAGGCTACCTTGTGGGTGGGGCTTGTCTGGGCTTCCATGGTCAGTTCAGCTATGGCTAGAGATGCGCACGCCCCTATCTCAGGCCTCACCTGTGTGTCCAGGCAGACACTGGCAGTAGAAGGCATTGGCCAGAGAGTGGCAGGCTGCAGTGCCTGTGGGGTGACAGGGCCGGTCCAGACACTCATCCACGTCCCCCTCACAGCGCAGCCCCACAAAGCCTGGCGGGCAGGCACAGTGGAAGCCTCCGGGTTTGGAGATACAGGTCCCCTGGTTGTGACAGGGCTGGGATTGACATGCGTCCGGTTCCTCTGAGCAGTTCTGTCCACTGTAGCCGGGTGCACACTGGTAGGCAAAGAAGGTCAGACAGGGAACCAGTAAGTGAGACCCTCCTGGCACTCTAGGGGACCCAGTGCAAGATGGTCTGCCTAGCATCCCACCTTCCAACTCAAAGCATCACTCAGCTCACCCTCCATCACAGTCACGTGTAGCCTAACCCTTTAACCTGAACTCCACATGAGACATTATTGTTCAGTAATATGGACCTTGTCCCCTTCCAAGTCCCAATCTCTATAATTCATTACCACTAGATATAATTCCATTTTTGATAAAACCTCCCTCTTCCAACCACACACCCACTGGGTTCTCTCATGCTTTATTAATTTATAAGCATTTATTAGACTTCCCTGGTAGCTCAGATGGTAAAGAATCTGCTTGCAATGCAGGAGATGGGAGTTCAATTCCAGGGTCAGGACGATCCCCTGGAGAAGGGAATGGCAACCCACTCCTGTATTCTGGCCTGGAGAATTCCATGGACAGACCATGAGATTGCAAAGAGTCAGACACGACCGAGTGACTAACATTTTCACTTTCAAGCATTTATTGAATTGCCTACTTTGTGCCCAGGCATCTTTTCAGGCTCTAGAAATAAAAAGAAAATTAGAACTGCTTCCCTGCCTCCATGAAATTCTCAGTCAACCAGAGAAGAGACAGCTATCACTGATTGTGTGATTTATACACATAACCTCTAGAACTCTCCTGACCACCCTCTCTATGGGTCATCTCATTTGATTCTCACTTCGCAGAAAAGGAAACTGATTCCTTGAAAGATAAGTGCCTTGCACAAGTCACACAGCTGGTAGGTGGCAGAGCTGGGATTCAGCACAAGTCTATGACTCAGTAACTCATGACCTTAACCATTTTCTGATTGTTGCATATCCTGCTGGTGAGAAAAGGGTCATTGTGAGGTCTGTACCACGTGCTGAGTTCTTGCAGGAGGAAGGAGAGTATGCAAGAATGGAGTACCAGGAAAGTTTCAGAAAGGTGGAGAAAAAACAATTCAGAGAGTGTCAGGAATGGCCAGAGGGTTGGAAGAAGCAGACGAGGGAGGTGGGAGTTTTGAAAACTTCTGGAGGAAGTAGTTTCATGAAAGAGGAAGTAGAGCTGAGTAATGGGTGCACGGGGGTTCACTACTCATCAGTACGCTGTTTTTGTGTATGTTTGAAAATGCCTGTAATAAAAAGTTAAAAAATACATTGAAAATTTAAAGAAAGAGGGTAGTTATGGGATTATGCCTTCTATTCAAAGTCATGATTGTGAGTACATGGATCAGGTTGCTTGGAATTAAAACCCAGCTGTGCCTTCCTGTCCTGCTCAGTGACCTGAACCACCAAGGAGAGGCCCTAACCCAGTCTGGAGAGAAGTTAGGGACATTTCCCTGAGGCAGGTGCCTCCTGGGCACCAGCCAGTGGAAGAGGGGTGAGGAAAGCCACCGAGGAGCCAGTCTGGGGTGTGGGGAAGCCAGCTGCAGTTTTGTGTTGCTGGAGCAGTTGAGTGGTGGGTGAAGAGAGATGAGGCCTGAAAGGGAGGCAGGGCTGGGTCACGCTGGCTTGGGACTTCACTGTGAAAGAGGTGGGCAGTCACTGAAGGGTTTTTGCGTTTTTTGGCCATGCTGCGAGACCTGTGGCATCTTAGTTCCCCAACCAGGGATCGAACCTGGGCTCCCTACACTGGAAGCATGTCTTAACCCCTGGTGAAAGTGAAAGTGAACGTGTGAGTTGCTCAGTCATGTCTGACTGTTTGTGACCCGATGGACTGTAGCCCGCCAGTCTCCTCTGTCCATGGAATTCTCCAGGCAAGAATACCGGAGTGGGTTTCCATTCCCATCTCCAGGGGATCTTCCCAACCCAGGCATCAAACCCTCACCTGTTGCACTGCAGGCAGATTCTTTATTGGCTGAGCCACCACGAGGGAAGTCCCCACTGAAAGGTTTTAAGTAGGAGAGTGACAGGCCAGCTTAATGTTTTCAACAGAGCACCCTAGTGGTGGAATAGAGGGTGAACCTTTAGGAGGACAAGTGTGGAGGCAGCGATGATATTAATTATTAGGAGGCTGATGCAGGTGTCCAGGTGGAATGAGATGAAGGCCTGGACTAAGGCAGTGGGATGAGGGTGAAGGGGCAAGGACAGAGCTGAGAAATATTCAGGAGGCAAAACAGCTTGACTTGGTGGTTGGTTGGACGTATGGGGTAAATGAAAATGCCTTCTCCCCACCCTTTCTGCCCCCTGACTGCTGTTTTCCATATCCAGCCCAACTTTGTCTTCCCCCACCTCCTCTAGACCTTCTCACCTGGCAGAGATAACCGTTGGGTTGGGCCACGCAGGTGGCCCCATGCTGGCAGGGCCTGGACTCACAGGGGTTCACCTGGTCCTGGCATATGCTGCCTTGGAATCCAGGGGGACAGTGGCAGAAATGGGAGGGGCCGCTGTCAATGCAGACGCCTCCGTTCTGGCACAGGGAAGAGACTTCTGTGCCTGGGAAGAGAGACAGTAAAGCTAAGTGGGTTGGGAGGATGCGCAGGGGCCCCAGACACTCAGCAGAGAGGTCCATGGAGGGGCCACTAACACATCTGGGGTGGGGGGAGGCCACCTGGAGCCTGAGGAATCAGTAGGCCCCTGAAGCTGAAGAGATTAAGCATGTTCCGAACATGGATGGACCTAGAGATTTTCATACTAAGTGAGTAAGTCAGACAGAGAAAGACCAATACCATATGATGTTGCTTATATGTGAAATCTAAAAAAAAAAAAAAAAAAAAAGATACAAATGAACTTATCTCCCAAACAGAAACAGATTTACAGATGTAGAAGATTAATTTAGGATTACCAGGGTTAAGGAGGGAGAGAGGGATAAATTGGGAGGTTGGGGTTGACATATATACACTTTTATATATAAAATAGATAACTAATAAAGACCTACTGTGTAGCACAGAGAACTCTACCCAGTACTCCATAATGGTGTATATGAGAAAATAATCTACAAAAGACTGTTTCTTTTTTAGATTCACTTTGCTGTACACCTGAAACTCATACAACATTGTAAATCAACTATACTCCAATTAAAAAAAAATTAAGTTCCTTCTCCTGCATATTTTGTCAGAATGGAGAGAAATACCTCTTCTTTGATTTAACAGAACATTATAAGCAACTGTATTCTTGGCCTTAAACAAGTCTCAAGCAAGGAAGAACTCAAGAGAAACTTCAGGTGGAGACACTTGGCTTAACAGTCTAACTCCATCCCTTGGGTTTCGCCATTCTCTGATGTTCGCTTACTGATTTCCATCTACCGTCTTCACAATGGTCTCTCCCCTGAGTTTTCATATCAAAACTTATTTGAGGACTTCCCTGGTGGTACAACGGATAAGAATCCTCCTGCCAATGCAGGGACACGGGTTCCATCCCTGGTCTGGGAAGATTCCACATGCCTAGGAATAGCTGGGCCCTCAGGCCATGACTGCTGAGCCCGTGTATGGAACTACAGAGGCCCGTGCACCTGGAGTCCGTGCTTTACAACGAGAGAAGCCACCACAATGGGAAGCCCCATGCAACACAATTAGAGAGTAGCCCCTGCTCTCTGCAACTAGAGAAAGCTTGTGAGCAGCAATGAAGACCCAGTGCAACCAAAGATAAGTAATTAAAAAAAAAACACTTACTTGAGCAAGGAAGGTATTCTTTTACTAGGGAATTGGCATTACATCCAAGTGAGGGGGTCATGGTGGAGTGTGTTGCGTGTGGTCAGTTAAATGTGGTTCACTCTGAGTTATGATGGTAATGACAGTGTTGAGTTGTTCCACCCTGGAACTGGTTATGTCCCTGGTGATTGTGTTAAACTGGAGTCTGATTGGCTGGGCTGCGTAGTGTTCCTTGAGTTGTGTTGAACGTGGTTCTAGGAGTTGAGTTGTGTTAGGCTGTCCTGGGTGTTGAGCTGCAGCTTCAATAACTAGTTGGTATGTGTTGCTTCAGCTTTTAGTCGATCAGTTGGCCAACTGTTGTGTGTGGATGTCCTTAGGGGTGGGTTAGAGGAGGAGACCCTTTTGCTCTTCCTCTGCTCCCTAGCTGGTCTTGGGTTGGTACCTTGGCTCAGAGCAACCTTCTGGCAGGAGGACAGCGGCAGGTTGCAGAGAGGCCCAGTCCATCCCTGGAGGCACAGGCACTGGAAGGAGGGCCCAGTCTGGAGGCAGTGGGAATTTTGTGGGCAGGGCTTCTGGGCGCATAAGTCCATCAGCGTCTGAAGGTTAGGAGGGAGTGTGAGGCGGGAAGGAGCATCAGGTTCCCAGGCCCAGAGATGGTCCTCTGCCAGCTCCTCAAAATCCCTTCCCCCCAAAACTCTCTCCTGAATGGTCTGGGACCAGGTCACCCTCCCTGATTTCCTTGGATATGTGCATCCCAGAAGAGTTGCTGGGATCAAAAATCCTTTCAGCGAGCCATACAGACATCAAGCTCAACTCCTAGACTCCCAAACCTCCTTTCACCTCTCCCAAGCTTCTGTGCTGCCCCCTGTCAATGCCCTAGGCCCTCTAACTGGAGCTTTCCCGCCCCTCCTTTCTCTGCACACCTGGCTCCCGGCCCCTCACCTGACAGCTGCCTCCTGTGTAGCCAGGGGGACAGAGGCAGCGGGGACCCTGAGGGCTGTCTTGGCAGGTTGCCATGTTCCTACAGGGGCTGGATGAGAAAGAGAGAGGGCACAGTAGGAGGAGGGTCAGGGAAACAAGGGGTGGGAGTGTGTGACGTGTGAGGAGGCAACTGCTGGGGAGGTGGGAAAGCCGGAGGGAAGGCAGAGTGGAAGAATGCGGGGCTTGGGGCGAGAGGCAGCACGGAGCCCCAGAGGAGACGGAGCAGAAGGTGGCCAGGGCTCCCTCCCTTCCTCCAGGGGTCTGTGTGCCCTGCTCACCTGTCTGCGCAGCTGGGACGGGTCCTTCCCTCACAGCGTGGGCCCTGGAAGCCTGGGGTGCAGAGGCAGGAGAAGGTGCCCGGCTTGTTCACACAGGTGCCCCCATTGAGGCACAGTGCTGGAGAGAGGAGGCTGTGAGGGGTTGGGTTCCTTGCCTGTAACCTGGCCTGTGACCTCAGTCACACACAGGGTACCACCGCCCTACCCTGCCAACTTCCCCACCCAAACGACCGCTCTCTGTGTCCAGTTAATTTTTTTACCAATGTACCCTGATCCCCTTCTGCATCCTTCTGTGGCCCAGCCCCAGGATGTGGTGGGAACTCACCAGAGGCACAATGGTCAATGCTGGTCTGGCAGCGGAGCCCCGTGTGGCTCAGAGGGCAGGTGCAGGAGTAGCCCCCAGGGCTGGGGCTGCAGGAACCACCATTGAGACAGGGCCCTGAGTGACAGGCTGTCACCTCCTCACTGCAAGTGGGCCCTGAGGGGAGTGGGTGGGGTCTGAGAAAGTGAACCTTCCTTTTCTCTCTTCCCTTTCCTTCCCTTCCTCATCTCCATTCCCACTGTTCTCCCCCACCCAACATTTTTTCTTTTCTCACCACCTCCTGCACTGTTTTCTTTGGCTGTGCCTGCAGCATGCACGTGGAATCTTAGTTCTGGGACCAGGGATCAAACCCGTGCCCCCTGCAGTGGAAGCGCAGAGTCTTAACCACTGGACCACCAGGGAAGTCCCAGTTCTTCTTGGTGGTGACTGAGACCCAGAGCCCTTTGGACACATGTCTCCACTGGCCTTGCCTTTGATTTAGATGGTGGTCAGCCCAGGTATACATGGTTTAGGGAGCGCCTCACCTGTGTAACCTGTGGGGCAGGTGCAGTTGTAGCCAAAGGGCTGGGGGTGGCAGGTCCCTCCGTGGGCACAGGGGGTGGAGACACAGCCCCCCAGATCTGTGTCACACTCTGGTCCTGTCCAACCCCCATCACACACACATGAAGATCTGGTCATAGAAAGAAAGAGGGGGTTCTCTTCTCTCTTCCCCACTGGTCAGACCCCTATGACCTCTCTCTTTCTGGTCCTGAGACTCTGGCCCCTTTCTTTGCTCTCAGCATTGCCCCCCTTTTGCCTGACAAACCCCACTAATTTTCTCCAACTAGATCTATCTATCCATTTATTCCTTCTATAACTTGTTTATTGTCTGTTTTTCTACATTAAAACAAAAGCTCCATGAGGTTAGATATGAAAACTTGGTCTCTTTTGTGCTGTTTTCCCAGTGCCTGGAAAAGTATCCACACGTAATAGACACTCAATAAATATTTACTGAATGAATGATATGAATTGGTCCTGGGATTTAATACATTTCTTTCTGCTTTGATCCTCCCAAGTCTTGTTTCCCTCTTTATTTATGAACTCTCCCCACTGGATAACACTCACCAGTCAAGCCCTCCCATTGGTTGTGATCTCAGAACTTTGTCCTCTCCTTCCTATTCCGTATTGGTCATTTCCTACAGACCAGCACCTCACTGGCTGTCTTCTCCTGCCCTAGCTGAGGAGGACCCAGAGGAGACTATAAATGGGGAGGGCCTGGAAGATGTTACCTCTGGCAGTGCCCATGGTGGCAGGTGCAGTTGTCTTCTGTGGGGACACAGCCTGGGTTTCCATCAGGGCAGAGGCAGTGGGCATTGTCCTCCTGATCCTGACATTTTTGTTTGGGCTGGCACAGGTTGGGGGCACACAGGGGAATTTCACAGAGATGGCCTACAGAGATGGGTCAGAAAACAAAGTCCGTCTTTGTCCTTGATGAGGTTGGAGGCACTTCTTATGCATGACTTGCTCACTTCCCATTACCCTATCCTCCAGTGGCTCCCTGATACCTCAGGATACCAACTTCTTCAGAATGACACATGGGGTCCTGCATGACATGACCTTCCTAGAAGTGCTACATTTCTCACCTTTGCCCTGGCACTCCAAGTTCTGGATGTCCTACATTTCCTTAAGTGGGGCGTGCTTTTCTGTCCTCCCCCTGCCCAGTGCCTTTGCACGTGCTGTTATCTGTGGCTAAAACACACTGCCTAGCATTCTGTGTTGACAAACTCCTGCTCAGTCTTTACGACTCTGTTCAGCCATCATTTCTCATCTCTAGTCTGGGTTGGCCAATTCTTTGTGTTCCTATAGGATCCTATGCATTCCTCAGAGCTAACAAGAGACCTTCTGGTCTTTCTGCAGTAGATTTAAAGTCACTCAAGGATAGCAACTCAACTTTGTGTCTGTGTCGGCACAGTAGGCACTTAATAAATGTTTGCTAAATAAGCAAATGAATGGCTTGCCTTTGAATCTCCTCCTCTGCTCCTGGTCTCCAGTCATATCATTCATGTTGAGCCAGATGTGAATCCTACAGTAACACCCTCAGTGCCTGTACGGTTGTGCAGATTTTGCACTGCACAACTTTCAGGGATTCCATTCTCATTCTGTTCTCACATCCCAATCCTCAGACACTCATCAATGACTCCACCCGAGTTGTGCTCAAATATCCCTCCAGTTCTTTCCAACCTCTCCCCTGCTGACCTGTGAAGCCAGAGGGGCAGACGCAAAGGAAAGCTCCTGGGAGGTCAAGGCAGCTGGCTCCGGTGGGGCATGGGCCACTCAGACACTCGTCCACCTCCTCCTGACAGCGTGGGCCTTCAAAGCCTATGGTACAACAGGGGAATCAGGGCCCTTCATGGAAGTCTGCCCCATGTCCCCACTGTCACCTCCAGTGTTTTTGAGCCCCAGTTTACCTGGGGGACACTTGCAATGGAAGGATCCAGGCTGGTCCTGGCACTCCCCGCCATTGGCACAGGGAGAGCTTTGACATTCGTTGATGTCCTCCTCACACTGGGGGCCAGTGAAACCTGGAGGGGTGGGGAGTGAGTGGGGAGAGATGACCAAGGTCTTTTTTTCTTTTTTTTTTTTTCTTTTTTTACTTTCTCTAGACTTATGAGGGACTTTGTTACAAATGTTTAAGATTTAAAGGGATGATTTCATGGATTCAAACAAGAAGTTGAGTTAACACTTGTATTTAGCCTTTTCTTTGTTGTTTAGTTGCTTAGTCCAGTCTGACTTTTTTGTGACCCCATGGATTGAGCCTGCCAGGCTACTCTGTCCATAGGAGTTTTGGGCAAGATTATTGGAGTGGATAGCCATTCCCTCATCCAGGGGATATTCCCAATCCAGGGATGGGAACCTGTGTCTCCGCATTGCAGGTGAATTCTTTACCATTGAGTTACTGGGGAAACCTAGCTTTCTCCTTACAAATATAGAAATAACATGGTTACAAATTGCAAGGAGAGAATCTGGTTTCAAAGGATTTGGGTTTTGAGGTTTTGTATAAATGTGTCATTATATGACAAAGGCACCAATGTGGGGGCTTCTCTAATAGTGATTTGAATTTCAGGACATAACAGAGCATAACTTGGTAACTTTAGCCTTCATATAAGGCATAATTGGATATGTGTACTAATGCTGGAAATACATTTTTATCAGAAGAATAAATACAAGTCCTGGCCTTTCCCCTTGCTAGGAAAAGTGAACCTGAGGAACTTCCAGAAAAGACATCTGGGGCAGGTGGAGATGACAGGAGGGTGATGCATAAAAGTGGAACTCAGCCACTGTCAGCCATGTGACTTTGGGCAAGCTACCCAACCTCTCTAGGCTCCCCTTTCTTCCTCTGTGGGATGCCCTGTGGCTCAGCTGGTAAAGAATCCGCCTGCAATGAGGGAGACCTGGGTTTGATCCCTGGGTTGGGAAGATCACCTGGAGAAGGGAAAGGCTACCCACTCCAGTATTCTGGCCTGGAGAATTCCACGGACTATATAGTCCATGGGGTCACAAAGGGTCAGACTGACTGAGCGACTTTCACTTTCACTTTTCTTCCCCTGTAAAAGGAGAATGATTATATAACCTACATCATGGTACTGCTGAAAGGATTAAATGAGATAATGCCTGAAAGTACATAACCAAGTGCCTGGCTTGGAGTAAATATTCAATAAACATCAGTTATTACAGCTGGGAACAGAGGGATGTCCCGTGAAACTGGAGAATGAAGGTCTGGGATGACTTTCCCTGCATCCATGGCTATCAGTGCCAAGACCAACGGGGACCCTGAGCAGGCAGGGGGAGGGTATGGAGGGCTCTGAAGGAGGGCTGGAGGGGAGGATTATTTGGGTGACTTGGCAGGAAAGAGATGAGGGTGGGTGAGTGAGCAGGGGAAGATTTGCAGGATGTAAGAGGAAAGTTATGACCAACCTAGATAGCATATTCAAAAGCAGAGACATTACTTTGTCAACAAAGGTCCATCTAGTCAAGGCTATGGTTTTTCTAGTGGTCATGTATGAATGTGAGAGTTGGACTATAAAGAAAGCTGAGCACCGAAGAATTGATGCTTTTGAACTGTGGTGTTGGAGAAGACTTGAGAGGCCCTTGGACTGCAAGGAGATTCAACCAGTCCATCCTAAAGGAGATCAGTCCTGGGTGTTCATTGGTAGGACTGATTTTGAAGCTGAAACTCTAATACTTTGGCCACCTGATGTGAAGAGCTGACTCATTGGAAAAGACCCTGATGCTGGGAAAGATTGAGGGCAGGAGGAGAAGGGGACGACAGAGGATGAGATGGTTGGATGGCATCACTGACTCAATGGACATTGGTTTGGGTGGACTCCGGGAGTTGGTGATTGACAGGGAGGACTTGTGTGCTGTGGTTCATGGGGTCACAAAGAGTCGGACATGACTGAATGACTGAATTGAACTGAAGAGAAGACAGTTTGGAAAGCAGGGGAGTTGGAGAGATGGGGCACTCCTTGGCCAGGCCTGAGAGATCTTCGAGAGGCCAGTGGCGACTGCCAGGATTGAACCGTGGAGCAGAATCTGCACTTACCCGGCTGGCAGATGCACTGGAAGCCGTTGAGCAGGTCGTGGCAGTCAGCCTGGTTCAAGCAGGGGGCCGAGGCGCACTCGTCTATCTCCACCTCACAGAGCTGCCCTTCTAAGCCTGAGGACATGCAGGTGGGGTCAGCTTTGCTTCAGCTGCCTCCCCCTTTCTGCCCCAAAGGCTGGGTTCCAGAACCAGCACTGTCCTTGACCTGACCCACCAGACAGCCCCTCCTAGGGGGCCACTGCATGTGGGTTGGAGAGATGAACTGAGGCTCTGCTGCTCTGCTGGACAGTGGCTCTGTTGCCTTCAAGTGTGAAAGCTCAGGGAGCAGGGCACCTGCCGAGACCTGGGAGGGCTCCTGGAAAGTGTCTTTTGAGGCCATTCCTCAGTGCACAGAAGGCAGGGCTCACCCGGGAGGGCTGAGCAGCCTGGAGGTTTTCTGGGTACCAGTGTGACAAATGGGCATCTGCTTGGAGGTGATCCACTCCTTCCATGCTACCTGGGCAGGCCTCCATGCCAGGGAGACCAGGGATCCCCAAGGTGGGGATTTGAAAGGTGTTTGGGAACCTGTGTCATTCCCATACTTGTCCTGTTTCTCCGGGCTCTTCCTGGTCTCCGCTGTCTCACCCTGAACTGATGCGGATCACCCTCTGGACCTCAGCTGCCTCCCTCTTTTTGCCTGGGGAGCCTGCCTCTGAAACTCCTTAGTATCTACAACCTTGTCCCTTGCTTGGATTACTGGATAGTGTTCTCAGCATTTTTCCTTGGACACATCTCAGCTTAGGAAGGCTGTGTGGTGTAGTGGGTGAAACTATCAAAGCTCTGGGTTTGAATCCTGACTCTACCACTTACTAGCTGGGCAACCTCGAACAAGTCACTTAACCCCTGTGTGCTTCAGTTTCTTCATTTATAAATGGGCATAGTAACAATGCTGACCTCAGAGGGATACTGTAAAGATTAGATAATGCCCCCAAGATGCTCAGGCAGAAGTAAGCTACTATTTTTCTAGTTTCATTCAGCTCCCTGCTATTGACTCCATCACTGTCTCTCTGCGAGATGTTTCTCCCCTTAACTCTAACTTATAGGTAGATGCTGCTTTGCAGTATTCCTTTCCCACTAAGCCAGATTCAAGCACATAGACCCTTTGGAATTTAAAAGTTTACTCTTGATCTCTACAGGGTCGAGTTTCCCTGAGTAGGTGGAACATTCTGGGTTGACATAAGCAGAGGCTGCAGCATGAAAAGTTTATTAACTGCTGCTTTTCTCTCCCTTGATGGGCCTCTGCATACAGTGGATCAGGTTGTGCATGCTACGGTGGCCATGAAATGAACACAGAGTTGAGCAGTGTGCAAGCTCACTACCATCTGTGGAAGCTCTTTTCCTGGGGTGGGGGTGGGGGGTCACTGGTTTCTTAAAGTTTTCATCTGGGGGGTGAGGAGACGAGGAGAAGCCTTCTTTGCTATCTGACCCCAACTGGCTTCAGGCTAACCATGCTCTGGAGGGGTCACGTCCAGTGACTTCAGCACTAGTTCCCTGGCTCCTCCACCCAAGGCCCCCTTCAGCTGGTACCTGGTGGGCAGAGGCACTGGAAGGTGGCGAGCAGGTCCAGGCAGGTGCCGCCCCTGTGGCAGGGCTGCGACAGGCACTCGTTGTGATCGGCCTCGCAGCGGGAACCCGTGTAGCCAGGCGGACAGAGGCACTCGAAGGAGCCGGGCGTGTTGAGGCAGGAGCCACCGTGTTCACAGGGACTGGGGCCTTGCTGAGCTGGGAGGAGAGAAGACCTGGGAGTCCACTGGGCTCAGGGTGGAAGGGCAAGAAGGCCTGAGTGGCAGGGAAGGTGTTGGGGGGCCTGTCTGTGGCAAATGAGATCAGAGTGGGGAAAGGGGTTGTGACCTTAAAGTGGAGAAGGAGTGGGACTTCCCTGGTGGGCCAGTGCTTAGGACTTCACCTCCAATGCAGGGGGTGTGGGTTCACTCCCTGGTCAGAGAGCTAAGATTCCACATGCCTGATGCCAAAAAACCAAAACATAAAGCAGAAGCAATATTGTAACAAATTCAATAAAGAATTTAAAAAAATGGTCCACATAAAAAAAAATCTGAAAAAAAACTTGAGAGATGACTAAATGCAGTCTGGAGGGCTGAGTATTGGTGAGAAGACTGGCTAAGAAAGAGATGCCAAATAAGGACAAATTCAGGAAAAAAGAGATGTTCATTTCTTTATTTGGCCGCTGTGCAGCCTGTGGAATTTTAGTTCCCTGACCAGGGATTATATCCGGGCCCTCGGCAGTGAAATAGCGGCATCCTAACCATCGGACCACCAGAGAATTCCTGAGATGATTTTTAATTTGAAAAACAGTTTGCCTGTTTCCCTCTTCGGCAGAGGCTGTGTGGGGGCTTAGAGAGGGTCTGATGAGGGGGGTGCCTCACCCATCTGACACTCGTCCAGGTCCTGGTGGCAGGTGGGCCCTGTGTAGCCCGGCTGACATACGCAGAGTGTGGAGCCACTCAGGGGGTTGGTGCTGCACTGGGCTTCCTCATGGCATGGCTGACTCAGACACATGTCCTCCATGTGGCACAGGAGGCCTGGAGGGCGGGGTGGGCAAGGTGCTCAGAGGCTGCTTGAAGCTCCCAGGTGCTCTCCTGGTGCTTCAGTCACCTAGCATCTCCGCCTCCCGCCTCCCTGAACCTCTGCGTCACACCTGTGCGCCCAGGCGGGCAGAGGCAGGAGAAGGAGCCCACGCGGTCAATGCAGGTGGATCCAGGGGCACAGGTGGCGGCCACACAGTCGTCCAGGTTCTCCTCGCAGCCGGCACCTCCCCAGCCACTCACACACACACAGTAGAAGTCTCCAGCTGAGTTCTGGCAGGTACCCCCATTTCTGCAGCGAGGGGGACCCTGAACCTCACATTCGTCCACATCTTCAGAGCAATCCCAGCCTGTAGGGGAGTGAGAAGGGGACAGGTGCTGCAGCTGGGGGCCATGTGAGGACTAGAGATGGGGGCTGACCATCCGGGCCACCGGTGCCATCCACCTGGCTTAAACGACTCACCTGTCCAGGCCTCTGGGCAGAGGCAGGTGTAGGTGCCCAGCCCATCCTGGCAGGTGCCCCCGTTCTGACACTGGTGCCCAGCACAGTCATCTGGATTCACCTCACAGCTTGGGCCTGTGAAGCCTGACAGGGTCGTGCCATGAGCTGAGAGAAGGGACCCATGGGACACCACCTGCATGCCCAGAGAGGGGCCTCAGGAAGACCCCCGTGAGGACACACCTGGGAGACACAGGCACAGGTGGAAAGTGGAGTCTCTCCCTGGAACCAGTTGACAGGTGCCTCCATTGAGACAGCCCCTGGGGGTGCAGGGTCCCGGCCGGAGTCCACAGCGTGGACCCTCCCGCCCAGCAGGGCAGAGACACTGGAAGGATCCCAGGGTGTTATGGCAGGTGGTGCCCTTGGGGCAGGGTCCTGGGTCCAGGTAACACTCGTTGACGTCGTGTTCGCAGGCGTGGCCCTCAAAGCCGGGTGGGCAGCGGCACTGGATCTGGGGGTAGGTGGCCAGACACACTCCTCCATTGACGCAGGGGTTGGCTGAGCAGAAGTCTCGAAGCTGGCAGTGCTCACCTGAGGTAGAGGACGGACGGTGAGGGGGCCGTTTCCAACAATGCACACATTCCAGCTCCTCCAGAATGACCCGCTCTCACTCTGGGTTATCTCTGTGTCTGATTTCCATATTTCCTTCCCTTCTTCCCATCCTCTCCCTGTCCTGGTCCATCATCCTCAGTTTTATCATTTTTTGGGTAGGGTTCTCTCTGGAGTGACCACATTTTCTTCCAGCCGAAAACTGAACATGTGGCTATTGGTGGGAGTATTGTGAATCAACCCTGCTTGGGAAAATCTGGGACTTGGTGTCTGTCCCTTTAGTGGTGACCTGGGTGGAGAAGATCCCCCGGAGTAGGAAATGGCAACTCACTCCAGTATTCTTGCCTGGGAAATCCCATGGACAGAGGAGCCTGGTGGGCTACAGTCCATGGGATCACAAAGAGTTGGACATGAATGAGAGTCAGACATGAATGAGCACGTGGTGGGGAAGTAGAAAGCATGGATCCTCTGAAGGCAGGTGACATAGCCCCTGGCTTTGTCCCCGCCAGCTGTGTGCCCTCAGGCAGTCATCTCGCCTCTCTCATCCTGATTCCCTGATCTTTGGGTGGTTGTAATGTATCGTGGTAAAGAGATTCCACAGCCGTGCGCACTAGTGGGAATGGTGGCAGTGGCTGCTGGTACTGAACTAAATAAGCACTTTCTGAGCATCGCCCCCTTTCCTATCCACATCAGCCTTATGAAGTGTGGACACTGGCTGACAACTGAGGATCCAGACAGCTTAAATATCATATGCAAGGTCATGTCTAGTCAGTGGCGGAACTGGCTATGGGCCCTTGGAGGGGGCTGCCCAGAGCCCCTCCTCTGAAGCACAAGGCCTGGCAAGTTGCCACTGCCCATCCTTCTTCTTGTCATATATGCTGGTCTCTCACACCCAGTTGCAGGCCCAGTTTCCTCAGAATGTCCTGGTTAGTTTAAGAATCTCCATTCCCTGGGTCTGCTCCAGACCCACTAGAGCAGGCTTTCTGGGATGGGGGCACTAGTATTTTTAAGGCCTTCCAGGGTTGCAAAGTTGGACATGATTGAGCACACACAATACATCCATCCGTCCATCCACCAATCAAAGGTGACTGCTGTGCCTGCTCAAGTCTGAGAAGCCTGGCCTCTAGTCCACCCCTCCTGGGGGCACCCACATCCAAGTACTTCCTGGTCACGTGAGCTTTGCTTCCTGGTCCAGTCCTCTCCATCCTGCTTAGGTGCCATGGAGCCTTTCTCTCCAGGTCCTCGCAGCTCTGTCCTGGCACCCCTGACAGGGTAGCACACCTGCCCACCATACATCCTGCTCTTGTGCCCCAGGACTGCACCCCTCCTCCTGGGATGGCCATCCATTCCCCTCTCCGGGTCAGGATCCTCCCATCCCCATCACACCTCCCACCACTGCAATCTTCCCCGATGGTAGTGTGGGCTCCCACCACTCAGAAAAGGAGCCACTCAGGTGCTCAGAATGCAGAGTCTTAGAAAGACGGTACTAATGATCCTATATGCAGGGCAGCAAAGGAGACACAGATGTAAAGAACAGACTTCTGGAGCCAGCAGGAGAAAATGAGGGTGGGATGATTTAAGAGAACAGCACTGAAGCATGTATATTACCATATGAAACATAGATGACCAGTTCAAGTTCAATGCATGAACCAGGGCACCCAAAGCCCGTACTCTGGGACAACCCAGAGGGATGGGGTGGGGAGGGAAATTGGGGGAGGGTTCAGGATAGGGGGGCCACATGTATACCTGTGGCTGATTCATATTGATGTATGGCAAAAACCATCATGATATTGTAAAGTAATTATTCTCCAATTAAAATAAATAAATTAATTAAAAAAAAAGAATGCAGAGTCCTGGAGGTCCCCTGATGTGCTAGGCATTAACCCTCTAGCTACTGGGTCAGGGGAGATTGAGGGGGCGGGGAAAGTGGTCAGGGTGCTGTGCTAAGGGGTTATGGCAGTAGTTCTTTACCAGCTGGCTTGGAAATAGCTCAATGTTTTAGCAGTCATTACAATTCTGCTGGTGAATGTCAGTTTCGGTAAACGGATCACTAAGAATTGGCTGGTTGATTCTCGAGGCCTCCATCCTCCAAGGGTTCACAGTCTCTTGGGCTCCAGTTCCATCTCTCCTACCCCACAGCCCAGTCCACGGCCCCCTCCTGTCCCTTCCTCCCTCTCCCATCAGCGCTCACCCGTCCATCCTGGCATGCAGGAGCATCGTGGGCGGCCTGAGTCCTGGAGGTGGCAGCGACCCATTTTGGAACAGAAGGAGGAACAGGGGTCCCTGATCTGGGCCTGGCACTTATCGCCAGTGAAGCCAGAGGGGCAGGTGCAGAAGAAGCTGGGGGCCATGGGAGAGGGGGTGCCAGGGGAGCCGGGAAGGGTGGGAAGAAAGGTGTGGCAGCTGCCTCCATTCTGGCAGGGCTGGGCATCCTGGCAGGGGTCAGGAAACTGGCATGTCTCACCCAGGAAGCCAGGGGCACACCTGGGAGGGGTGGAGAGAGGAAAGTTCACATCCTGACCCTCTGTTCCCACCTGCCTCCCTCCTTTGCCTCATTTGTTTCTCTTCATCTTCTTCGCCTCCTTCCTTTCTCCTTTCTTCCCATTCTCCGCATCCCCTCCCTTGTTCCCCTTCCCCGTCTCCCACTCCCATGAGGTGCACTCACTGGCAGGTCCCTTGCCCCTGGGATAGGCTCAGGCAGGTGCCTCCGTTGGCACAGGGTTCTGGGAAACTCCCACACTGCAGCCCTAGGGATGGAGATGAGGGTGAGATGGGAGCAGGGAGCATCGGGCTCCATTTGCCCTCCTTTGGATGCTTGGGAGGGACCTGCCTGCAGCAGCCCAAGAAGGTGCTCCACACCACCATCACCTTTACGCCCCTGTTCTAGTCCCCACGTGGCACTCACACCCCAGCCCCCTAGATCCCAGGTCTCTCAGTTACTAATCCCCACCCTTCCTTTCCTGTTTATTCTCTGACCTCCCAAGTCCAGCTTCAGGCCCCATCCCTCGGAAGCAAGACAACAGGGATCAGGAGGGGGGCTGAGGGGACTCCTGGGAGGTGAATGGCTGAAACACTAAAGGGATTTCCTCCCGGAAGGGCCCAGCATTGAGCCACCAGGGGTGGGGACAGCTGGACCGGGAAAGGGACTTGACTTTCCCATGTCTCCATCTCCTGTTCCCTCTCATCTCTTCCCCCAGCAGGTGGTCACTCTGTTTCCTCTCTTATTTCTAAACATGATTGCAAGAACATGCTGTCCCCTAGTTCCAGGGCCTACTTGGTTCTGCCCGGGGGTGGGCACCCTCTCACCCATCCCCCTGTGGTCACCACCCCTGGCATGAGGCCCACAGCCTTGGTCTGTGTAGCTGCAGGAGCCGAATCGGGTCTCCCTGCCAACTGTCCCATTTTGGGGGCAAGAATCTTCTCCATCCAGTGTTGCCTCAAAGCAAGGACCTTGGCCCTCTGTCCCCCACCCGCTGGACTTCCTCCTAAGGAAGGTGGGTCGCGGGGCCTCTTGCCCCGCGGTGACTCACCTCTGGTCCTGACGACTGGCTGACACAGCAGCAGCAGCAGTGGCAGCAGCAGTGAAGGGGGCTGCATTCCAGAGCCCCTGCCCCACGCCCAGATCCCCCCTGCCCTTCCAGCGGGACCCTCAGAGCCCCTCGCTGAAGCAACAACCACCTCCTCTGCTCCCACGGCCCCTTCTTCCTCCTCCTCGGCCTGCTGCGAACCTCACGTCTGAGCTGTTTCCTGAATCACACAATGTCCTGGACACCCTAGTGATGGGGCGGGGGGAGTGGAGGAACATTGAGGGGGATGAAGGAGGGGCTTTCTTTCCTGACCACCCCTGGGGAGGTGGTGAGGAAGAAGGACAGTGTGGCCGGAGGGCAAGTGAGAGAAGGGGGAACTGGGTGAGCGGGGTCCCCTGAAGCAGGCATAGCCCTTCTGTTGTTAGTGTGGACTCTTCCCTTTCTATCGTTGGGAACTTCACAGTGACTGCCCTGTGCCCTGGGGGAAGGTCAGGACCTGGAAGCAGAGGTGTGGGGTGATAAGCAATCTTCTTTCCCCTTCTGAGGAGAGGATATTGTTTCATGTGGTCAGTACAGATGCTTCTCAGAGAATCCACACCTCTCCATAAACTGAAACCACTAATTCTTGGCAGACAGAACCCACAGGACCTCAGTCCCTGCTGGGAACTTCATTTTCTCATTCTGTGGAATGGGCAAGATGCTGGGCAGGTTTAGGGGGAAATCTTGGGCTTCTTTTGGAGGAGAAAGTATAAGATCGTCATCGATGATCAATGAACATTGGCTCTACTAAATTTTGCAGTCTGGATTAGCCATAGTAAACACTGCATTTGGGTGAATTTTCCTACCTCCATGTCACCCTCTCTCCACCCAGATGTCCCTGGGATGCAAGGAATGCCGGTCATTGAATTAAAAGTTGGAATAAATAAAATCACAAAGGAGAATTCAGGGCCCTGACTCAACCAGCCTTCTTGAGTCAACCCAGGATGGCTTTGGGTTCAGCCACACACCCAGTTCCTCTAGTAGCTCAGGGAACTGAGAGTCCAGGGTGGCTGGAGGTGTCATCCGTAGCTGTGCACAGCTCCAGTGTTAAGGCCCCACGGCCCAGACTGGTGCACTCTGAATACCTTTCCTTGCCAATGAGTATACTTTGCCAGCATCATTCTTTTTTTTTTTTTAATTTTCTATTTTTTTAAACTCTTTATTTTGAAGTAATTTAAAACTCACAGAAGAGAGGCAAAAATACCACAGATTATCCCAAGATATTCTTCACTCAGATTCACCAATTGATATAATTTGACCACATTTATTGTTATTTCTCTAATTACATGTTAGTGTTTTTTTTCTGAAGCCTTTGAGAGTAAGTCACACATAATATAGGCTTTCCTGGAGGATCAGATGATAGATAAAGAGTCCTGCAATGCAGGTGACCTGAATTTGATCCCTGTCTTGGGAAGGTTCCCTGGAGAAGGGAATGACAACCCACTCCAGTATTCTTGCCTGGAGAATTCTATGGACAGAGGAGCCTGATGGGCTAGAGTCCATGGGGTCACAGAGTCAGATACGACTGAGCAACTAACACTTTCACTATGAGTAATATATCCTTTTCCTAATAAACACATTGGTGTGAATTTCTTAAGAACAAGAACCTTCTTTTGCAAAACCACGGTACAGCTATCAAAAGCAGGAAACTTAAATTGATATACTACTATTATCTAATCTATAGTCCATGTCCAAAATTTGCCAACTGCTCCATAATGTCCTTTATAAAGTTTATTTTTTCTTAGTCCAGGATCTAATCTAAGATCATGCACTGCATTTATTTGTCATGTCTTTTTGGTCTCCTTTATTTTAATAGGATAAAAGGATACAGTTTCTTTTTCTTTTTATTAAATATAGTTGATTTACAATGTTGTATCAGTTTCATGTGTATATCAAAGTGATTCAGGCATCTGTTCAGTTCAGTCGCTCAGTCTGTCCAACTTTTTGCTACCCCATGGACTGCAGCACGCCAGGCTTTCCTGTCCACCAATGACCAGAGCTTATTCAAACTCATGTCCATTGAGTCAGTGATGCCATCCAACCATCTCATCCTCTATCGTCCCCTTCTCCTCCTGCCTTCAATCTTTCCCAGCATCAGGATCTTTTCCAGTGAGTCAGTTCTTCACATCAGGTGGCCAAAGTTTCAGGCCAAAGAATCAGGTATATGTGTGTATATATGTATATATATATATATATATATATATATATATATAATTTTCAGATTCTGTTCCCTTATAGATTATTACAAAGTATGGAGCATAGTTCTTCATACTACACAATAGGTCCTTGTTGGTTATCTATTTTATATTTAGTTGTGTGTATGTGTTAATCCCAAACTCCTAATTAATCCCATCCCTGCTTTCCCCTTTGGAAACTATAAATATATTTTCTATGTCTGTGGACCTATTACTGTTTTGTATGTAAATTCATTGGATTGGGAAGATCCCCTGGAGAAGGAAATGGCAACCCACTCCAGTATTCTTGCCTGGGAAATCCCATGGACAGAGGAGCCTGCTGGGCTACAGTTCATGGGGTTGCAGAGTGGGACACAACTGAGTGATGCAACAAAACTAACATTAAAAATATAGTTCCTTAGACTTTGTCTTTTATTATACTGATACTTTTGAAGAATACAGATTAGTTATTTTGCAGACTGTTCTTAAGTTTTGGTCTGTCTAGTATTTCTTAAGTTTATGCATTTTTGACCAGGAATCCCACAGAAGTGATGGTGTGTCCTCAGAGTGCATCACACCAGGGAACACATGAGCCAGCATCATTCCTAATGGTTGCCTAGTGTTTCACTGTTTGGGAACCCTGGTTCGCTGAAACCAGTTTCCTATTGTAGGGCATTTATGTGGCTCTCAATCTTTAAAACTACGAGAAACCATGCTGTAATACACGTTCTTGAACATATGTCTTTGAATGGTTGTCTAAATATTTTCTTTGGCTAAATTCCTAGAAGAGAAACCACTGAGTTGAAGAGTCAAAGGAGAAACTTAAAAAATATTTCTTGGCTTTGAGAAGAATTAGGACATATACTTAGTCGTAAGTCCCCTTCCTTTTTCAGTTGACATATTTTAAACACTCACGGAAGTTAAAGAGTGTCCAGCACTAGTCAATCTTTCTAAAACTAGCCTTTCATGAGCATGCACACCACAGATGTGCACCACCAGTACTATTATTTCTTGTGCATATTTTAAAAATCTTTGCCCATTTTGAACTTAGATTTTAAAGGGGATCTTTTTCTGTCTGATTGTAAATAGAGAATAGCCATAAAAAGCTTTAGTGAAAACAAAACAATGTTAGTAAGTTCTAGATTGCTTATATTCCACTTATATATATCTACTTATATATATAAGTAGACTTATTTTTAAAGTTTTTTTGTACTTAAGGGTCATTCTTTAGAAAGCAGTACAGGACGTTCTACTGTCTTTATTTTTTTTTGGAGGGGGTGCCCCACATGGCTTGTGGGATCTCAGTTCCCCAGTCAGGGATTGAACCCACCCAGGCCACAGCAGTCCTAACCACTAGGCTACCAGGGGGACCTAGGACTTCATACTCTTGGCAGTAATGTCTGCATATGTCCTTGCTTTCACCAACCCTGGGAGTCAGAATCCATGCCACCTTGATAGATCAAATAATATCTCATTGTACAAACTATTATGTATAAAATAAGCTACAAGGATATATTGTACGACACAGGAAATAGAGCTAATATATTATAACAGCTATAAATGGAGTATAACATGTAAAAATTGTGAATCACTATATTGTAGACCCTGAACCTGGGTCTCCTGCTTTGCAGACAGATTCTTTACCTTCTGAGCCACCAGGGAAGCCAATTTATATAATATTGTACATCAATTATCAGTCAATAAAAAAAGGGAAAAAAATTGTTTGTTGGTTTGTTTGTTTTGGCCATCTCACAGAGCTTGCAGAATCTTAGTTCCCCGACCAAGGATTGAACTGGGCCATGACAGTGAAAGTGCTGAGCCCTAACCACTGGACTGTCAAGGAAGTCCTTTATTGTTGTTGTTGTTATTTTTTTATATAATTCCATTTTGAGATTTATTTAGTATATAATTTACATACATGACATACATGGAGGTATTTGGGGGACATATCTACACATTCATTCACTCATTTGTTTCTTCTCTCACTTATTAATTTGTTCATCCACTCATTCAAAAAATATTTAGCAATGATTACTCCAGGCATTGGGATGCAGACTCTCCCTGTGAGCTCACGGTCCACTGGGACAGACAGGTGGACAAATAAATGACAATAATGTATCCTGATAAATTGTACAATTAATGTTATATACATTCTTGATAATGTCATGTACACACACACAC
Organism: Bos mutus; assembly: GCF_027580195.1. Lineage (NCBI taxonomy): Eukaryota > Metazoa > Chordata > Mammalia > Artiodactyla > Bovidae > Bos > Bos mutus. The sequence continues at coordinate 23,864,472 of NC_091639.1, forward strand.
ACACATATATATGACTATTTATAGATACTCTGGGGCCAAATAAAGAGCTGTTAGAAAGGCAATGGGTATTTATCTTACTTATTCTGTTTACTTAATATTTGAAGGAGTGATTTCAAATTTGTGATTATTTTGTATTTACTTCTGCATTTGGACTTGCTTTCAACATAAAAAAATGTTTGTTATTATTGTTTTAAATAGCATTTTGTGGTAGGGTTAACATTATTTTCATCTGTTTAGTGGCTGTTCATGGTTCTTCTTTCATGAGTTGCCTGTCCTTGATTCTGTCCCATTGTCCTATGCATGTCATTTTCATTTTCCCATCACTTTTCTTGGTTGAGGAGACAGCTGTGGGTGTAGAGACCTCAAGCAGAAGAAATCTAGTATGAAAAGTTCCTGCTTTTGCACTGTCTGCGTTGCTGACTTGGACTGGGGAGTAGATTTTGATCACGAGATGGGAAAGGAAAATAAGAAGACACCAAGTTTCTCGTGCAAACTGAAGAAGACCTGAGTAGAAAGAGCTTAAACTCTCCATTTTTGCCATCTTTTTGACCTCACACTTTTTGTGGAAAGTAGTCTGGGGCATTAGGCTGGAACTTGAGAGAAAAAAGAGGAAATGGTAACAGAGTCAGAGAAAGAATGGTTAGGTAGAAGGGGAACCTATAGTGTGGTGGGCAGAAGCTAAGTTTAAGGACAATGTCAGGAAGGTGCACAACCCACTTCTTGCTTATCTGTGCCTAAGATCTTGGGTTAGACAATGATGTTTTTACATGCGACACCAAATGTGCATGCAACAAAATAAAATACTAACACATTGATCTTCATCAAAATTAAAAACTTTTGTGTTCCAAATGGCACCTTGAGAAAGTGAAAAAAGCAACAGAATGGGAGCAAATATTTAACATCATATATCAGATAGCATCACTGACTCAATGGATATGAATTTAAACAAACTCTGGGAGATAATGGAGGACAGAGGAGCCTGGTGTTCTTCAGTCCATGGGTCACAAAGAGTCAGACATGACTTAGAGAACAAGCAACAACAATTCAGATAAAGGACTTGTATCTGGAATATATAAAGAAACTCTTATGACTCAATAATTAAAGTTTAAAAATGGGCAGGGAATTCCATGGCAGTCCAGTGGTTAGAACTCTGAGCTTTCACTGCTGAGGGCCTGGCTTCGGTCCCAGGTTGAACCTAACAAGCTATCTAACCACTCCTCTGTTTCTGTCCCAGCTTACCAACAGGGGAATAAACCTTCCTAAAGAGATCAAATTGCCAACATCTGCTGGATCATAGAAAAAGGAAGAGAGGTCCAGAAAAACATCTATTTCTGCTTTATTGACTATGCCAAAGCCTTTGACTGTGTGGATCACAATAAACTGTGGAAAATTCTGAAAGAGATGGGAATACCAGACCAGCTGACCTGCCTCTTGAGAAACCTATATGCAGGTCAGAAAGCAACAGTTAGAACTGGACATGGAACAACAGACTGGTTCCAAATAGGAAAAGGAGTACGTCAAGGCTGTATATTGTCACCCTGCTTATTTAACTTCTATGCAGAGTACATCATAAGAAACGCTGGGCTGGAAGAAGCACAAGCTGGAATCAAGACTGCCGGGAGAAATATCAATAACCTCAGATATGCAGATGACACCACTCTTATGGCAGAAAGTGAAGAGGAACTCAAAAGCCTCTTGATGAAAGTGAAAGTGGAGAGTGAAAAAGTTGGCTTAAAGCTCAACATTCAGAAAATGAAGATCATGGCATCTGGTCCCATCACTTCATGGGAAATAGATGGGGAAACAGTGGCTGACTTTATTTTTTGGGGCTCCAAAATCATTGCAGATGGTGATTGCAGCCATGAAATTAAAAGACACTCACTCCTTGGAAGGAAAGTTATGACCAACCTAGATAGCATATTCAAAAGCAGAGACATTACTTTACCAACAAGGTCCGTCTAGTCAAGGCTATGGTTTTTCCAGTAGTCATGTATGGATGTGAGAGTTGGACTGTGAAGAAAGCTGAGCACCAAAGAATTGGTGCTTTTGAACTGTGGTGTTGGAGAAGACTCTTGAGAGTCCCTTGGACTGCAAGGAGATCCAACCAGTCCATTCTGAAGGAGACCAGCCCTGGGTGTTCTTTGGAAGGACTGATGCTAAAGCTGAAACTTCAATACTTTGGCCACCTGATGTGAAGAGTCGACTTATTGGAAAAGACCCTGATGCTGGGAGGGATTGGGGGCATGAGGAGAAGGGGACGACGGAGGATGAGATGGCTGGATGGCATCACTGACTCGATGGACGTGAGTCTGAGTGAACTCCGGGAGTTGGTGATGGACATGGAGGCCTGGCGTGCTGCGATTCATGGGGTCGCAAAGAGTTGGACACGACTGAGCGACTGAACTGAAAGGAGGTCAAGGACCTGTACACGGAATACTGCAAAATTGATGAGAGTAGCTGAAGATTACACAAACAAATGGAAAGATACATAGTGCTCATGGATTAGAAGGATTAATATTACATTTTTGTTTTCTTTTTTTTCTCTTTTAAAATAAAAAAAAAATTGGAATGTGATTGCTTTACAATGTTGTGTTCGTTTCTGCTGTACAACAACATGAATCAGCCATAAATATACATACATCCCCTTCTTCCTGAACCTCCCCTATTCCACCTCTCTAGATGATCACAGAATACAGAGCTGACTCCCTGTGTCATACAGCAGCTTCCTGCTAGCCATCTATTTTACACATGGTAGTGTACATATGTCAATGCTACTCTCTCAACACGTCCCACCCTTTCCTTCCCTCACTGTGTCCACAAGTTCATTCTCTACGTCTGCATCTCTAAAGAATTAACTGTTACAATGACCATACTACTCAAAGCAATCCACAGATTCAGTGCAATCCCTATCAAAATACCGATGGCATTTTTCACAGAACTGGATCAAATAACTATGGAATTTGTGTGTAAACATAATGAATCTTGAATATTCAAAACAATCTTGAGAAGGAAGAACAAGCTGGAGGTCTCACACTTCCTGATTTTAAACTATACTACAAAACTACAGTAATCAAAACATAATGGTTGGTTCAGTTCAGTCACTCAATCATGTCTGACTCTTTGTGACCCCATAGACTGCAGCACGTCAGGCTTCCCTGTCCATCACCAACTCCCACAGCTTGCTCAAACTCATGTCCATCGAGTTGGTGATGCCATCCAACCATCTCATCCTCTGTCGTTCCTTTCTCCTCCTGCCTTCAATCTTTCCCAGTGTCAGGGTCTTTTCCAATGAGTCAGTTCTTTGTATCAGGTGGCCAAAGTGTTGGAGCTTCAGCTTCAACATCAGTTCTTCCAATGAATATTGAGGACTGATTTCCTTTAGGATTGACTGGTTTGATATCCTTGCAGTCCAAGGAAATCTCAAGAGTCTTCTCCAATACCACAGTTCAAAAACGTCAGTTCTTTGGTGCTCAGCTTTCTTTATGGTCCAACTCTCACATCCATACAAGACTATTGGAAAAACCATAGCTTTGACTAGACAGACATTTTTTGACAAAGTAATGTCTATAATTTTATGCTTTTAATATGTTGTTTAGGTTGGTCATAGGTTTTCTTCCAAGGAGCAAGCATCTTTTAATTTCATGGCTGCTGTCACCATCTGCAATGATTTGGAGCTTCTTGGACTTTTGGCTAAGATCAAGTGTAAACATAATGGTACTGGCACAAAACAGATACTTAGATCAATGGAAAGGGATAGAGAGTCAGGAAATAAACCCACACTTATGTGATCAATAAATCTATGCCTTCTTTAGGCAAGAAAGTGCAATGGGAAAAAAGGAGTTTTTTCAATGAACACAGGAGTATTGTTAATACTGTGATTCTGGGGTTGAATTTATTTCAGAAAATGTTACTATTTTTTAGAACAGCACACTGAAATTTGTGGGGGTAAAATGACAAAATGACCAGGTTTTGCTTCAAAATAGTTCAGGGAAAATTAAGGGAAGGATGAGGTAAAAGAGACAAAGTTGAAAATTCTAGAATATGGGTATGAAGAGTTCATTATATTGTTTTTAACTATTTTATGTTCAAAATTTTTCATAATTATGAAAAAGAACCAGATTAGAGCCCAACTACTGAAAATGTAGTTTTCAAATTAGGAGCATTGACATCACCTGGGAGTAGGCATGTCAGACTTAGCAAATAGCAATACAGGATGCTCAATAAAATTTGAACTTCAGATAAACAATAAACAATTTTTTAGAATAAGTAGGTTTCATGCAATGTTTTATTTATACTAAAAATTATTTGTGAAAATAGCTTGGCAGGGTTTTGTTCTGTTTTTAAATAAAACTAAACATATAATTTCTTGGCTTGGCTAAGAAATTAAAAGATGCTAACTCCTTGGAAGGAAAGTTATGACCAAGCTAGACAGCATATTAAAAAGCAGAGACATTACTTTGCCAACAAAGGTCCATCCAGTCAAGGCTATGGTTTTTCCAGTAGTTGTGTATGGATGTGAGAGTTGGACTGTGAAGAAAGCAGAGCATGGAAGAACTGATGCTTTTGAACTGTGATGTTGGAGAAGACTTTTGGAAGTCCCTTGGACTGCAAGGAGATCCAACCAGTCCTTCCTAAAGGAGATCAGTCCTGAGTGTTCATTGAAAGGACTGATGTTGAAGCTGAAACTCCAACACTTTGGCCACCTGATGCAAAGAACTGACTCATTTGAAAAGACCCTGATGCTGGAAAAGATTGAAGGCAGGAGGAGAAGGGGATCGACAGAAGATGAGATGGCTGGATGGCATCACCAACTCAATGGACATGAGTTTGGGTAAACTCTGGGAGTTGGTGATGGACAGGGAGGCCTGGAATGCTGCAGTCCATGGGGTCGGAAAGAGTCGGACACGACTGAGCGACTGAACTGAACTGAACTGAAACATGTAATTACTTTATGACCCAGAAATTGCATTCTTGGGCATTCATTCCAGACAAATGGAGACTTATGCTCACACAAAAACTTACAAGAATGTTTATAGCAACTTTATTCCTAACAACCCCAAACTGGAAACAACCCAGATGACATGCAAAGGGTGAATGGTTAAACAAACTGTGTGTCTCCATACCACAGAAGTAATATAGTGTCTAGGATATTTTAGACATTATATTATTTCTATGATAAATATTTTATTTATTTATTTTTATTTTTTATTTTAATTGTAAGCTAATTACTTTACAATACTGTGGTGGTTTTTGCCATGCATTCACATGAATCAGCCGGGTGTACATGTGTTCCCCATCCTGAACCTCCCTCCCCATCCCATCACTCAGGGCTATCCCAGTGCATCAGCCCTTAGCACCCCGTCTCATGCATCAAACTTGGAGTGGCAATCTATTTCACATATGATACTGTACATGTTTCAATGCTATTCTCTCAAATCATCCCACCCTCACCTCTCCCACAGAGTCCAAAAGTCTGTTCTTTACATCTGTGTCTCTTTTGCTGTCTTGCATATAGGGTCATCGTTACCATCTTTCTAAATTCCATATATATGTGTTAATATACTGTATTGGTGTTTTTCTTTCTGACTTACTTCACTCTGTATAATAGGCTCCAGTTTCATCCACCTCATTAGAACTGATTCAAATGTATTCTTTTTAACAGCTGAGTAATATTCCATTGTGTATATGTACCACAGCTTTCTTATCCATTCACCTGATGATGGACATCTAGGTTGCTTCCTATTTCTATGATAAATATTTTAGTATCTTTTAAGGATAAGGGCTCTTAAATATATCCACAGGACTTCCTTGATGGTCCAGTGGTTAAGAATCCACCCGCCAGCAAATAAGGGACATGGATTTGATCTCTGGTCTGGGAAGATTCCACATGCTGTGGGGTAACTAAGCCTGTGGGATAACTACTGAGCCTGGGAGCTGCAACTACTGAAGTCTGCGAGCCCTAGAGCTGGTGGTCCTCAACAATAGAAGCCACCGCAATGAGAAGCCTGTGCACCGCAGCTAGAGAATAGCCCTGACTTACCACAGCTAGAGAAAGCCCGTGCATAGCAGCAAAGATCCATCACAGCCAAACAAAAACAAAAAATCCATATCCATAGTGTTATTATGATGTCTATCAATTTTCAATAATTCTTTAATATCCTAAAATGTGCAATGTTGAAGTTTCCCAAATTTTCTAATAAATACATATGCAGTTTATTTGGTTGAATCAGGGTCAAAACAAGATCCACTCATTGCCTTTGGTTGATGTGTCTCTTTAGTCTCTCTGTCTTCTAAGAAGAACTGTTTTTAAGAACAGTTTTAGTTTTATAGAAAATTGGAGTCATAGTATAGAGTCAAGGACCCTGTAGTGTGTTCACTATTATTAACATCTTATGAGTAAAGTACATTTGTTATAATTCATGAATCAATATTGATAAATTATCATTAAAGTTCATAGTTGCCTTGGATTTTCTTAGTTTTTACTTATTGCTCTTTATCTGTGACAGGATTGCATCCCAGATGTCACATACATGTAACTGTCCTGTATCCCTGGGCCCTTCTTGGCTGTGACAGTTTTGCAGACTTTTCTGTGTTTGATGATCTTGACAGTTTTGAAGAGTACTGGTTAGATATTTTGTAGGATGCCTCTCTTTTAATATTAGTTTGGTGTTTTCTCATGGTTAGATTGGAAGCTTAAGTCTCCTTTAATCTTTTCTTTCCTTGGCATTTATTTGTTGAAGAAATGGCTTGTTTCCTGTAGAATTTTTCACATTCTAAAAAATGACCCAAAGAACTAAACAGACACTTCTCCAAAGAAGACATATAGATGGCTAACAAACACGTGAAAAGATGCTCAACATCATTCATTATCAGAGAAATGCAAATCAAAACCACTATGAGGTACCATTTCACGCCAGTCAGAATGGCTGCTATCCAAAAGAATAATGCTGAAAAAGAAAAAGCAATAAATGCTGGAGAGGGTGTGGAGAAAAGGGAACCCTCTTACACTGTTGGTGGGAATGCAAACTAATACAGCCACTATGGAGAACAGTGTGGAGATTCCTTAAAAAACTGGAAATAGAATTGCCATACGACCCAGCAATCCCACTGCTGGGCATACACACCGAGGAAACCAGAATTGAAAAGAGACACGTGTACCCCAATGTTCATCGCAGCACTGTTTACAATAGCCAGGACATGGAAGCAACCTAGATGTCCATCTGCAGACGAATGGATAAGAAAGCTGTGGTACATATACACAATGGAATATTACTCAGCCATTAAAAAGAATACATTTGAATCAGTTCTAATGAGGTGGATGAAACTGGAGCCTACTATACAGAGTGAAGTAGGCCAGAAAGAAAAACACCAATACAGTATACTAACGCATACATATGGAATTTAGAAAGATGGTAACGATAACCCTGTATGCAAGACAGCAAAAGAGACACAGATGTATAGAATAGTCTTTTGGACTCTGTGGGAGAGGGAGAGGGTGGGATGATTTGGGAGAATGGCATTAAAACATGTATATTATCATATGTGAAACGAACCAGTCCAGGTTTGATGCATGATACAGGGTGTTCGGGGCTGGTGCACTGGAATGACACAGACGGATGGCATGGGGAGGGAGGTGGGTGGGGGGTTCAGGATGGGGAGCACATGTACACCCATGGAGGATTCATGTCAATGTATGGCAAAACCAATACAGTATTGTAAAAAAAAAAAAAAAAAAAATCTGCTAATTGCAACCCTGTGCCATTTACCATTTCCCTCTGCCTCCCTCATTTTTTCCCTGTAAGCTGGTAGTTAAATTTAAAGGCTTGATATGATTCAGAATCTATTTTTTGGCATGGACATGTCATAGGTAGTGTTTGTACTGTGTTTTCCACCAGGAGGCATATAATTCTAGTTGGCAGTCATTGATAAGCATTGCCTAGGCCCATGGTTTTATTAAGGGTTGTAAAATAGTGATATTTTAATTCTATCACTCTGTCTCTGTTATTTTATTTATACAGAGAAATTATGCCTCAATTACTCTTTCAGTATGATTTATTTAGGAAAGGCATTTACTTTACTCTTCATTTTACCATGTTTCAGAATAATGAATTCATTCTCTAGTATTCTCCAAAGGTAACTAATGAATTTTTTATTATAAATCCATTTAATGTGTGTTAATCCCTCTCAGTGATTATTTTTATTGATGCTTAATTTTTCCCATATTTGGTGAGTTTGAGCCTCAAGTTGACAAGATTCTAATACCTTTGATAGCCTTCTTGCCATCAAGATCATTTTGTACATATATGGCTACATTTTTTTTTTTTTAGTGGAAATAGTACAAAAGATCTCAATTTGGTTTTTACTTATTTATTTTTTAAGATAGGAAGTATAACATGTTTGTTTGGTAATGGGTATGATTCCCTGCAGAGGTAAAGGTGATGGTGTGGGAGAGGGATTTTTGCTGAAAGAATATCTTTGAGTAGATAAGAGGGGATGGGTCCAGTGCCTGAGTGGAGGGTTGGTTATCAGTTGAAAGTGAAGAGGAGGGAGGGTGTATAATGGAGAAAAAGGAAATGTGAAATAATTGCCTTGAAAGTGTGTGATCGAGTGGCCAAGAAAATGGCCAACTAGAGGTTTGTGATGATATATACCCCATGTTTTTATCCAACCACTTCAACTGCTTGGGTGCAGGGATGGAGGAGGTGGGAAGTTCAATTCAGCCAGAACTGGGCTTTTGCCAGGCTGGTATGATGTGGGAGAGTGAGGGAGACTAAGCATGCAAGGTGGCTATTAATGGGTCATTAAATTTAAGAGGGATAAGGTTGGAACAGGGCAGTATCTCATATCAGGGGCAAAGGGGTGGGAAGTCTGGGGAGTAGAATAATTGTTGGCAAGAGGGCCCACGAGAGAGTGACTTGCAAAGTACAGGGGGTGTTGAGCATAGGGTGGGAGGCTTAAAGCTGAGATTATGGAGAGGTTAATTACTGGTCCAGATAATGAGAAGACCAAGGTATGACCGTGGGGCGGGGGCTGCAGCACAGGGAAAACAGCGTCAGTGGAGATGAGGAGACACAGGGGTCAGGGTGTGAGGCCGGGGTGCTGGATGGATTGCCTTGGTTGATGAGAAATCACCAAGAATGGTAGTAAGAATGGGATGAAGAAAAGACAATGACCCAGAGGCTGAACTGTTCAATGACGGTGGAGGAAAGGCAGTCACATCTGGAAGGCTGCTAAATGCTGGCAACTGGAGCAGCTGAAGGTGGTCTAGAAAGCAGCGGAGGGCCCCAAGATGTGTGGTGTGGGCAGGGAGTGGTCTGTCTGCAACCTGTGATGGAGGCAGCTGGAGGTGGTAAGATCACCAGGCTGGCCTGGTCTGCTCATAACCTGCCATTCCTGAGTGTTTGGGGTAGTAGGTAAATTCTCCAGTCCACAGCCTGTGCTGACCTCAAGGCTGGCAGTGACTCCTTTGTGTCCCGGGCCCCAGACTGGTGCAGTTGAGGGTCAAGGGCTGCCTAACCATGGCTCACGTTCCTCATGGGGACTCTGAGCCTGACCCAACTTCGGGTGGCAGGAATTTCTGTCTGCATTCAAGGATCTCTGGCTTCCCATGCTTTACCCTCTGGAGGTTCCCCATCCAGGTGGCAGATCCTGACAGTTACAAGTAGAGCCCTGTGTGTGACGGAAAGTGGTGTGAACATTAGCAGTGGACGCCCTGGGGAGAAACCCTGTGGTTCTCTATCCCCACAGCCCCCTCTACCATCAGATGGTCCTGGAGCCCACAATGATGTCTCCAGCCCAGATCTCAAGGTCTACATGTTCAATTGCATCCTCCACTTCTTCTTGCTGGGATGTCTAGTAAGGAAGTCCACAGAATCGCGTCTAAATCCAAACTCTTGCTTCCCTGCTCCAGCAGCTTTCCCTGCACCACCTCCCCACCCTCCCGCACCCATCCTGACAAAGCTGTTGTCTTATTGCTCAGGCCAGATAGCTGCCAATCATTCTCTTTCTCTCACATTTCATATCCAGTTCACCTGCCAATCCAGTCACTTTTGCCTTCAAATAAATCCCCTACTGACCCCTTTTTATGCCCATTTCGAACATGGCACAACTGGTCAAAGCAGTGGGGCCCAAATAGGACTGGCAGAGGCTCTGCCCCTCCCTGGTCTTGCCTGGGTCTTGGCTGTGGCCTTCCTGCTGGTCTCCTGCTTCCAACCTTCTGAGTCTCTTCTCCAAATATTAACTGAGTGATGCTATTAAAGAGGAAGCCTTGTTTTTCCTGGGGTATGAAATGCCAGGAAACAGACATGTTGGTAGATGAAATGATATGAGTCCTAAGATTTGCTTCACAATAATCCAGGAGGAGGGGGAAGTGGGTGGGAGTAAACACGGCTGAAGCCAGGAGGTGGGTAAGCGGGTATTTATTATACTGTCATCTGTATACTACTCGGTCTACTTTTTATAAGTTTAAAACATTTTATAATAAAGGTAAAGGCTGATGGAGGTGGTCTTGAAGGACAAGCCGACTGAAGGAAGTGCAGGTCTGGGGTCCACAGAGCCCGAGACAGACACTGAGCCCTCTGCTCCCGTCATGGTCATTGTGCATGGTGGGGCTGGTGGGGCTGGTGGGGCTGACTGGCCTGTCCTCTCTTCAGAGAAGGAGGCGGGGGTGCACAGAACTGTGGTGGGTTTGGGGCCCCCACGCCTGCATGCTGGGAAGAAGAGCATCTTCTGCCCTGTGAAGATTTATAGGGTGCTGATAAGACTCCTCAGGGTGATGGCTCTTTTTGTATGTGTGTCTGTTGATCTGAAATCCTGCAACCTTGCCAACTCACATTAGTCCTTGGAGCTTTTTTGTTTTAAGAATAACTTATTTATTTTTGGCTGCGCTAGTTCTTTGTTTCTGCCCGAGGGGCTTTTTCTAGCAGGGGCTACTCTTCATTGCAGTGCACAGGCTTCTCACCGCGGTGGCTTCTCTTCTTGCGGAGTGCAGGCTCTAGGGATGCAGGCTTCAAGAGTTGTGGCACTCGGAGTTATTGCCCCCTGGCACGTGGGATCTTCCTGGACCAGGGATTGAACCCATGAGGGAGTGAGGGAGGGGGAATTGCTTGTGGCTTCTCATTGGGTTTGGCCAATGGTAGGCACTAGGGGGATGGGAAGGAGAGAGGATGGGGTACTTCTCTCATATTGTCTCCCTGTCAGTGTCCAGGCTCCTCCTTTTGTCCTCTCACGTGTGTGTGTGTGTGTGTGCATGCCCGTGGGATGGGGGCTATAAACCTTCCCAGTGCCTCAGACTCCCCTTTGTTCCCTTCACCCAGCCCTCACTCATATTAACAGCTTCTTCTTTACAGCTCTGTCCTTGAAACTTCTCAGTGGAGTTCTGCTTCCCGCTGAGACCCTTCATCTCTCATTCTTCTCCCTCCTGTCCTCAGAGGGGCTGGACCAGGATTGAGTTTCTCCTGGGCAGGGCTAGGGGTGGGGGTGGTGGGGTGGTGGGGAAGACACTCCCTTCTCACTCTGGACTGTGCTTTTTCTCAGCAGAACCTGGGGGTAGAGTTGGCAGCTTCATCTTCACCTCCCTGCCTTCTGGGATTCAGCCTTTAACTTCTCCCTCTACCCAGCTCTCTAAGTCAAAGTGTTTTCAGCGAGGAAGATGTCTCTAAGATGTCTCTTCTGAGAGGTCAGGCCATTTTCAGCTTGAAAGTGAAAGTGAAAGTCGCTCAGTCATGTCTGACTCTTTTCGAACCCATGGATTATACAGTCCATGGAATTTTCTAGGCCAGAACACTGGAGTGGGTAGCCTTTTCCTTCTCCAGGGGATCTTCCCAACCCAGGGATTGAACCCAGGTCTCTTGCATTGTAGGCAGATTCTTTACCAGCTGAGCCACAAGGGAAGCCCAAGAATACTGGAGTGAGTAGCCTATCCCTTCTCCAGTAGATCTTCCCGACCCAGGAATCGAACCGGGGTATCCTGCATGGCAGGCGGATTCTTTACCAACTGAGCTATCAGGGAAGCCCAATTTTCAGCTTAGTTCCAGGAATTTGGAGTTTGGGAGTCCAAGCTGAAACTGAGATCACTTCTCCAGCAACTCTGCCCAGGGCCTCTGTTAGGTGCATTTTATGTTTGGTGTACCTGAAGGTTCTCTTGTTTTGTGATTTTGTCCACTTCACCACGAGTCCTGTCAGGTGGCCAGGGTGTGAGGCTGCCTGAGCATGCCTTTTTGTCTTCCCCAGATGCCTGCCGTGGCTGTCAACAAATGCCCACTGAGCCAGTGATTGTGGGGAGTGTGTCCTGTAAGTTTCTATTAGGGATGCGGGAGAGGTGAAAGGGGAGGGGGCAGGTGAAGGAAGAAAGAATTCTGTTTGGAGGAAATGGCAGACCCAAGGCTGGGCCTTTGCAAAGTCGGGGTGTGTGTGTATGTGTGCGTGCTCTCATGAACGTGTCTTTAGGAGGGGTTTGGCGGGGGGGTCCATGAAGGGGGAGATCCTCCCTTCTCAGACTTCAGGGGAACAGTAAGACTGGGGAGCCTTGGGGCATAAACTGGTGCGTGGGGACCGGGTTGATCAGAGATGCTGATATTGTCGCGACACTTTCCTGTGGGAACTCAGTTTTGTTCTTAAAACAATACTATTTTATTAAAAATAACCAAACAAAATAAAAGTAATAAATAAAATAAATAAGAGCTAACTTTTCAGTAAGTCAATAAGTATTTGAATTAATTCTCCCCACCCCAGGACTCTCCTTCAGGTCCCTAACCCTAAACCCTACAGCAAGCCAGGGACCCCCTCTTCTGACTTCTGTGACAGACACATTTTGCGCATTATTTAACTTCATATACGAGGAACTCTGTAGCCTGCAGTCTTTTGTGTCTGGTTTCCTGTGTCCGTGTCCATTTTTCTAACATTCCTTGTCTGCATCTCCTTTCCTTCTCTCCCTCAGCGTCCTTCGCCAGAGAAGCCCTTTCTCAGTTCACCGCATTGGCCACAAGGGGGCAGCAGAACCCAGTGGAACCTGGGCTGACCTAGCAGAGCATTGCGGCTCTCGCCCGGGTTTCTCCTCCCACCCAGGTAGCATCCTCTTTCTGGGCTGCCTCCCAGGGAGCTGCCACAGGGTGGTGCTGCTCCCTCCCTCTCTGAAACCTGCTGCTTTAGAGAGGATTTCTGGAGCGAAATTTTGGAGTTTGGGTCTCCAGACTTTCTAGATCATGCACTCCTTTCAGTAATGTATTTTAAACATATGCCTAACATATACAAATGTTGTACAGATTGTAAAAATCAACACAAATAACACACTAAAAGAGATCGATTAGAGCATTTATAGTAGAACTTCTAACATTTCTTCTGCCTCCCTTCTTGCCCCCAGATCCCTAGGGCACCCCTGGGGCGGGTTCTCCCCTACCTGGGGGCTCCCGTTTAGGGCTCAGTTGAGCTTTAGGGGGGCCTTGAACCTGTGGGTTTGACACACACAGGCATGACTCTGGGCAGGTCCCTTCCTGAGTCTTTCATCTCAGCTGTAAAATGAAGAAAGTAAGAGTTTCCTCTGAGGATTATAATAAAGTATGAGCTGCTCAGAGTAAAATTGGCGCTGGGTGAACAGTGTGCCTAAGTATTTGGTGACATCATTAGAGAGCAGGGCCTGGCCTCAGGGCTTTAGCCCACAACCCAGCCTGTGGAGACAAGTCTCCTGACATGAAGGAACAGGGTGGGCATCCTAGGGACTGTTGGAACCAGCCTCTCAGGGTTGGTCAGGCCTCTCCCGCTTCTATTGCACCAGACCTCTCTCCTCTGATTCTCTCAGGGATGGAGGCCAAAGTGCCAGAACTTCAGTCCTTTCCCAGAAATTGGTACTCAAATGCCTCCAAGCAAGACTTGCCTGATTTACCCTTGGCCATGGGTGGGCTTGACCTATGGGCTTGGGAGAGTGAGTAAATACTTCCTAGGTCACTGAGTGAGTCATGCATGTGGGCAGTGCAGTAACTCATCTCTGTAAAATTCACTGGCATCTCAGTGACTGGGGAACGTGTTTGACACACTCTGGGCAGATCTGCCAGGGCTGAATGCCAGGGGGATCCTACCCCTAACTTTTGGCTTCTTCTCTCCCTCCCTCCCTTGCACTATCTTTTTCTGGTTCCTTTCCTTCTAATCTTTTATTTTCTTTTGTTATTCATCAAAGTAATAAAATTTATAACATTTTCTATAAGACTGTCTTCTTCCCCAGTCTCCCTCCTTTACCTTTACACATCTCAGGGTTTGAGTGGGACATACGTCGCCTGGAAGGAATCTCAGACTTTGGAATCAGAGTGAGTTGTCTACTCAGAGGGTGGTGGGGTTGGTGCTGTGGGCCAGATGGGCTCTGCAGCTGATCTCTGGATAGGCCGGGCAGCACTCACTCTCAGGAAAGCCTGAGGGGCTTAGGGTGTCCTGAGCTGCCTTTGCTGGATATTCTAGTTTTGGAGATGACAGCCTGTTCTGGGAGGAGCTGTTTTTACTCAGAGGAGGGGCAGAAGTGCAGGTTCAGAGGAAGGTCTTGGCCCCAGCTGTGCCCTTGCGCTCTGCCCAGCAGACTTCCAGGGCAAAGCCTGGTCACCAGCCAGGATAACTGTGCTGAGAGAAGAAAGGAAAAATTGTAAAGTCAAAACAAGCCATCACTTTGTGTGTGCTTGTGTTTGTGTGTCTTTACGTAAATAAGCAGAAAACAGTTCTTCAGCTTTTTCCTGCAGTACAGTGAACTTTTCACCTTAACACTGTCAATTAATTTATTAATTATCTCTTTAAGAAAAGGGATTTAATCCTTTTTATAAACTGTCACATTTTAAAATTACAATTCATTTTACATTCACATTTGTTTTATGGCTTAGATCTGCTATATGTGTTAAAAAGGAAAGTAAAATATTAACCCCGCTAATGTTAGGATAATTTGTAATTTGAAAAAAGGGCTTTCCCATAGCTCAGTTGGTAAAGAATCTGCCTGCCAATGCAGGAGACCCTGGTTCGATTCCTGGGTCGGGAAGATCTGTTGGAGAAGGGATAGACTACCCATTCCAGTATTCTTGGGTTTCCCTTGTGGATCAGCTGGTAAAGAATCTGCCTGCACTGCGGGAGATCTGGGTTCGATCCCTGG
The DNA here is from genome assembly GCF_027580195.1 of Bos mutus. Taxonomy (NCBI): domain Eukaryota; kingdom Metazoa; phylum Chordata; class Mammalia; order Artiodactyla; family Bovidae; genus Bos; species Bos mutus. Next base: position 23,879,590 of record NC_091639.1, read on the forward strand.
GTTGGGAAGATCCTCTGGAGAAGGGAAATGCTACCCACTACCCACTCAGTATTTTGGCCTGGAGAATTCCATGGACTGTACAGCCCACTAACATTAGGATAACTTGTAATTTGAATATAAATGGCAACCCACTCCAGTACTCTCGCCTGGAAAATCCCATGGACGGAGGAGCCTGGTAGGCTGCAGTCCATGGGGTCGCTAAGAGTCGGACACAACTGAGTGACTTCACTTTCACTTTTCACTTTCATGCATTGGAGAAGGAAATGGCAACCCACTCCAGCGTTCTTGCCTGGAGAATCCCAGGGATGGGGAGCCTGGTGGGCTGCCGTCTATGGGGTTGCACAGAGTTGGACACGACTGAAGCGACTTAGCAGCAGCAGCAGGAGCAGCAGGATAACCCCACTAACATTAGGATAATTTATAATTTGAAAAAGAAAAATCATTTGTGGCCAGTGAGCAGTCTTTCTTGTTAAGGCAGCTGGCACAGGACCCTGATGCCTTGGCGGGAGCGGGGGTGTGGGGTGGGCAGTGAAGTTGGCTGTTTTTGTCCATCTTGCCACTGTGTTCAAGTGTTCTTGCAGCGTGCTAAACATTCCCTCTACTTTGTCGTTCCCACCCATTCCCCCTCCCAACATGGACTCAAAGGGCTGGTGAGATAAGCTTTCTGGTCAGAAAACCTTGGGACTTTTCTGAGTCCAAGGTCCCTGCTTGCTCCTGCTTCCTGTGGAGTCGTGTGGAGCTGGGGGTGGGGTGGGCTGGCTTTGAAGGCTAGGGGAGGACGTGGAGGGGCAGTCTCCCTGCAGCTCTAACCCCTCCCTCCTCTGTGAGGGGTCTGGACTAAGTGTCTTCAGTGACAGGACTTACTAATAAGAGGTTCATGACCCGGGCAGGAAAATGCACTGGAGGGGGTGGGGATGGAGATGGGGTGGGAGACCCGGGAGGAGACTACTCTGAGACTATGGAGAATTGATGGCAGTCTGGAAGTATGTACTGGCCACTGACGTGAATTTGTGAAAAATCTTAAATGTGCTAGAAGCACACTGGTGGGAGAGTGGTGTGTGAAAGATGCCCCTCAAGTTTCTGGCAGAGAAAACTGAGTGAACACAGGTGCCCTTTACTAGGTAAGGAAAATGCAGGATGGGATAAGCTGAAGAGGAAAAGCCAGTCTCCTTGGGTTCGTTTGTTTTTTTTTGAGACCAGAGGATCAGGCCTTGCCTGGTATTCACTGGAACCGGGCTGGGAGGGGATCTGGATGGCACTGGGTGACACACAATCTTAACAAGCCTTAGGGCACTGTCTGTTCAGCCTGGAGCTGGTCCCGGAAGCTCCTGATATCAGGTTAACCCATGGGGGACCAGGTTGTGAGAGCTCCTGGGTCACCTGTTGGGGAAGAAAAATCAGCCAGGCTGGGGGCCATTCTCGGCGCAATTTACCAGCCGACATGGAATCGTTTCAGTGGTGAGCAGCTGGTGCAAACAGACCAGCAGGGGCTAGATGTTAGTCTTGGCTGTGCCACCCACGGCCCCGCTTCCAAGGTTAGAAGCCTGCCAACCTGGAGTGGAGCACTTGTCGAGAACAGTCATCGAGTGTGTGTCTGTGTCCCCCTCAGGGTGGTTTCAGCTTCACTTGAATCCACTCTCTTGTTGCTGCTCCGATCAGGCTGTTTCCTTCTTGATAACCGGGTGACTGTCCAGAGGGCAGGGCAGAGTCTGCCGGGACTGCTTTTTCCAGGTTTCACTTTGCAATAGTGAAGGAACCAGAGAAGGGTGGACTGAGCTGTCCGGGATCGTTTCCGAGAGTCCCATGGTCTGGTCTCTGCAGACACCCCTGGGCCGGGCTCTGCTGCTTCTCCACTCTCCTGAGACCACCCGGCCCCGGACATGAGGAACTCAGACTTGGATCTGGATCAGGATTGGGGCTCTGAGTGACTAACTTCAGGTGCGAATTCTGAGGGCAGATTTGGGGTCTGCCAGGGTCCCTGAACCTTCTCATGCTGCTGAGTTTAGAGACGCCCCTGAAGTCCTGGCCTTTCAGAGCAGGTAAGTGGGCTTTGAAGACACTTGTGGGTGAGAAGAGCAAGCAGGGAGCAGCAGAGTTGAGGAGGAGGCTGAGCAGGGGGCGGGGTGGGGGCAGGGTGGGTGGTGCTGGATGGTGGGGTGGCTCTAGGGAGACCCAGGACCACCACAGTGAGGGGGGTACCTTCACTCATTTGTTTCAGTGTTATTGCTGTAGCACTTACTAGTAATAGGCTGTTTTCTAATTCCATGTAGTGACTACAAATATAAATTCATGTGATTCTCATGAAAACCTTGAGATGGAAATGCCGTTAATATCCTCATTTTGCAGATGAGGAATAACACAAAGATGGTTAAGAAACTTGGCAGACAGGGGCCCAGTCTTGGGGGGAGGACTCAGCGTTTAGCCCTTAGTATCTGTCCTTCCCAGGACCCTAAGCTACCTCCTCCCTCACCTCAAACATTTAGTGTTTTGGGGTCTTTTCTCAGACAAGGACTCATTTTTTTAACTTCGGCTGCTCTGTTTCCACCGGGATCTCCAATCCCAATGCAGAAATCTTCTTTAAATTCAGTGGGGATGAGGATTAAGCCCTCTGTGGGGACTGACTGGGCACCTGGGTGCGGGCCTTGTCCTTGGTCCCTGCAGGAAAGGGCTGGGTGGGGTTGAAGTGCAGGTGAACTAACCCAGCAGCAAAGGCAGCTCACAGTGCCTCTGAAGGACCCACAGTCCCCTCGAGGAAGACGTTTGTGGGGCCCCAAGTGGGAGCTGGCCTGTACTTCACAGTGAGGAGCTGGCCTGTACTTCACAGTGAGGAGCTGAACCTGGGTCTCTGTCCCTAACTGGTGGACAGGCATCACTGGTGGTTGTGAATAATGGGGAGATGCAGGATGGTCCCAGCTCGGGGCCCCCGGTGCTGGGAAAGGAAGCACCTGGTGTTCTGGGCAGAGCGGGCTGGGCTGCAGGTGCCATTGGGGTGGGAAGGCAAGGGGGGCATTTTCCCAAGCAAACCTTGAGGTTGTTTAGCTCCACAGAGGCTTCCACAGGGCTGGGAGGAGCCCAGGCTCAGTGCTTTCTGGGTGTCAGAGTTGTGGGGAGCCCAGCACCTCATCAGCACAGGGATCCGGGGGGGGGCTATGCTCCTGCAGGACTGTTTCTGGCCCTGAGCCCTCCTCCCCACTGGGGTCCCTGAGCTCTGGGCCAGCCCTGGGTCTGCCTTCTGCCCTGTGTCTCCCCAGCTCTGAAGAGATGGAGGACTTCTCCCGCGGCTCTGGGCTCTGCCACCTCACCATGCTGCTCCTCCTCCTCCCGCTGCCCACTGGGGGGTCCACAGGTGAGTGTGTCCCCACCCCCTTCCTGTGTGGGTCCCCGGGAGCTAGGCCGGCTCTCTCCACCAGCAGTGGGTGGGTATTCAAAGAACCCTTTCTCTAGAATAATTATGATGCTTCCCCAGGCACTAACTGTAATTATATAATTGAGAAGAGTCTCTAAACCATAAAATAAGGGACCTTGACAGTTTCCAATGTGGAGATTATGATGTTTTCAAAAGTCAACTATCAGGACTTGCCTGAAGGTCTAGTGTTTAAGACATCATGCTTCCATTGCAGAGGCATAAGTTTGTAGCTGGTTAGGATGCCTGGTCATGCATGCCTTGCAGCAAAAAAGGCAACTATGAAAAATGTTACCATGGGAGAATGGATACACATATATGTATAGCTGAGTCCCTGTGCTGTCCACCTGAAACTATCACAACATTGTTAAATGTCTATGTGTTGTGTGCTAAGTTGCTTCAGTCACGTCCAACTCTTTGAAACAGCATGGACTGGGGTCAGCCAGGCTCCTCTGACCACAAGGATCCTCCAGGCAAGAATGCTGGAGTGGGTTGCCATGATCTCCTTCAGGAGATCTTCCCAACTCAGGGATCAAACAGAGGTCTCCTGAATTGCATGCGGATTCTTTACCGACTGAGCCACCAGCTATCCTCCAATATAAAATAAAAAGAACAAAAATGTGACAGTAAGAAAGTGAAAGTGTTAGTCACTTGGTCGAGTCGGACTCTTTGTGACCCTGTGGATGGGGCCGCCAGGCTCCTCTGACTATGTGGATTCTCCAGGCAAGAATACCGGAATGAGTTGCCATGCCTTCCTGCAGGGGATCTTCCCAATCCAGGGATTGAACCTGGGTCTCCAGCGTTGCAGGTGGATTCTTTACCATCTGAGCCACCAGGGAAGTCCATTAGGTGCTGTACTTGAACAAAACAGACAGATCCTATCTTTATAGAGTTTACAATGTAGAAGGAGGCTGTGAGTAAGAAATGCACAGAAGACTGTAATTGACAGTTTGTTGTAAGAGATGAGAGGAGGGGCAGTGGAGTAGTGAGGCTGCAGGGAGGCAGCCAGGGGTGGGGAGGTGGGAAGCAGGCACCAGCAGGGAGAGGAGAGGAGAACAAAGACCTGGAGGAGGGGGTGAGTCTGTGACCGTTCCAGTGGAAGGATGGTTTCTGCAGGAGAGAAGAGCCAGTGCAAAGCTGCCTGTGTGCCTGTAATGCTCAAAGGACTGTGGAGGCAAGTCCTGGCTGGAGCAGAGTGTGTGAGAGGGAGAAACCAGGAGTAGGGGTCAGGGAGGCCCCGGGGTTCAACCTCAGTGGGCCTGAGGTCCACTGAGGGGACTGAGGAGCCATGGCAAGGCTTTGAGCCGAGTAGGGACAAGGTGTACAGCTGTTAAGAGTGGGCTGTCCTTCATGGTGAGGGGCTGATTGTGGGCCCTCACCCCATGGGAGTGGGGAGAGGAGACCCAGGGAGCCCAATGTACCATTGTCCTCCAGGTGAGAGACAACGGTGACTCAGACCAACTCTGAGCAGCTGAAATCTTTCTTTGGAGATCCAGCAGGGCTGTCTCACACAGGGGTCATGTCGTGACCCAACACCAGGTCTCAGAAGGACAAAGGCTCTGGGAAGATGTCAGTGGGATGAATATGGATTCCTGTGGGTGATGAGAAGAAAGGCAGCTTTTTAACGAAAATAGCATTTGGATCTGGGTTTTAGTGCACATTTGAGCCAGGGAGAAAGTCTTGAACACACATGATAAAGTTAGGGCTGGAATAGAGTAGCTCCCGGGTGTGGCTGGTGATCAAGAATTTCTGACCTAGACCCCGGGTATGAACTTTGTTCAGGGTTCAGTCCTGCCCAAGGAGTGGGGGGCAGGATAGAGCTGTGGTTCTCAAAGTGTGGTCCATGGAGCATCAGTATCAGCCTCCCAGGGACTGTTTACAAAGGCATATCCTTGGGTCCACCCCAGACCTACTATATCAGAAGGTGTACTGGGGGTGGAGGGGGTCCTGCCAGTTGTGATTCCCCTGATCTCATGACGATTCTGTTGCATATTCACACTGAGGGCCTTCACAGAAGGGCCTGGGGACAGGAGAACAGGAGAGTGAGGGATTCTCCTTGAAACTGTTTCTGGGTCACAAAAATGTGATCAGAGATGTTGCCCAGATTCAGAGTCATCAAGCTCAATCCATCAGTCCCGTGGTCATCTCATCCGAGACTGGGGCCTTCCCACCTGATGCTGTGTGTCCCCTGCCCTCGGTCTGCATCTCTCCTCCTCTCTCACTGCCGTCTCTGTGTTCACAGAGAAGTTCCGGGTGACTGGCCCTTTGCACCCCATCGTGGCAGTGCTGGGTGGAGAAGCTGTGCTGCCGTGCTCCCTATTTCCAGCTGTGAGTGCAGAGGACATGGAGCTGAGGTGGTTCCGCTCAAGTCTTTGGAAGCCGTGTTTGCCTATCAGAACCGACAGGAGCAGAAGGAGGAGTTGATGGCTCCTTCACGCAGGGCGGACCTCGCTGGTGGGGGCCTTCTCAACCAGGGATATGCTGCCGTGCATCCAGAGGTCCAGGCTTCTGACAATGGGCTGTACACCTGCTTCTTCAGAAAAGGACACTTCTATGAAGAGGCTGGTTTGGAGCTGAAGGTGGCAGGTTGGTGACTTGGGTAACTAGATTAGTGTTTGGGGTGTTGGAACTGGGAGGGATCTGAAAGATATAATTCAGCTCACATTTATCACAGGAGGAAGGGGAGCTCTTTGATCCATTCATTCATTCAGTGCAAGAATCTGCCTGCACCACGGGAGATCTGGGTTCGATCCCTGGGTTGGGAAGATCCTCTGGAGAAGGGAAATGCTACCCACTACCCACTCAGTATTTTGGCCTGAGAATTCCATGGACTGTACAGCCCACTAACATTAGGATAACTTGTAATTTGAATATAAATGGCAACCCACCCAGTACTCTCGCCTGGAAAATCCCATGGACGGAGGAGCCTGGTAGGCTGCAGTCCATGGGGTCGCTAAAGAGTCGGACACAACTGGAGTGACTTCACTTTCACTTTTCACTTTCATGCATTGAGAAGGAAATGGCAACCCACTCCAGCGTTCTTGCCTGGAGAATCCCAGGATGGGGGAGCCTGGTGGGCTGCCGCCTATGGGGTCGCACAGAGTTGGACATGACTGAAGCGACTTAGCAGCAGCAGCAGCAGGATAACCCCCCACTAACATTAGGATAATTTATATTTGAAAGAAAAATCATTTGTGGCCAGTGAGCAGTCTTTCTTGTTAAGGCAGCTGGCACAGGACCCTGATGCCTTGGCGGAGCGGGGGTGTGGGGTGGGCAGTGAAGTTGGCTGTTTTTGTCCATCTTGCCACTGTGTTCAAGTGTTCTTGCAGCGTGCTAAACATTCCCTCTACTTTTGTCGTTCCCACCCATTCCCCCTCCCAACATGGACTCAAAGGGCTGGTGAGATAAGCTTTCTGGTCAGAAAACCTTGGGACTTTTCTGAGTCCAAGTCCCTGCTTGCTCCTGCTTCCTGTGGAGTCGTGTGAGCTGGGGTGGGGTGGGCTGGCTTTGAGAAGGCTGGGGAGGACATGGAGGGCAGTCTCCCCTGCAGCTCTAACCCTCCCTCCTCTGTTAGGGTCTGGACTAAGTGTCAGTCAGTGACAGGACTTACTAATAAGAGGTTCATGACCTGGGCAGGAAAATGCACTGGAGGGGGTGGGGCTGGAGATGGGGTGGGAGACCCGAGAGGAGACTACTCTGAGACTGTGGAGAATTGATGGCAGTCTGGAAGTATGTACTGGCCACTGACGTGAATTTGTGAAAAATCTTAAATGTGTTGGAAGCACACTGGTGGGAGAGTGGTGTGTGAAAGATGCCCCTCAAGTTTCTGGCAGAGAAAACTGAGTGAACACAGGTGCCCTTTACTAGGTAAAGAAAATGCAGGATGGGATGAGCTGGAGAGGAAAAGCCAATCTCCTTGGGTTTGTTTGTTTTTTTGAGACCAGAGGATCAGGCCTTGCCTGGTATTCACTGGAACCGGGCCAGGAGGGGGTCTGGATGGCTGTACCCAGGCAATGGGTGACACACAATCTTAACAAGCCTTAGGGCACTGTCTGTTCAGCCTGGAGCTGGTCCCGGAAGCTCCTGATATCAGGTTAACCCATGGGGGACCAGGTTGTGAGAGCTCCTGGGTCACCTGTTGGGGAAGAAAAATCAGCCAGGCTGGGGGCCATTCCCTGCGCAGTTTACCAGCCGACATGGAATCGTTTCAGTGGTGAGCAGCTGGTGCAAACAGACCAGCAGGGGCTAGATGTTAGTCTTGGCTGTGCCACCCACGGCCCCGCTTCCAAGGTTAGAAGCCTGCCAACCTGGAGTGGAGCACTTGTCGAGAACAGTCATCGAGTGTGTGTCTATGTGTCCCCCTAAGGGTGGTTTCAGCTTTACTTGAATCCTCTCTCTTGTTGCTGCTCTGATCAGGCTGTTTCCTTCTTGATAACTGGGTGACTGCCCAGAGGGCAGGGCAGAGTCTGCCGGGACTGCTTTTTCCAGGTTTCACTTTGCAATAGTGAAGGAACCAGAGAAGGGCGGACTGAGCTTTCCGGGATCGTTCCCGAGGGTCCCACGGTCTGGTCTCTGCAGACACCCCTGGGCAGGCTCTGCTGCTTCTCTACTCTCCTGGGACCACCTGCCCTCAGACATGAGGAACTCAGACTTGGATTTGTATCAGGATTGGGGCTCTGAGTGACTAACTTCAGGTGTGAATTCTGAGGGCAGATTTGGGGTCTGCCAGGGTCCCTGAACCTTCTCATGCTGCTGAGTTTAGAGACGCCCCTGAAGTCCTGGCCTATCAGAGCAGGTAAGTGGGTTTTGAAGACACTTGTGGGTGAGAAGAGCAAGCAGGGAGCAGCAGGTGGCAGAGGAGGAGGCTGGATGCAGGGGGCGGGGGACCCAGGACCACCACAGGGTGAATCAGGGTTGGTGGTGCTGGATGGTGTCGTGGCCCTGTGTGACCTCATAGGAGACCCCACGAGGCTCCCCACAGGGATGAAGGGGGGGTTGCCATTTCCTTCACAATGCATTTGTTTCAGTGTTACTTGCTGGACTGCACCCACACTAGGGACGTAATATGCTGTTTTCTAATTCCATGTAGTGACTACAAATATAAATTCATGTGATTCTCATGAAAACCTTGAGATGGAAATGCTGTTAATATCCTCATTTGCAGATGAGGAATAACACGAAGATAGTTGAGAAACTTGGCAAACACGGGCCCAGTCTTGGGGGGAGGACTCAGTGCTTAGCCCCCAGTATCTGTCCTTCCCAGGACCCTAAGCTGCCTCCTCCCCCACTTCAAACATTTAATGTTTTGGGGTCTTTTCTCTGACGAGGACTCATTTTTTCACTTCGGCTGCTCTGTTTCCACTGAGATCTCCAACCCCAGTGCAGAAATCTTCTTTAAATTCAGTGTGGATGAGGATTAAGCCCTCTGTGGGGACTGACTGGGCACCTGGGTGCGGGCCTTGTCCTTGGTCCCTGCAGGAAAGGGCTGGGTGGGATTGAAATGCAGGTGAACTAACCCAGCAACAAAGACAGCACACATGCCTCTGAAGGACCCACAGTCCCCTTGAGGAGGACGTTTGTGGGACCCCAAGTGGGAGCTGGCCTGTACTTCACAGTGAGGAGCTGAACCTGGGTCTCTGTCCCCAATTGGTAGACAGGTGTTGCTGGTGGTTGTGAATAATGGGGAGATGCAGGATGGTCCCAGCTCGGGCCCCGGGTGCTGGGAAAGGAAGCACCTGGTGTTCTGGGCAGAGCGGGCTGGGCTGCAGGTGCCATTGGGGTGGGAAGGGAAGGGGGGCAAATGTTTTTTCCCAAGCAAACCTTGTGGTTGTTTATCCCCACAGAGGCTTCCACAGGGCTGGGAGGGGCCCAGGCTCAGTGCTTTCTGGGTGTCAGAGTTGTGGGGAGCCCAGCACCTCATCAGCACAGGGATCCAGTGAGGGGCTCTGCTCCTGCAGGACTGTTTCTGGCCCTGAGCCCTCCTCCCCACTGGGGTCCCTGAGCTCTGGGCCAGCCCTGGGTCTGCCTCCTGCCCTGTGTCTCCCCAGCTCTGAGGAGATGGAGGACTTCTCCCGCGGCTCTGGGCTCTGCCACCTCACCATCCTGCTCCTCCTCCTCCCGCTGCCCACTGGGGGGTCCACAGGTGAGTGTGTCCCCAACCCCTTCCTGTGTGGGTCCTGGGAGCTAGGCTGGCTCTCTCCACCAGCAGTGGGTGGGTATTCGAGGAACCCTTTCTCTAGAATAATTATGATGCTTCCCCAGGCACTAACTGTAATTATATAATTGAGAAGAGTCTCTAAACCATAAAATAAGGGACTTTGACAGTTTCCAATGTGGAGATTATGATGTTTTCAAAAGTCAACTATCAGGACTTGCCTGGGGGCCTAGTGTTTAAGACATCATGCTTCCATTGCAGAGGCATAAGTTTGTAGCTGGTTAGGATGCCTGGTCATGCATGCCTTGCAGCAAAAAAGGCAACTATGAAAAATGTTACCATGGGAGAATGGATACACATATATGTATAGCTGAGTCCCTGTGCTGTCCACCTGAAACTATCACAACATTGTTAAATGTCTCTGTGTTGTGTGCTAAGTTGCTTCAGTCACGTCCAACTCTTTGCAACAGCATGGACTGGGGTCAGCCAGGCTCCTCTGACCACAGGGATCCTCCAGGCAAGAATGCTGGAGTGGGTTGCCATGATCTCCTCCAGGAGATCTACCCAACTCAGGGATCAAACAGAGGTCTCCTGAATTGCATGCAGATTCTTTACCGACTGAGCCACCAGCTATCCTCCAATATAAAATAAAAAGAACAAAAATGTGACAGTAAGAAAGTGAAAGTGTTAGTCACTTGGTAGTGTCGGACTCTTTGCGACCCCGTGGACTGGGGGCCGCCAGGCTCCTCTGACCATGTGGTTTCACCAGGCAAGAATACCGGAATGGGTTGCCATGTCTTCCTGCAGGGGATCTTCCCAATCCAGGGATTGAACCTGGGTCTCCAGCGTTGCAGGCGGATTCTTTACCATCTGAGCCACCAGGGAAGTCCATTAGGTGCTGTACTTGAACAAAACAGACAGATCCTATCTTTATAGAGCTTACAATGTAGAAGGAGGCTGTGAGTAAGAAGTGCACAGAAGACTGTAATTGACAGTTTGTTGTAAGAGATGAGAGGAGGGGCAGTGGAGTAGTGAGGCTGCAGGGAGGCAGCCAGGGGTGGGGAGGTGGGAAGCAGGCACCAGCAGGGAGAGGAGAGGAGAACAAAGACCTGGAGGAGGGGGTGAGTCTGTGACCGTTCCAGTGGAAGGATGGTTTCTGCAGGAGAGAAGAGCCAGTGCAAAGCTGCCTGTGTGCCTGTAATGCTCAAAGGACTGTGGAGGCAAGTCTTGGCTGGAGCAGAGTGTATGAGAGGGAGAGACCAGGAGTAGGAGTCAGGGTAGCCCTGGGCGTCAACCCCAGCGGGCCTGAGGTCCATTGAGGGGACTGAGGAGCCATGGCAAGGCTTTGAGCCGAGTAGGGACAAGGTGTACAGCTGTTAAGAGTGGCCTGTCCTTCATGGTGAGGGGCTGATTGTGGGCCCTCACCCCATGGGAGTGGGGAGAGGAGACCCAGGGAGCTCAGTGTACCATTGTCCTCTACGTGATAGACAATGGTGACTCAGACCAACTCTGAGCAGCTGAAATCTTTCTTTGGAGATCTAGCAGGGCTGTCTCACACAGGGGTCATGTTGTGACCCATCCACCAGGTCTCAGAAGGACAAAGGCTCTGGGAAGATGTCAGTGGGGTGGATATGGGTTCCTGTGGGTGATGAGAAGAAAGGCAGCTTTTTAACGAAAATAGCATTCAGATCTGGGTTTTAGTGCACGTTTGAGCCGAAGAGAAAGTCATGAACACACATGATAAAGTTAGGGCTGGAATAGAGTAGCCCCGGGTGTGGCTGGTGATCAAGAATTTCTGACCTAGAGCCCGAGTATGTTCTTTGTTCAGAGTTCAGTCCTGCCCAAGGAGTGGGGGGCAGGATAGAGCTGTGGTTCTCAATGTGTGGTCCATGGAGCATCAGTATCAGCCTCCCAGGGACGGTTTATAAAGGCATATCCTTGGGTCCACCCCAGACCTACTATATCAGAAGGTGTACTGGGGGTGGAGGGGGTCCCTGCCAGTTGTGATTCCCCTGATCTCATGACGATTCTGTTGCATATTCACACTGAGGGCCTTCACAGAAGGGCCTGGGGACAGGAGAACAGGAGAGTGAGGGATTCTCCTTGAAACTGTTTCTGGGTCACAAAAATGTGATCAGAGATGTTGCCCAGATTCAGAGTCATCAAGCTCCATCCATCAGTCCCGTGGTCATCTCATCCGAGACTGGGGCCTTCCCACCTGATGCTGTGTGTCCCCTGCCCTCGGTCTGCATCTTTCCTGCTCTCTCACTGCCGTCTCTGTGTTCACAGAGAAGTTCCGGGTGACTGGCCCTTTGGACCCCATCGTGGCAGTGCTGGGTGGGGAAGCTGTGCTGCCGTGCTCCCTATTTCCAGCTGTGAGTGCAGAGGACATGGAGCTGAGGTGGTTCCGCTCCAAGTCTTTGGAAACCGTGTTCGCCTATCAGAACCGACAGGAGCAGAAGGAGGAGCAGATGGCTCCTTACGCAGGGCGGACCTCGCTGGTGGGGGACCGCCTCAACCAGGGATATGCTGCCGTGCGCATCCAGAGGGTCCAGGCTTCTGACAATGGGCTGTACACCTGCTTCTTCAGAAAAGGACACTTCTATGAAGAGGCTGGTTTGGAGCTGAAGGTGGCAGGTTGGTGACTTGGGTAACTAGATTAGCGTTTTGGGGTGTTGGAACTGGGAGGGATCTGAAAGATAAAATTCAGCTCCACATTTATCACAGGAGGAAGGGAAGCTCTTTGATCCATTCATTCATTCAGTGCAAATATATAGAGTCCCTCCTATGTGTCTGGGCTTCCCAGGTGGCTCTGTGGTAAAGAATCCACCTGCAATGCAGGAGACATGGATTCTATCCCTGGGTTGGGAAGATCCCCTGGGGGAGGAAATGGCAACCCACTTCAGTATTCTTGCCTGGAGAATCCCATGGACAGGGGAGCCTGGAGGGCTACAGTCCATATGGTCGCAAAGAATCGGATCCGACTGAAGCGACTGAGCATGCACATACTATGTGTCTGATCCTTTCTAAGCACCTTGGATGCATCAGAGAACGTAATAAAGATTCCTGTTGTTATGAGTGTATATTCTCAAGTGGATGATCAAGCAGTCACAATGAAGAAACAGATTATAGGTGATGTTAGAATGTGGTAAGTGCTGAGGATGAGAAGCCGAGTGGAACAGGGGAAGGGGGAGGACCAAGGGTTGGGAGTGAGGCCAGGCTGCAGTGTTACACAGTGGCGCAGGCCGGTCCTGATGGAGAATGTGTATCTGAACGTAGACTGGAAGGAGGGATTCAGCGTCTTGGACATCTGAGGGTTGCAAGTTCAAAGGGGAGGGAATAGCCAACCTTAATGGCCTGGGGAGGGTGTGTGGCTGGTGTGTTCTAGGGACACCTGGGGTCCTCATAGCTGGTGGGAGTGAGTGAAGGGACAGGGTGTTCAGAGGGGACAAGAGTGTGGCAGACAGGGACAGGGACTGGATATAAAGATGAGTGGAGATGTGGGAATATTTTCACAATCAAGCCATCAGAGATGGGGCCAAAGCACATATTAGTTCTGGAATTATGAGTTTGAAGTCTATGTGAGGAGTCCATGTGGAGGTAAACCTGAGGATAGAAGGAAGCGGAGTTCAGGGCATAGGGGTGTCAGCTGACCTAATTTTCCTGGCGATTTACAAAGAGAGGCAGTGGGTGTGGAAGCAGATGCCCTGGGAGAGTGTGAGGTGAGGAGAGCAAGGATAAGGGTGGACCTGGGACCACATTCCTCCCCCTGTTTACACGGCATCAGCCCTTCCACTTGCACGACTGGGGAGAAGGGGCCCAGCCCTCTGAAACCCTGGGGATCCCCATGCTCCTTCCTTCTGTTCCCCGAGGCAAGGATGCCTCCTTGTTCCCTGTGGGAGCAGGCTGCCCCCAGAGCCCCCAGAATGCCAAGTGCAGGGCGCCCCCTGGAGTTGTGCACACGTAGGCACCGCTGGGTCCCTGGGCTCTACATCTTGCCTCCCGCAGGTGTGGGCTCTGCCCCTCAGGTGCGCATCACAGGGCCTGAGGAAGATGGGGTCCGCGTGGTGTGCACAGCCTCGGGGTGGTTCCCGAAGCCCCAGGTGCAGTGGAGAGACCTCAGTGGAGAGAAGTTCCTGGCGTTCTCTGAAGCCCACACCCAGGATGCTGAAGGGCTGTTCAGCGTGGAGGCGGCGCTGGTGGTGAGAGACAGCTCTGTGGAGAACGTGACCTGCTCCATCCTCAACCCTGTCCTGGGCCGGGAGAAGGCCATGGCCATTTTCATCCCAGGTCAGAGGTGCTCCCGGCTTCCAGCAGGGCTGGAGGAGGGGGCCGGGTGTTCCTGGGTGTTCCGGGCTGCGCTGTCCTGGGCAGGAGTCCTGACGGGGTGTCTGGCTGGGCCACAGAGCCCTTCTTCCCCCAGGCCTCTCCCTGGAAGGTGGCTTTCTCGGTGAGCCTGACTGTGCTGGTGATCTTGCTCCTTGGGGCTGGATGTTACACCAAGAGAGAACATTCCATGAAGATGCAGGTGAGGGGAGAAAAGGAGACTCTGTGCCAGACTAGCGAGCAGGACCGTCAGACAAAGGAGGAAGTGCTGAAGGACGCAGGTAAGGCAGGACAGGGGTCAAGGCTGGTGAATGTGGCAGCTGGTGCTGAGAGGGATGCGCTGACCACAGGGCCTGAGTCCAGGGCTCTGGGGAAATCCCAGTCCAGAGCAGGTGGCTGGGGAGACCTGGGTGGACATCTGGAGCTGGGGAGGCTCCAATGGGTCTGCAGTTGGAATGTCTTCGCCAGGGGTTACACACAGAGAGGTGGTATTTGTGAATCTTTTTCTTAGGGAGTGGAGTTCATGCTTTTTTGTTTTCACTCTCTTTCAGCTAAATTTCAGGAAGAACTAGGTAAGCTCTACTTTTCCTCTTGAGCTCTCTGCATCCCCTCCACAGGATACATTCTGGTTCTTAGCGTGTCTCACTGGTTCAGACATTTCTGGTTCTTAGAAAACACCTGTTTTCTTGTGTTTTGCTTTTCAGAGAGGAGGAAATCTGCTTACCTGGCTGGTGAGTGACTCTCCAGATGTCCTTGGGTCTGTCTTACCTGTGCCAAGGTGTTCTTTTCCTTGTTTGTGTCTAGACATGTGGACCCCCTTTTGTGGGGTGGAAGTGGAGGCTGGGGGAGGCAGAACCCAGCTCCTAGGCCCCTCGCAGACCTGGGCTGGCAGGAAGCTTGGGTCTGATGGTGACCTTAGAATTTCTCACGCACCCTGGGTCTTATTCTAACCCTGATCAACCTGGAAATTACTGATAGCTTTGTAGCCTGAATGCATCTGGTTTTTGATCAGTACCTGAGGGCCACATGCCCTGAGATTTCACAGAAGGAGCTACACAAACAAATGGTGATTAACTTTGTGTGTGGCCTCCTTCCTCTATCCCAGCACACCATCCAGGGCAAGTCTCTTCTCTCCAGTTCCTCAAGATGATGATCAGAAAGTGATTGAGGGCTGATTGATACCTGGGCTGACGATGCATGGAAAAGTCATGGGCTGCCCAGAAAAATGACATGTATATCTAGAATGATTTCCTCTGGGAATGCTTGGCCAGTTTTACCTTGGAGTTGGCCTTGTATCTATGTTCTTTTAAAATTCCTGCTTCATGTCAATTTTTCATATATATATTTTCCCAGAAAATACTGATGCAATAATTACTTGTTAGAATTGTGGAGTAATTTATACTTTTTTCCTCTAAAATCTATTCAAACAAATAGCTTCTGAGCCTGAGTAGCAACATGGAGTAACAGGTGAAACAGGAGTTTTGAAGGATTTTGAAGGAGGAGCAACTAGGTGAACTAGCCAAACGTCACGCAGCAGGGGACAGCGGTGGAAGTCATTCCAGAGTGCTGCAGGCTTCTGACCTGTGCTCCAGGGGATTCCCCACCACACCTGCTGTCTGCACGTGGCTGGAAGTCACCTATTCTCCAGCCTCTTCCCAGTGTAGTTAGTCTCACCTGCAGAGCAGAGGGGAGGCAACGGCCAATAGATTCACACCGAGCAGGTTTCTTCTGGCTGAGGTCTCACCAGAGTGTGTTCCCTTTCAGCCTGGAGGAAGGCGCAGCTGTATGCAGGTAAGTGGCTGTGAGTTCCTGTGGCCTCCCCTCCCAACCTAGACTCTGCCCCCTTCTCCCTGAGGGGACCCCACAGCAGGGTGGGGTAGTGTCCTTGGTCTTCTTGGCACCTTTGTAGCCTCCACCTGGAGACTGCAGGGACTCCTCGGCACACAGATGTGCCTCCATCCTGCCCGTGCTCTACTGCAGGGCACGGTCAGGGTTAGCAGCACCCTCCCAAACACCTGGTGCAACGGGGATTTCTTGTGACAGTGACAGCGGAGGGGTCAGTGGTGAGGAGGGACGGCAGCAGGGAACGACCGTGTGGATCAGGGATCGCTCATCTCTGGAAGATGTCAGAAGTCATGCTCGCTTGCTTATGGGAGCCTTGGTTTGAATCCTTCTCTCTTTGGCTCTAGTTTTGGTTTCCCTGTTTCTCCCTGGTCCTCTGCAATATTGGTCTTCTCTCTGCTTCCTCATGCTCTGACCCCATGTCCAGGCTGGCTTTCATCCTCCACGCCTCCTTGGTTGATGAGGAGCAGGTGTTCTGACTCTGGGGTCCACCACCTCTGGGATATGTATGGACTCCTTGGATGAGGGTGTGAAAGATCTGAAATTATATGGAAAATCCCAAGTGTGTTTTTTTGCCATAAAACCAAAAATGTAACATATGATGGATTATTCACGACCATCATCTTCCATTTTAGAAGAATATTTGTCTGAAGGGCTCAGGTTCCTCCTCCCCTTTTCAGGGTTAATATAGAAGATTGGAAAAGGAGACAGTGAGAGAGGTTAAATTGCTTCTTGGAGAAGGGGTAGGGGAACAAATCATGGAAGAAAAGGTCAGGAGGAAGAGAGGAGGAGATATGAAGGAAATATAGGAATGTGTGGGGGAAATGCCCTGTAGAGGTTTTGAGTGGACAGAGTGACTGAAGAGAGGCCAAAGGTCAGAAGGTCAAAAGTCACAGCCACGTGGTGTGAATCTGAGACGTGCCCTGAGAGTTTGCAAGGTTCATGACATGAAATGTAATGGACTCCTTGAGTCTTCTTTAAAATATTTCAGAGAAACTTACATTCCTAAGCCCTTTTTAGGTAACCATATAATGAGTTTGCCTCTGATAATGAGACCATCTGCACCTCCCAGAGGAGCTGGGCAGGTGTGTGGTTGCAGGGATGCTCGTGCAGTGAGGGTGGTCTCGAGGACCCTTAGCAGTGGGGTGAGTGAAGGCTCTGCGCCCTCTGAGCCTCTGTCATAGGCCCTGTTCCTGCTTGGAATGCTCCTGTTTAGGGTCAGGAATACAGAACTGTGAGAGAAACTGGGGAACCCAGAGGGTGACGGAGGCCTGGGCACCAGATGGGTGAGAAGCCACCTCAGACGTCTTACTGATTCTTGCAGGGATTTGTTTCTACACAGTGATGATCGTGTAGTCTTCTTTTACCATCCTCACGTTCTCTGCCAAATTTAAGTCGTGTGTATTTTAATGTATACCTTTAATTCTATACCTTTCATTAAAAAAAAAGAAACTGTACCATGATACTAGAATCAGCATTTTTTAATATTTTCACCATATGCCATGTCTATAGGGATGGTTTTGTTCCTACAAAAATGGAAGGAGAAGTTATTCATGTTTCATCTTTTCAGCGCTTGTCATGCTTCCTTATTTGAACGTCTCTCTCCCTCTCTGGAAACCTCTGCATGGTCTTCTACCTGGGTCAGATTTCTCCAGTGCTGTGCGCTGAGCTCTCTTCTCTCCTGGCACATAGTCATGCTCCAAGTTCAGCTTAGCCAGTTGTATTCTCTCTACCCATGGCTCAGGGACAACCTGCAAGCTCAGCCGGATCATTTCTTCACTTGTGAACGAAAGCTTTTATCTCCCCAATTCTTTCTCTAGAAAACCTATCTTTCATTATAGATATGTGGCAAGGGCCTTGAGAAAGAATAATTTGGTAGGCAAATATGGCAAAGAGCTTTCTGTTCAGGTCAGTCTCCAGCTTCTCAATCCCTGAGTATTAAGGTTTATGGCTCGGTCTTCAACAAAAGGTTGCAAAATGATCATTCTGTGTGTGTGTGAGTGTGTGTGTATAAAAGAGCAATAAATGTATGAAGCGAATATTTCCAAACTGTTTTCCAACAAATTCTTCATTAGCAGCTTCAGTACCCACCCTAGGTACCCACCCTAATGTGTGTTTTATAGTCTTCGTGAAACCCTGATACGAAATGTGTGTTTTCCTTGTAGATTGGCGGAAGGAGGAGTTCCAGGAATGTGAGTGACTTTGTGTTTTTTCTGGATTTTCCTACTGCTGTCCCCATGGTCTCAGTCCTTCAGTCCTCAGTGGTGATAGAGATGCTGGCACCATCAATAGCGTGGGGTGGGATGTGGTGGTGACAGTCACACACAGGTGGGGCTGATGACTTTGGCTGATATTGAATGCTAAATAGACATCCTTCAGCCCTTGAAGAGCAGGCTGGTCCTCAATGGCTCTGTGACGTATCTCACCCTGAAATCAGTCTTGGGGGTCCATTTCCTGCTTGGAGGCCCATCGACTTGAATCACAAGTTCCTATTGTCAGGGTGTTTAGCCTTCCTCCCATGCAGCTGGGATTCCGGGTTGAGGGGTGGTTGTGTGTTCTTGGGGAGGGGAGGACCTTGAATGATAGACAACTTTCTCTGCAGGGCCTGTCACTCTGGATCCAGGATCTGCCCATTCAGACCTTGTCGTCTCTCATGAAAAGACAAGTGTGACCTTGAAGGCCTCCTGTGTGAACACTGCAGATACATGCAGTGTACTGGGCTTTGAGGGCATCACATCAGGGCGCTGTTACTGGGAGGTGGAGATCAGGGATGGAGACCAAAGCGGTGGGCCCTGGGGGTCTGTGGGGAAGGTGTAAACAGGAAAGGTTGGTACACAGAGTCCCCAGATAAGGGGTTCTGGGCTGTGGGGAGATTTGAAAGAGGATATTGTGCCTGTACTGTACCTCAGACTCTGCTATCCCTCATGCAGGCTCCCCACCCCAGGCTTAGGGTAGGGGTGTTCCTGGACCACCAGGAAGGGGACGTCTCCTTCTACAACATGACTGATGGCTCCCACATTTTCTCCTTCCCTCAGGCTTCCTTCTCTGGGACTCTCTTTCCATACTTCATGATTAGGTCAGGAGACGTGTCCATGACCATCTGCTCCAAGGTGGGAGGGTCTGAGGGGCTCCCTGTTGCCCTTAGCAATCCTTCTCTGGAGGAGCCTGTGAGCCTCCCAGGGGCGGGGTTCAGCTCAGGCTCTGGTGCTGATGGTCTCCCCGGGGCCGAGTCTCCATTGCTCCCTGAAAGCCAGAGCCTGTGTCCCCTTAGGACCTGTCACTGTCCTGGACCCTCGCTGTGGCTCTTCCTGGAGCTTCAGACTCCCTTGTGACAGAGGCCTCTGAGGTGCAGCCTGGATGGCTGGGGGGTCTTGTCCCCCTGCTCTGGAGACAGACTCCTGGGCCTGTGGTTATAACAAATGTCAGTTCATGCCATGGACTCAGGTTTGGGAAGCTAGACGTGGACTGTTTCTGAATTAGTTTTGATTAGGCTGTAGTTTGCCATGGGAAGTCAATTTTCTGGTGGTAATAAATTTTTTTAATGCTTTTTAGAAGAAAATTATTTTTATTTATTTATTTGGCTGCACCAGGTCTTGGTTGTAGCATGTGACCTCTTAGTTGCGGCATGTAGGATCTAGTCCCTGACCAAGGATGGAACCCAGACCCCTTGCATTGGGAACACAGAGTCAGCTACTGGACCACCAGGGAAGTCCCTTTTATGGTGTTTATACACCATTTGGTTATTAAAGGGCACAAGAGCTGAATCACTCTGCAGAATAAAAGGGTGTTATTTTATTGAATCAGTGCCGAGGAACCCAGAACCGAAGGTGGGTCTCCAGTTGTATTTATGAGGATCCAGAGTCTGACCAGAAGCATTGGCTATCCAGAATCTTGCAGGGAAATGGATGGCTGATGAATTTTAGAGGAGTTAGCATTCTACTTTATATACTTCCTATTCTGGAGTGGATGAAACTCACCTATTTTTATCAACCTCAGTAGATTTCTGTGAAAGAAGGAGAAGGATCTGGGTTTTTCTGTAGTGTCTGCATCAGGAGGAAAGAAAGAACTGCTACCAGGATTAAGGTGTGAGTGAAGACAAGAGTTTTCAGAGGCAGGTGCATTGCAGAGAGCTCTGACCGTGAGCTCGATTCTAGTAATCAGTGTATTGCCTCTTAGTACCTCCAAGTCCTATGGTAAAGAGCAGAAAAGGAAGCAGGACTCTGAGGGACCCAGACCTTTGGAGATTTGCTCAAGCTCCTTAAATTTCACAGGTGCCTGGGGAGTAAGCCCACGGGCTGTGGTTCTGCTTCACTGAAGATGTAGAATGGCTGCTGTAGGTCCTAGTTGGATAGGCACTACGCAATTTCTGATTGTTTGTGTGTGTTTGTGTGTGTGTGCACAAACTACTTTATTCAACTCATTTAAAGGGGGAACAGTAGCTGTTACAACCTGTTCACAGAAGAATTCAAAGTACTACCTATTGATAGATTAAAGTGTGCTTAAATTTATTTACAAATAGATGCAAAACTGGTCAATATTTAAGAAGGTATAACTGGACTCCACTGAATGCAATTTGGAATTCTATGGAATTGTTCTGATAGTTTCTGAAATGCTTATTTTTAAAGAAGCCATCTTTTATTACCCACTCCTCTATCATTCTTGAAATCTTTTCCTTGTATTGCAAAAAATATATATTCATTTAAAACCTGGAAATATTCACTTTGCTGAATATTTATGAATATATGTAGAAACATATAACATTGTAAATCAACTCTTCTTTAAAATATTATTTAAAAAAATCCTGTAATTAGACAAATGTAAGGTGTCATGTTGGAGTAGGAAATTGCAACCCACTCCAGTATTCTTGCCTGGGAAATCCCTTGGTCAGAGGAGCCTGGAGGGCTACAGTCCACAGGGTCTCAGAGATTAGACACGACTGAGTGGCTGAGCACAGCACAGCACGGTGTAGGACATGAACCACTTTCCTCCTCAACTCAGCATATTTATTTCTCACTGCTTTTCCTGATGAGACAATAATTAAGCTATCCTTCAAATTGCTCTTTGAACCAGCTTTATAATTGTAGCAGTTCCATAATGGATTAATTCTCTGAATAAATTCTTTGACTTCTCTACTTGTCTAAGAGGCATGTATATGACTTTATGAAAATTATGTATTTTTATAATTTAAAAATTAATGAACAATTTTATGTTAAATATAAGCAAAACCCTTTTAATACAGATAATCTTAAGGCTAAGTACATTGCAAAAATCCAATGTTAGTGAATAAAAATAGGAAACTGAAATAACAGGTATAATATACCTAAATATTCTTCCCCCACAGATTGGAAGAGAAGCCTGAAAAGACACACAGACTTTTCTAGATGCCCCAGAGAAGGCTGGGGTTTGGATCTTTATTCTAAGTTGAAAGCTTCTTGTATTCATGGATCCCTTTCTCATTATTTATTTACTGGCTGTGCTGGGACTTCCTTTTTGTGTGAGGGCTTTCTCTAGTTGCAACAAGTAGGGGCTACTCTTTAGTTGCGGTGCCCGGGCTTCTCACTGTGGTGGCTTCTCTTATTGTGGAGCACGGCCTCTGGGGCGCACGGGCTTTAGAAGGGGCAGCATGTGGTCTCAGTAGTTGCAGCTCCCGGGCTCTAGAGCGCAGGCTCAGTAGTTGTAGAGCACGGGCTTAGTTGCTCTGGGGCATGTGGGATCTTCCTGGATCAGGGATCAAAGCCATGTCACCTTTGTCAATTCAGTTCAGTTCAGTCACTCAGTCGTGTCTGACTCTTTGCGACCTCATGGACTGCAACACGCCAGGCTTTCCTGTCCATCACCAACTCCCAGAGTTTACTCAAACTCATGTCCATTGAGTTGGTGATGCCAGCTCATCCTCTGTCGTCCCCTTCTCCTCACACCTTCAGTCTTTCCCAGCATCAGGGTCTTTTCCAACGAGTCAGTTCTTCGCATCAAGTGGCCAAAGTATTGGAGTTTCAGCTTTAGCTTCAGTCCTTCCAATGAATATTCAGGACTGATTTCCTTAGGATGGACTGGTTGGATCTCCTTTCACCTTTGTAGCCTTGGTAGGAAGGTGGATTCTTTACCACTGAACCACCAGGGAAGCCCTTGATTCTTTTCAAGTGCTGAGGTGATTTTTAAAGTTTAAAGATGCGTTTTTTGGTTTATCATAAATCTGTGTATAATAGTATATGTTTTACTGTACATTTTACATGTTTATGTTTACCTTATGCACAAGTATGGGGCAGTACTTTATGAGCAACGTAACCAACTTTCAAGGGTTATTTTTTCCATATACAAGACTTGCCTGCCCAAGAATCAACTTTCTTGTATAAGATGGGACTCCACTCCCTTGACAATTCCATGGAGAAACAGATTTATTTTTCTGGTTTATCTTCCCTGAACTCTATTTCTGCTTCATTGCTACACATCCAGTTGAAACTCAGGCTCTCTCTGCAGTCTCAATGGAGTATCTTCACTGTTTGGCCCCATAGAATCCTGTTCCTTACCTTTGACACAGTTATACCAATTTGCAGTCGGTCCTGATAATTTTGAGTGATGTTCATTTCCAGAATGTAAGTTTCATGGAGGAGGGCAGGTTCTCCCAAAGACTGGGGATTCTCTGATGTCACGTTGTTGTTCAGTCATCCAGTTGTGTCCGACTCTTTGCGATCCCATGGACGGCAGCACGCCAGGCCTTCCTGTCCCTCACCAGCTCCTGAAGTTTGCTCAAGCTCATGTCCATTGCATCGGTGATGCCATCTAGCCTTCTCATCCTCTGACACCCTCTTCTCCTTCTGACCTCAATCTTTCCTAGCATCAGGAACTTTCCCAATGAGTCCGCTGTATACATCAGATAACCAAAATACTGGAGCTTTGGCTTCAGCATTAGTCCTTCCAGTGAGTATTCAGGGTTGATTTCCTTTAAGATTGAGTGGTTTGATCTCCTTGCTGTCCAAAGGACTCTCAGGAGTCTTCTCCAGCAGCACAGTTTGAAGGCATCAGTTCTTTGGCACTCTGCCTTCTTTATGGTCCAGCTCTCATAGTCGTATGTGACCACTGAGAAGACCATAGCCTTGACTATATGGACCTTTGCCGGCAGAGTAATATCTCTGGTTTTCAACACACCGTCTAGGTTTGTCATTGCTTTCCTGCTGAGAAGCAATCGTCTTCCAGTTTCATGGCTGCAGTCACCATTTGCAATGATTTTAGAGCCCAAGAAGAGGAAATGTATCACTACTTCCACCTTATCTTCTTCTGTTTGCCATGAAGTAATGGGACCAGATCTTAGTTTTTAAAAATACTGTTTAAAGCTAGCTCTTTCACTCTCCTCCTTCTGCTGTCATACAGAGGCTCAAAATAAATGTTTATTAAATGAATATATTTGTCATACAAAGACAAACATCATATGGCATTGCTTATATATGGAATGTGAAAAAATGGTAGAAATGAACTGATTTACAAAGGAGAAATACAGTGACAGACGTAGAAAACAAACTTATGATTACCTGTGGAGAAAGTGATGGGGGAGGGATAAATTGGGAAACTGAGATTGACATATGTACACACACTTATGTATAAAATAGATAACTAATAAGGACCTACTGTGTAGCATAGAGAAGTCTACTCAGTATTCTGTAATGACCTATATGTGAAAAAAATCTAACAAAGAGAGGATATATGTATATGTATAAACAGGTACTCTAGCCACTATGGAGAACAGTGTGGAGATTCCTGAAAAAACTGGAAATAGAACTGCCTTATGATCCAGCAATCCCACTGCTGGGCATATACACTGAGGAAACCAGAAGGGAAAGAGACACGTGTACTCCAATGTTCATCGCAGCACTGTTTATAATAGCCAGGACATGGAAGCAACCTAGATGTCCATCAGCAGATGAATGGGTAAGAAAGCAGTGGTACATATACACAATGGAGTATTACTCAGCCGTTAAAAAGAATACATTTGAATCAGTTCTAATGAGGTGGATGAAACTGGAGCCTATTATACAGAGTGAAGTAAGCCAGAAAGAAAAACACCAATACAGTATACTAATGCATATATATGGAATTTAGAAAGATGGTAACAATAACCCTGTATATGAGACACCAAAAGAGACACTAATGTATAGAACAGTCTTTTGGACTCGTGGGAGAGGGAGAGGGTGGGATGATTTGGGAGAATGGCATTGAAACATGTATAATATCATATATGAAACGAATCACCAGTCCAGGTTCGATGCACGATACTGGATGCTTGGGGCTGGTGCAATGGGATGACTCAGAGGGATGGTACCCAGAGGGAGGGAGGAGGGAGGAGGGCTCAGGATGGAGAACACGTGTATACCTGTGGTGGATTCATTTTGATATATGGCAAAACCAATACAATATTGTAAAGTTAAAAAAAAATAGGTACTCTTTGTTGCACTGTGGAAACTAATGCAACATTGTAAATCAACCTTACTCCAATAAAAATTAAAACATGAATTATTAAAAAAATTTAAAAAGTGTTGAAACAATGAACAAACAGAACAAATGCAATGTTCTAAAATTGTAGTAAAATGACAAGTGAATATAACTAACCCCATAAAAATCAAGGCAACAAAGATTTGAGCTAAAATACTGAACTTTAAAAAATAAAGAATTTGTTTGTATATTGAATGTATATGTTTTCTTTTTTGTATTGATGCTGAGTTCAGGTTAAATCTGTGGCCCATTTCTAAGAAGTGTAATTATAATATACTCTCACAGGACTTTATCTTACATTTCCATCCTTGTTTTTTTTAATCGACTCCTTCTACTTATTTGAGTTTGTATCATTGTTCTGAAATCATTTGTATGAATTGCTCTAAATCTTTACTTAGAATAAGGCAGTTTATAAATAAATACATAACAACTACACTTGAGTGAAATATTTAACTGAGTCATTGGACTTCCCTGATCACTACTTCCTCCGTGTCACTTTCTCCTTTTTGGCTCCTGCAATGCAAGCCCTTCCACTCATCTGTCCCAGCGTCTCTTCTTGGCCCTGGAGGGTCTCTTTGTACCAGCGTTAACACCGTTCCAGTTTCCCAGGATTCTCTCCTCATCTCCCTCTTGATGCTCTATCTGGGAGGTCCTGTTCACACCCCTGAAGTTGGCCCTCCCTCACCTGCTCACGACTTCCTCATCTGCATCTCCTGCTCAGTCCCTTTCTTGAGACACAGAACTGCATTTTCCTCTACCTTCTACCATGTGACTCAAGAGATGGTTTTTGTTTTTTATTAAGAGGAGAGGATAAGCTAAGCCATTTAATTAGTAAACATTTCCAAATTTTATGTAGATTTGAGAATCACCTCTTTGTATAACAATGCAATTCAATGCAAAGTTGTTGAAAATGTCACAGATTCCTCTCATTTTTGTTTGCAGAAGGTTGTTTTCCTCTCTGAATTCTCTTGATGAATGTGCCCAAGATAGAAATCTGAGACTCTTCCTCATGCTTCCTCTTAATTATCACTTTGAGTGTCATCTCTGTCATCTCTCTCTTTCCAAATGTCACATACCTCCTCCCCAGAAGTTTCTGTTTTTGTTTTAGTTGAGAGGCAGAAAGAAGGAGACACAGGGGAGCAAAAGATAATACACAAATGGAATAAAGGCCACTGATGTCCAGTGTGCAGTGTGATGAATTTTTTCGTATGCACATAGCTGAGTAACCACGCCCAGATCATATCGGATAGCTCCCTGGTGTCCCTCTCTAAGTGTCCCCTCAAGCTTCCAGGACCTCCTCATCTGACTTCTGCCACCACAGACGCATTTTGCCTGTGCTTTAACTTCATATATGAGGAATCCTGTAGCCTGCAGTCTTTTGTGTGTGGTTTCCTGTGTCCACGTCCATTTTTCTAACATTCCTTGTCTGCCTCTCCCTCCCTTCGTGTCCTCCTGCGGGGAAGCCGTTTTTTCAGTCCACAGCGCTGGCCACAAGGGGGCAGCAGAACCCGGTGGAACCTGGGCTGATCCAGCAGGGCAGCCCTTCTCTTGGCCCCCAGGTTTCTCCTTATCCCCGTAGCACCTCGTTTCTGGGCTGCCTCTCAAGCGGCTGCTGCAGGTTGATCCTGCTGTCTCCCTCTTTGATACCTGGTGCTTTAGAGAGGATTTCTGGAGTGGAAGATTGGAGCTTGGTCTCCAATTCTGGAGCATGCACTCCTTTTAGTAATGTATTTTCAACAAGCAGCTATCAAGTGTGTGGAAATGTTGTACAGATTCTAAAAACAAACACAAATAGCACATTAAAAAAGAGTAAGATGAAAGGTATTCTAACATTTCTTCTGCCTCCCCTCCTGCCCCCAGATCCCTGGAGCATCTCTGGAGCTGGTTCGCCCCTACCTGGTGGCCCCTGTTTAGGGCTCAGCTGAGCTTTAGTGAGGCCTGGAGCCTGTGGGTTTGACACACATAACTCTGGGCAGGTCCCTTCATGTTGTTGAACCTCTGTCTCTCAGCTGTAAAATGAAGAAAGTAAGACTTTCCTCTGAGGATTATAATAAAGTATGTGATATTCAGAGTAAAATGACTCTGGGCAAACAGTGTGCCCGAGTGTTTGGTGACATCATGCGAGAGCAGGGCCTGGCCTCAGGGCTTTAGCCCACAATTCAGCCTGTGGAGACAAGTGTCCTGACCTGAAGGAACAGGGTGGGCATCCTAGGGACTATTAGAACTGTTGCAGAAGGGGGATCCCTTCCAGGGCCCGAAAATGGCTCTTGTCTAACACTTGGAAATGAATTTTCTGAGGAAACACACGTGCTGACAAAGCAAGAGATTTTATTGGAAAAGGGCGCCCTGGCGGAGAGCAGTAGGGTAAGAGAACCCAGGAGAACTGCTCTGCCGCAGGCTCGCAGTCTCGGGTTTTATGGTGATGGGATTAGTTTCCTGGTTGTCTTTGGCCAATCATCCTGATTCAGAGTCCTTCCTGGTGGCGCACACATTGCTCAGCCAGCGAGAAGGATTCTGGGAGGTAGTTGAACACGTGTGTCAACTTTTGACCTTTCCTGAACTCTTCCGGTTGGTGGTGGGTTATTAATTCCATGTTCCTTACCAGGACCTCCTGTCATAAAACAATTCATGCAAATGGTTACTAGTGTGCCTGGGCAGAGTGGGCGGTTTTCAGTCATTGTTCCTCCCCAAATAGAGCCAGCCTCTCCTGCCTTTCCTGCCCCAGACCTCTCTTCTCTGATTCTCTCAGGGACGGAGGCCAAAGTGTCAGACCTTCAAGTGGTTCTCGGACGTTGGTACTCAAATCCCTCTGAGCAGGACTTGCCTGACTAACCCTTGGCCATGGGTGGGCCTGATCTATGGGATTGGGAGAGTGAGGAAATACTTCCCAGGTCACTGAGTGAGCGTATACTCAGGTCCTGTACTCAGGGCACGTACACAGGTCACTGCCTTGTGGGCAGTACAAACGCTCACACTGTAAATCGTACACTGACATCTCAGTGACTGGGGACATGCATGAGACACTCTGGGCAGACGTGTCCATTCTGGAGTCTGGTCCCGCATGTGCCAGGGTAAATGCAGGGGGATCCCACCCCTTCCTCTTTGTCCTTTTCTTCTCTCCCTTTCTCCTTCCCTCCCTCCCTTTTTCCTTCCTTTCCCCCTGCTCTTTCCTTTCCTACACCCTCTTTCTGTCTGCCTTCTTTCCCTTTAGAACCTTACTGTTGAACCTGAATCTGGCCCCTGTACCCCGACACCATATTAAATTTTGGAAACAGAGTGTTGGGTGAAGTAGAAAATAGTCGCTTTATTGTTTTGTCAGGCAAAGGCGGCCACAGTGGACTAAAGCCCTCAAAACTGTGTGATCCTCCCTGAAGAGGGCAGTGAGGAGTTCTATAGTAATATTTTCAAAAAAAGCATGATCAGCTCGTGGACATTCTTCTGATGGGTTGGTGGTGAGGTGAGTGGGAGTTAGCATCACCAACCTTCTGGTTCCAACTGATCTGGGGTCTCTGTGCTTGTGGTCGGCATTCCATCCTTGTTAAACATTAACATCTCCCCCTGCTGAGGGTTTCAGTATCTCTGAAATAACTCAAAGATATTTTTGTGTGTTTCCTTTGATGGGGAATCAGACCTTGCCTCAAGCCTGCACTACTGTATCTCTTGACTGTTCCTCTCTTATCTCACATCCCCTCTCTTCCTTAATTAACAACCACTTGAACCTGCCTGTTGGACTCAGGGAAGGTCTTGGAGGTTGACTGAATCCTATTTTCTGTAATCAGAGAAATTTGGGGCACAGAAAGGCTTTTGTGCCCAGGAGTCCCACGGAGTCCCGCTTGGTATCATAATCTTTTATTGGTGAAATAAAACATATTATATTCTCTGTAAACCTGTGTGACTCCCCAGTCTCCCTCCTTTACCTTTAGGTATCGCAAAGAGTCGGGCACAACTTGGGGACTGAACAACAACAACAACAATCTCAGGGCTTGGGTGGGAGCAATGCCTTTTCATGTTCCTGGAAGGAATCTCAGACTTCGGAATCAGAGTGGATTGTCTACTCAGAGGATGGTGGAGTCAGTGGCATGGGCCAGGTGGACTCTGCAGCTGAGCTCTGGGTGGGCTGGGCAGCACACACTCTCGGGAAGGACTGAGTGACCTAAGGGTGTCCTGAGCTGCCTTTGCTGGGAATTCCAGTTTTGGAGATGACAGCCTGTGGTGGGAGGGCCTCTCCTTCCTCAGCAGAAGGACAGAAGTGCAGGTTCAGAGGAAGGTCATGGCTCCCAGTGTTTCCTTGGGCTCCGCCAAGCAGGCTTCCACGGTAGACCTTGCCCACCAGCCAGGATATCATGGTCAGAGAACAAAAGAAACCTTTTAAGATTGAAATAAAATCATTGCCTCTGGAGTGTGTGTGTATGTGTCTTTCTAAAAATAGCTATCAAAGGAATTGTTTAAACTTTGCCTACAGTATAAATTAATCTAGTGAACTATTCAACTTAACAACGTGAAGGACAATAAGGTTTCCAGATTGTATATTATTTAAAATAGGAGTTTAATTCTTTTCATCTACTGTAACATTTTAAAAATCACAATTCATTTTATATCACTATGGCTTTATGGATTAAAAGTTTTTCTGAAACTATTTTGAAAGCTCCTGAAGCAAATTAAAGATAAGGGATACTATGACTGTTAAATATTAACCCTGTTAGCATTAGGATAATTTATATTTGGAGAAGGAAAAATCTTTTGTGGCGAGTGAGCAAGAAGCAGCTGGCACATGACCCTGATGCCTGGGGTGGCGGGAAATCGGTGAAGTTGGCTGTTTTTGTCCACCTTGCCAGTGTGTTCAAGTGTTCTTCCAGAAAAATCTTTCGTGTACTTTGTCATTCCCGCCCCTTTCCTTTCAGTATGGACTCAAAGGGCTGGCATTCAGGGTGAGATAAGCTTTCTGGTCAGAATATCTTGGGGCATGTCTGAGTCCAAGGTCCCCGCTTGTTCCTGCTTCCTGTGGAGTTGTATGGAGCTGGGGGTGGGCTGGGCTGGGTTTGAGGGCTAGGGTCGGATTGATTGCCATGCTCTCCTTCAGGGGATCTAAACATCCCGACCCCCACCTTGCAGGCAGACTCTTTACTGTCTGAGTTACCAGGGAAGCCCTGAGGGAGCATTAGTGGTGGTTGAACCTGGTGTTGCCAGTCCATGGCTGTAACTAGTGAAGTCTTTATGTCTGGGGTAGACAGGAAGGCTGCAGAAGGCAATGGCAACTCACTCCAGTACTCTTGCCTGGAAAATCCCATGCATGGAGGAGCCTGGTAGGCTGCAGTCCATGGGGTTGTGAAGAGTCAGACACGACTGAGTGACTTCACTTTCACTTTTCACTTTTACACATTGGAGAAGGAAATGGCAATCCACTCTAGCGTTCTTGCCTGGAGAATCCCAGGGATGGCGGAGCCTGGTGGGCTCCCTTCTATGGGGTCCCACAGAGTCGGACACTGAAGTGACTTAGCAGCAGCGGCAGCAGACAGGAAAGCAGAGATGGGCAGATAGATGGTGGAGCTGTCCACCATCTGGAAGGGGCCTCCTTCCAGAGGCTGACTCTATTAGTTCAGAGTTAGCAGTCTTCCTGTTTCTCTGTGGACTAGAGTGTTCTGTGAAATTGGACAAGGTTGAGTAGCCCATGTGCTGCTGAAGAGACTTCTACCAGTCAGCTCAACCAATGTTTATGGAGTGTTTTCTACATGCTGGGAAAGAGTGCCTCCTCTCCTGGATTCCCTTGACATTCCTCAGGTGAACACAGGTCAGGGCTGTGGAGGAGACAGGGTGCCACCCAAACCCCAAAAGGCTTGTGTATGGATCTCATAATGGGGGTCAGGAGGTCAGCAAAGCGTGCCTTGAGCAAGGTCATTTGAGGTGAGAGCTGTACAGTGGACCGTGAGGAATGTGGGGGAGGAGCAAGATCCCCCACCAGTGCTGGTGAGACCAGTAAGGGGGCAGCTGGGAGAAGCACGGGATGAGGTCAGACAGGAAGTTGGAGGCCTCGGAGCCACAGAGGTGAGATTGAAGCAGAGGGGTCCCTTGAAGGGTGAGGCATAAAGTTGACATAAACTGACCTGCGAGCATCATGACATTGGAAAGAAAATGACCTGGAGGGAGTGAGGCTGGAGGTGGGGCGGGAGACCCATGAGGAAAACTCTGTCAGCAGAGAAATGAGAGTATGTGATGGCTGTTAGCATGAATTTGTGAAAATCTTGAATGTGTTGGAAGCACGTTTCATGGGAGAGTGGGATGTGAAAGATGCCCTTCAAATTTCCACAGAGAAAACTGGGTGAACACAGGTAAGGAAAATTCAGGAAGGGATGAGCTGGAGAGGAAGAGCCAGTCCCGTTGGTTTTTTTTTTTGGAGACCAGAGAATCAGGCCTTTCCTGGTGTTCACTGGGCCTGGCAGAAAGGGGGTCTGAATGGCTGTGCCCAGGCCATGGGTGATACACAGTCTTCACAAGCCTTAGGGCACTGTCCATTCAGCCAAGGTTCTGGAGTTTGTCCTGGAAACACCTGAAGCCTGGGGCTTAGCCCCTGGGGGCCAGGTTGTGGGAGTTCCTGGGTCATCTGCTGGGGAAGAAAAGGAAGCAGCCACGCTGGGGGCTGTGCCCTGTGCACTTTACTAGCCGACATGGAATCAGGCGGGGGCTAGGTGCTGGTCTGTGCAGACTGTGTGCTGCACACAGTCCCCACTTCCGAGGTTAGAAGGCTGCCAGCCTGGAGTATGTCTTCCCAGGTGACGAAGTAGTAAAGAATCTGCCTGCCAATGCAGGAGACCCAAGTGATGTGGGTTTGACTGCATGGTTGGGAAGATCTCCTGGTGTAGGAAATGGCAACCCATTCCAGTATTCTTGCCTGGAAAATTCCATGGACATGAGACACAGCCGAGTGACTGAGCACACACGCACAGCCTGGAGTGGAGCACTTGTCGAGAACAGTCATCTAGTGTGTGTCTGTGTCCCCCTCAGGGTGGTTTCAGCTTTACTTGAATCCACTCTCTTGTTGCTGCTCCGATCAGGCTGTTTCCTTCTTGATAACCGGGTGACTGTCCAGAGGGCAGGGCAGAGTCTTCCGGGACTGGTTTTTCCAGGTTTCACTTTCCAATGGTGAAGGAACCAGAGAAGGGCGGACTGAGCTGTCCGGGATCGTTCCCGAGGGTCCCACGGTCCAGTCTCTGCAGACACCCCTGGGCCGGGCTCTGCTGCTTCTTCACTGTCCTGAGACCACCTGCCCCCAGACATGAGGAACTCAGACTTGGATCTGGATCAGGATTGGGCTCTGAGTGACTGACTTCAGGTGTGAATTCTGAGGGCAGATTTGGGGTCTGCCAGGGTCCCTGAACCTTCTCATGCTGCTGAGTTTAGAGACGCTCCTGAAGTCTCAGCCTTTCAGAGCAGGTAAGTCAGATTTGAAGACACTTGTGGGTGAGAAGAGCAAGCAGGGAGCAGCAGGGTTGAGGAGGAGGCTGAGCAGGTGGCGGGGTGGGGGCAGGGTTGGTGGTGCTGGATGGTGGAGTGGCTCTAGGGAGACCCAGGACCACCACAGTGAGGAGGGTACCTTCACTCATTTGTTTCAGTGTTATTGCTGTAGCACTTACTAGTAATAGGCTGTATTTTAATTCCATGTAGTGACTACAAATATAAATTCATGTGATTCTCATGAAAACCTTGAGACAGAAATGCCGTTAATATCCTCATTTTGCAGATGAAGAATAACCCGAAGATGGTTGAGAAACTTGGCAGACAGGGGCCCAGTCTTGGGGGGAGGACTCAGCGCTTAGCCCCTAGGATCTGTCCTTCCCAGGACCCTAAGCTGCCTCCTCCCCCACCTCAAACATTTAATGTTTTGGGGTCTTTTCTCTGACAAGGACTCATTTTTTCACTTTGGCTGCTCTGTTTCCACTGGGATCTCCAACCCCAATGCAGAAATCTTTAAATTCAGTGCGGATGAGGATTAAGCTGTCTGTGGGGACTGACTGGGCACCTGGGTGCGGGCCTTGTCTTTGGTCCCTGCAGGAAAGGGCTGGGTGGGGTTGAAGTGCAGGTGAACTAACCCAGCAGCAAAGGCAGCACACAGTGCCTCTGAAGGACCCACAGTCCCCTTGAGGAGGACGGTTTTGGGGCCCCAAGTGGGAGCTGGCTTGTACTTCACAGCGTGGAGCTGAACCTGGGTCTCTGTCCCTAACTGGTGGACAGGCATCGCTGGTGGTTGTGAATAAGAGGAGATGCAGGATGGTCCTAGCTTGGGGCGCCTGGTGCTGGGAAAGGAAGCACCTGGTGTTCTGGGCAGAGTGGGCTGGGCTGCAGGTGCCATTGGGGTGGGAAGGAAAGGGGGGCATTTTCCCCAAGCAAACGTTGTGGTTGTTTAGCCCCACAGAGGCTCCCACAGGGCTGGGATGAGCCCAGGCTCAGTGCTTTCTGGGTGTCAGAGTTGTGGGGAGCCTAACACCTCATCAGCATGGGGATCCAGGGTGGGGCTCTGCTCCTGCAGGACTGTTTCTGGCCCTGAGCCCTCCTCCCCACCGGGGTCCCTGAGCTCTGGGCCAGCCCTGAGTCTGCCTTCTGCCCTGTGTCTTCCCAGCTCTGAGGAGATGGAGGACTTCTTCCATGGCTCTGTGCTCTGCCACATCATCTCTCTGCTCCTCTTTACCCAGCTGCCTACTGGGGCTTTCGCACGTGAGTATACCCCACCACTCTTCCTGTGTGGATTCCTGGGAGTTGGGCTGGTTCTCTCCATTAGGAGTGGGCTGCTGTTAGAAAAGCCTCTTCTCTAGAAAAATTCTGATGGTCCCTAAACCAGTAATTGTCATTCAATTTTGAGAGTCTTTAAGCCTGGTAGCTCAGATGGTAAAGTGTCTGCTTATAATATGGGAGACCTGGGTTGATCCTGGGTTGGGAAGATCCTCTGGAGAAGGAAATGGCAACTCACTCCATTACTCTTGCCTGGGAAAATCCCATGGTTGGTGGAGTATGATAGGCTACAGTCCATGGGGTCACAAAGAGTTGGACACGACTGAGTGACTTCACTAAGCCTAAATATAAAGACTATAAGCCTTATAAGTCTTTAGGCCTCAAGGTATATCAAAATGCCTTGATAGTTATCCAATGAGGTGTTTATGATGTTTTAAAAATTCAACTATGGTATATGTGACAGTATCTTTCACCTCATTTTTTTTGTGTAGTATCTTTATTTTACTTAACACATTCATTCATTATTTCTTTCCATTTCTCATATATTTACAGAGTATTGAACATGTGGTAGGTGCTTTTTATGAACAAACCAGACAGATTCGTGTCTTTGTAAAATCTTACAACGTAGCAGGGAGCCATGAACAATAAATGCTTGAAAGCAGTATAATGAATAGTTTTTTATACGCAATGAGAGGAGAAGCAGTGAAGCAGCATGGGGTAGAGGGCAGTCAGGCATGTGGAGGTGGAAAGTGGGCAGCAGTGTTCAGTGAGGTGTTTGTTCAGTGAGACAGTGAGATAAGAATAAAACCTGGAGAGGGTGAGCCTGTGAGGGTTCCAGTGGAAGCATGGCTTCTGCAAGACAGAACAGCCAGTGCAAAGCTGCCTGTGGGCCTGGATTGTTCAAGGGACTGTGGAGGCAAGTCTTGGCTAGAGCAAAGTGAAGGAGAGGGTGAGAAATAGGAGCTTGGGTCCAGAAGCCCTGGGTGTCATCCCCATTGGGCCTTTGGTCCACTGAACGGACTGAAGAGAGTCGGCAAAGCTTTGTGTAGAGTAGGGACATGGTTTACAGATGGAAAGAGCTGCAGACTTGGGAGTGAGGAGAGGAGACCCAGGGAGGCCAGTGTACTGTTGTCCTCCAGGTGAGAAGCCATGGTGACTCAGATAAACTCTCAGCAGCTCAGGAGCTGAGGAGTCATTCTCTGTAGATCCAGCAGGGCCATCCTTCACAGGGGCCAGGTCATGGCTCATCCTCCAGGCCTCAGAAGGCCAAGGGCTCTGAGAAGATGTCAGTGGGGTAAATATGGGCACTTGTGGGTGAAAAAAGTGAAGGTAGGCTTTTAATGGAAACAGTATTTGTGTCTAGTTTTTAGCGCACATTTGAGCTGGGGAGAAAGTCATGAACACGGATAAATTTAGCTCTGGAATAGAATAGTGTGGCTATACTAGGATGTGACTGAATAATCAAGGAGTTTTGACTTTGACCACAGGTATTCTCTTTGATCAGGGTTCAGTTCTGCCCAAGATGGGCAGGATAGAGCTGTGTTTCTCAAAGTGAGGCCCCTGGAACATCAGTATCAGCATCTTGGGGAATTGTTTAGAAATGCACTTCCTTGGGTGCAACTCAGACCTTATTGAATCTCTGGGGGTGTTGGCCCAACACTGGTTTTATAAGCTCTCTTGCTGATTTTGCTGCATGCTGAAGGTGGAAACCATTGAGCTAGAATTTTCCATGGAAGGGTGTGAAGACAGCAATACAGATGGATGAGGGACTCTCTTTGACATCTTTTCTGGGTCACAAAATTATCATCAGTCTAACTCAAATTCAGAATCATCACAGCTCAACCTATCAGGTCAGGGTTCATCCCACCCAACCCCTGTCCCCAGCCTGCCGGGGGCTTTCCATCACACTGAGCATGTGTTCTGCGCTGCTTCTATGTCTGCTCCTCTCTCACTCTTGTGTCTGTGTCCACAGAGGAGTTCACCGTGATTGCTCCCCCGGACCCCATTGTGGCAGTGCTTGGTGGGGAAGTCCTGCTACCCTGCCGTGTATCTCCAGCCATGAGTGCCGAAGACATGGAGCTGAGGTGGTTCCGCTCCAAGTTTTCAGAAGCCGTGTTCATCTATCAAGACCGACTCGAGCAGAAAGAGGAGCAGATGGCTCCTTACGCAGGGCGGACCTCACTGGTGAGGGACCTCCTCATCCAGGGAGAAGCTGCTGTGCGTATCCAGAATGTCAATGTTTCAGACAATGGGCTGTACACCTGCTTCTTCAGAAAGGGAGGCTTCTATGAAGAGGCCAGTTTGGAGCTGAAGGTGGCAGGTTGGTGACTTGATATTTTTGATCCTGGAGTATTGGAGTTGGGAGGAACTTCAGGGATAATGGCAATCAATCCCTCATTTTATAGATATGAAACAGGAGACTCATCCACGCATTCCATTATTTGGTACAAACATATTGAAACCCTACTCTATGTCACATCCTGTTCTGGGCACCTGGGATGCATCAATGAACCAAAAAATGTTCCTGTTCTGTGGAGCTTATATTCTAGAGGCAGTTCATAAATACTTTGATAAATAGGTTATAGAGGAAATTAGGAGGTGGTAAGTATTAATATTTATGATAAAAGGGCAAATATAACAGTGGAAGGGGACCAGGATGAGGTGGGGCAGGTGGGCTTGTGTTATGTAGAGCCTCAGGTTGGGATTTTTTGACAATTTGAGCAGAAGCTCAAAGGAAGTAGGGATTTAGCCACGTAGATATCTGTGGGACCAGAGTTCCCAGCAGAGGAAACACCTGGCGTGAAACCCTGAGGCAGGAGTGTGGCTGGAGCAGGAAGCCCCGTGGTTGATAAGATGAGTGGAGGGTTGTAAGAGATGACAACAATTGAATAAAGATATGTTCTTGGCATGGGGTGCACAGAGAAAGGATTGATTAATGCTCTCTCTGGTGGTCAGGAGAATTTTGCAGGTAATAAACACTGAAAGGGGCACCTGAGTTCACTAGATCAGGCTGCAAAGAGCCCTTGAGGTTGATGGGCTGGAATATGAGAAGTCAGGGGAGAGGAGAAGAAAGGAGAGGAAGAGAGAAGAGAGGAGATAGAGTGTGGTGATTTCAGTTGCTAGCAGTTAACCAGAGTCCTTGGTGCTGCAGTGTGGTCCCTGAGGGGCACAGACAGTGGAAGCTGGGGGAAGAGGAGAGGAGGCATTTGAGGGGCAAGGTAGATGCTAGATTGTAGAAGACTTTGCATGCTGTGCTATGGATGTTGATGTACCACTGAGGAAATTTTAAACAGAACAGTGCCTGGGACATTTCTTTGGTCAGCTGTGAAGAGGGTGAATGAAACATGAGCCAGGCT
Source organism: Bos mutus (assembly GCF_027580195.1). Classification (NCBI taxonomy): domain Eukaryota; kingdom Metazoa; phylum Chordata; class Mammalia; order Artiodactyla; family Bovidae; genus Bos; species Bos mutus. The sequence continues at coordinate 23,915,876 of NC_091639.1, forward strand.
AAAGGCATGGATATAGTTACGAGGGTCACAGGGTCACAGGATGACCCCCAGAAGAGGCAATGGGATCACATAGAGGGACGAGGGGATCAGACATCTGTGATGTTTAGAAAGTAGAGCAAGCTGAGTGAGTGGGTTTGGGGACAGAGTTTGGGGGAAGAGGAGACTGCAGAAACTCTGAGAGTTTTGCATTGGCTGTTTGTTGTTTAGTGGTAAGAATACTGAAAATTATGTGTGTTGATTGAAGAAAAACACACAACTTAAGAACTGTGAGCTGTGTTTTATTCAGGGTCTTACTGAGGGGCATATAATCCAGGAAATAGCTTCTCAGTAGCTCAGAGAAACTGCTCCAATGAGGTAGGGGGAGAAGCCAGTTTATACAGGATTTTGGCTAGGGAACAAGTGCAGTCAAGCACGCTTAGTATGCTAAGTGGCTTCAGTCGTGTCCGACTCTGCGGCCCCATGAACTTGTAGCCCACCAGACTCCTCTGGCCATGGGATTCTTCAGGTAAGAATACTGGAGTGGGTTGCCATTTCCTCCTCCAGGGGATCTTCCCAACCCAGGGATCTAACCCGCGTCTCCTGTTGCTCCTGCATTGCAAGTAGATTCTTTACTGCTGAGCCACTGGGGAAGCCCAGAAGTCAAGCGTACACTTCAGTAAATGGTTACTGTTTGCCACAAGGATCAGATATCTCAGTTAACAATATTAGCACTTTTCTAGGAAGATGGGGTCGCACAGAGTTGGACACTACTGAAGTGACTTAGCAGCAGCAATAGCAGGAGGATGCAAGAATCTAGGTTCACTAAATATTTTTTCCTGAGACATCTCTAAGTATCTAAGGGGCCTGTTTTTCCAAAGCACAGAGTGCCTTGCCCTATTTTCACCCTGAATTCCATTCAGAGTGTACTGTCACTGAGTGACTAAAAGGTTAATGACTTGGTTCTTGTAGAATTGGATGGTGGGCAAGATTCTTTGCTTTATGTATGTTAGTTATCTGTTGTCAATGCTGTGTCACATTATCACAAAGATAATGTCACGAAGATCACAGTGGTGTATAACAATAACCATTTATTTAATTCAGGCATGAAGGGAGTACAGCTAGTTTGGGCTGTATTTGACTAATCTTATCTGGGTTTATTCATACCTCTTTGGTCATGTTGGGCATAAAACAAAAACAAAATCTCCCAAACCAGAAATCATCTTCACAGTTAGTGGAGAAAGAACACAGTTTTGTTACTGAATGGGCATTCAACAAGAATGTGATAGACATCACAGGCAATCGACTAAGAGATTATAAAGACAGAAAGATATCTCCCACCTTTTATAAAGCCAAGCAGATACAACCCATTATATACTTGTTTTTAAGATGAACAATAACTATTCCTCATGTTGGAGGACTTGATAGCACCATCTGTCACACAGTTCACTCTAAATTTTCCTGGTAATTGAGCTGACCATATATGTTAGCTAATTGGTTTAAGCCAGAGGAAAAACAAATTCTTATGTTTTTATGACAGGAGGTATTTTTACACCTTGTAGCTTGGTGATGGCTGAAGCTGGGCTCCTACCCTCCAACAGGGAAGGGGAAAATGGGGTGTTGTTTCCCTTGAACTTTATATTTAGGGATGGCTCCTAGGTCCAGTGAAAGACATTCCTGGGTCAAAATTTTATCTAGTTCTCAAAAAGGATTTATATACATTTAAAACTGGGGAGAAAATACATACAATTACAGATTTTCTCAAGTAAATATTCTAAGAAAAACAAGGGAAGGGGAATCTCTGCCCTTATTTTCAACAGGGAGAATGAAGCCTGTTATTTTTAATTCATATTTGTCATTACAGTCAGCTGAGGAGGTCACATAAGAACCTTTGCTGGGTCTGTTCATGTGGGTTTGTTCAACTGGCTATTGATTGATCTAGGAAAGTTTCAGCAGGAAAGGCTGCACTAGAGTAAACATGTCCTCCCCCTGGTGGAGAGCAGCCCAACAACACAAGGACTTTACGAGCTAGTCACGTGACCTAATCTCTTATTGGCTATTTGAGTCACAGGACTGGCGCAGAGGCAGAGCGTGGAGGCACCAAACACTGTGGCAGACAGGGAGCTGGATATAAAGAGGAGTGAAGAGTCAGTAATATTTTTATGCAGAATCCATCATGGATGGAGCCAAATCACATATTCAGTTCTAGAATTATGAGTTGGAAGTATATGTGAGGAATTTGGGTAGAGGGAAACCTGTGGATAAAAGAAAGGGAGGTTCAGGACACAGGGTTGTTCGATGACTTAATTTTGGTGGTGATTTACAAAGAGAGGCAGTGGGTGTGGAAGCAGATACCCCGGGAGAGAGTGTGATGTGAGGAGAGTCAAGGATAAGGGTGGACCTGGGACCACATTCCTCCCCCTGTTTACAAGGCATCAGCCCTTCCAACTGCATAGCTGGGGAGAAGGGACTTAGCTCTCTGAGCCCATGGTCCCTGTGCTTTTTCCTTCTGTTCCCTGAGACAGGGCCACCTCCTTGTTCCCTGTGGGAGCAGGATGTCCCCAGAGCCCCCAGAATGCCAAGTGCAGGGCGCCCCCTGGAGTTGTGCACACGTAGGCACTGCTGGGTCCCTGGGCTCTACATCTTGCCTCCCGCAGGTGTGGGCTCTGCCCCTCAGGTGCGCATCACAGGGCCTGAGGAAGATGGGGTCCGCGTGGTGTGCACGGCCTCGGGGTGGTTCCCGAAGCCCCAGGTGCAGTGGAGAGACCTCAGTGGAGAGAAGTTCCTGGCGTTCTCTGAGGCCCACACCCAGGATGCTGAAGGGCTGTTCAGCGTGGAGGCAGCTCTGGTGGTGAGAGACAGCTCTGTGGGGAACGTGACCTGCTCCATCCTCAACCCTGTCCTGGGCCAGGAGAAGGCCATGGCCATTTTCATCCCAGGTCAGAGGTGCTCCTGGCTTCCAGCAGGGCTGGAGGAGGGGCCGGGTGTTCCTGGGTGTTCCAGGCTGGGCTGTCCTGGGCAGGGCCCTGACGGGGTGTCTGGCTGGGCCACAGAGCCCTTCTTCCCCCAGGCCTCTCCCTGGAAGGTGGCTTTCTTGGTGAGCCTGACTGTGCTGGTGATCTTGCTCCTTGGGGCTGGATGTTACACCAAGAGACAACATTCCATGAAGATGCAGGTGAGGGGAGAAAAGGAGACTCTGTGCCAGACTAGCGAGCAGGACCGTCAGACAAAGGAGGAATTGCTGAAGGACGCAGGTAAGGCAGGACAGGGGTCAAGGCTGTTGAATGTGGCAGCTGGTGCTGAGAGGGATGCGCTGACCACAGGGCCTGAGTCCAGGGCTCTGGGGAAATCCCAGTCCAGAGCAGGTGGCTGGGGAGACCTGGGTGGACAGCTGGAGCTGGGGAGGCTCCAATGGGTCTGCAGTTGGAACGTCTTCTTCAGAGGTTACAAACAGAGAGGTGGTATTTTGTGGATTTTTTTTCTTAGGGAGTGGAGTTCATGCTTTTTTGTTTTCATTCTCTTTCAGCTAAACTTCAGGAAGAACTTGGTAAGTTCTGCTTTTCCTCTTGAGCTCTCTGCATCCCCTTCATAGGAGACAGTCTGGTTCTTAGCTCACCTATTTCCTGTGTGTTGCCTTTCAGAGAGGAGGAAATCCACTTACCTGGCTGGTGAGTGACTCTCCGGTGTCCTTGGGTTTCCTGTCCTACCTGTGCCAAGGCGTCCCTCTCCTCCATTCTGTCTAGGCATAGAAATGTGGACCTGCTTCCCTGGGAGAGAAGTGGAAGCTTCTAGGAGGCAGAACCCATGCATGGGCTCTCCCAGGTCTGGAATGCTGGTTCCCACCCATTTCTTGGGATCCTGGGTGTAATGATGACCCCAGAGTCTATCATGCATCCTGGGTCTTATTCCAACCCTGACTGACCCACCGTATTAATAGTTTACTATCCTTCTGTGCATCTAGTTTTCATTCATTACCCAGAAGCAAAAGTCATGTGCTGTGAGATTTCATTAAAGGAGCTATACAAATGACCAGCTTGATTAAGTTTAGGAGTGTGACCACCTGTCTCCATCCCAAAACACTGTCCAAGGAGTCCATTCCCTCTAGTTTCTTTGGGTGATGATCAAAAAGTTATGGGGCAGAACTGGGGTGACCATGCACAGAAATGCCATGGAATGAGCTGTCAATACCCCTGAATAGTGTTTATCTCTAGCAATATTTCATCTGAGAAAGATTAGCCACTTTTACCTAGAGCTCATCTCATTTCTTAAAATAGTTCCCATGTCAAGTTATTTCGCAAATGTATTTTTTTCCAGGAAAAAAACTGAATATAATAATGCTTTCTTAAAATTATATAATAATTTATATTTTACTCCCTAAAATGTTTCCACACATAGTAGAATTTTTGGCCCTTAGTAGCAAAAGTAAATGTAGATAGAATAAGAATTTTTGAGGGTTTTGAGGCAAGAACAGCTGAGTGACTTGCTAAACATCACACGCAGCAGTGGGACAGTGGTGGAAGTCAGTATGGAGTGCACACAGGCCACCTGACCTGTGCTCCAGGGGATACCCCACCACACCTGCTGTCTGCACGTGGCTGCACCTCCTCTCCAGCCTCTCCCCCACTGTAGTTAATCTCACCTGCAGAGCAGAGGGGAGTCAAGGGCAAATAGATTCACACTGAGCAGGTTTCTTCTGGCTGAGGTCTCACCAAGTGTGTTCCCTTTCAGCCTGGAGGAAGGCCCAGCTGTATGCAGGTAAGTGGCTGAGTTCCTGTGGCCTCCCCTCCCAACCTAGTCTCTGCCCCCTTCTCCCTGAGGGGACCCCACAGCAGGGTGGGGTAGTGTCCTTGGTCTTCTTGGCACCTTTGTAGCCTCCACCTGGAGACTGCAGGGACTCCTCAGCACACAGATGTGCCTCCATCCTACCTGTGCTCTACTGCAGGGCACGGTCAGGGTTAGCAGCACCTCCCCAAACACCTGGTGCAATGGGGACTTCTTGTGACAGTGACAGCGGAGGGGTCAGTGGTGAGGAGGGACGGCAGCAGGGAACGACCGTGTGGATCAGGGATCGCTCATCTCTGGAAGATTTCAGAAGTCATGCTTGCCTACTTAAGACTCAGTTCTTCCCAAGGTGGCCCTTGATTCCTGATCTGTCTTGTTTCAAAATTCCTTGCCTTTTTGGCTCTAGTTTTGTTTTTCCTATTTTCTCCTGGTCCTCTGAGATGTTGACTCCCTCTCTACCTCCTCATGCTCTGCCTCTGTGTCCAGGCTGGGTTTCATCCTCCAAGCCTCTTTGTTGCTGAGGAATTAGTTGCTGTAGAGCAGGTGTTCTGAATCTGGGGTTCAAAAACTATGGGGTGTTTATGGGCTCCTTGGGTGAAGGTCTATGAAAGTTCTTAAATTCTACTCAAAATCTTGTGTATATGTTTATCTGACAGGGACAAAAATGTAACAACCATGATCTTCCTTTTCAGAGAGTTCTGTATTTGCTGATGGGTTCATTTTGGTTGGTTTATTAGAGGCCATGGGCCAAGACTGGGAAAGAAGAAATGTAGAGGAGACAAAATTATTTCACAAAGAAATGGTGGGAATCAAATCAGGGAAGACAAGACCAGATGGAGGAAGAGAGGAGGAGATGAGGAGGAAGTGGTGGTTTGTTGGGGAAGTCACAGCCATGGTGGTTTGTCGGGGAGCACACAGAGGGTGTACAAGTTATTTGGGTGCATAAAGTGTGATCAAACTCTCTTTAAGAAATATCTAAAGGCTTTTTGTTTTTAAGAAATTTTATTTATTTTTTCATTATTTACCTAAATTCATCTGTATAAGCAGAATGTTATTTGTTTTATATTCCATATGTATTTTCTCAGTTAAACTTCATTTATTGCAATATATGTAATTTTCAGTCTGCCAGGTCTGATAATGAGACCATCTGATAATGAGACAAATCTTCCTGTAGTGGTTAAAGCAGGAGCGTGTATGGGGCATCCTAATGTAATGTAAGGTTGTTCTGAGAATGCTTTAGCTTTGATCTGTACCCTGTAAACCCGTGCAACATATCCTTTCCCTGATTGGGATGTTTCTGTTTACAGACAGGAATATAGATCATGAGGACAGAGAAGGGTAAACCAAGGGTGAAAATGCCTGGGAGCCAGATGCCTGAGGACTTAGGATCCCACCTTAGGGATTCTTACTGATTCACCCTGGGGTTTATGTTAAACATGAGGATCAGATAGTCCTCTTTCACTATCTCTCACTTACCTACTAGATTAAAAAGAGCATGTGTTTTAATGTATACCTTGTGTAACCTTTTGTTTTGTAAAGATAAACCCCATTAAGCTAGAATCAACATTTTATATTGACAAGTGTCAAGTGGGAGGTGGTCAAATGTCAGATCTCTTTTTATTTATAAAATTGGAAAAAATTGTATTGATGATTTGCTGTAGCAATTAAGTGAAGAATAGCATCACACTTGATAGATGTGGAATCTCACAATTAAATGCCAACTCTCTTTTTTTCTCTTCCCTCTTTTTCTTGTTGTTAATCTCTATCAATTGTGGTATAAAAATTTATAGCTAGGGATCAACTAGTGTCTTGGTGAAGAACAAATAAATTAAAGTCCATTTTTTCTCAAAGGGTCCATATGAGTTAGGTCACTTTATGTGATCTTATTTCCATCAGGCAAATAAAAGGAATGCCAATTTCTGCATGAACCTGTATTAAGTAGGAATGGTGTAATAAATTTACACCCCAAAATTACAAAAAAAAAAAGAGCATTTTACTAATTTCCATAAATGTTCTAATCTTGTTCCTGATTCTCCACCCTGTTGGAGGCAACAGCTCTCTCAGTGCAGACATTTCAGCATCTTATGACATATAGGCTTTGCTTTGCTTTGGTTGTTGAACTTCCTTTCTTTTTCCCAAAAGCGAGTATGGAGGTTGGAAGAAATTATTTGGCCTTGGGTCAGTTGGGAAAGGGATCCTTATGTTCTTCTTTAGTCATAACAGACCATTGCCCTGGGGACACCAGTCTGATCTGGTCCTTAAGATTCTTGGTTTGGGGCTGGCTGAGGATCAGCAGGTCCTGGCTAGGTATTTGGGTTATCTCCACCTGACCCTTGGTCACATCCTAAGGTTCTTAATCACATCTGTAAAGTTCCCTTTACCACAGTGTATTCACACAGTCTGAGGTTTAGAACATGGACATCTTTGGGGTCCTCTTGTTGTGGTTCTCCTGGAAGCTTACAACTTCTCTGGGCAACTATAGGGGGAAGCAGATGACTAGATCCAATATTTTGGGTTTTCCTTCACAGGTAGAACTGTTTTTGTTCCACTAACCCTACAAAAAGCAGAAGAGAATTCATGAGTGTCTTTCCTCTCACTGCATGTCTGTCTTTCTCACTTAAAACATCTTTCTCCTTTCCTTGAAATCTCTCCATTGTCTCCTAACTGAGCAAGATTTCTCTGATGCTGTATCCCAAATTCTCTTCACTAATGACTTATAGTCATTCTCTGAGTTCGGTTCAGCTAAGTTATATTCTCTCTACCACTGACTTAGAGGTAATCTGCATGCTCAGTTCAATTAGCTCTTCATAATTGCTTAAGAACCTTGGAAATTTTGATCTCCCACAATTCTTTGTCCAGAAAACCTAGTTTTAAGGATGTGTGGCTAAGGACTTGAGAAAATGTTATTTTATAGTGAAGTTTGGGCAATGACCTTTATGTTCAGATTGATATCAAGCCTCTTAACCCCTCAGTATTAAGATTTATGGCTTTGCTTTCATGGTAAGGTTGCAACATGATGGTTCTCTGTGTGTTTGTGAAAAGAAATACATGCATCAGTTGAATATTTCCAAAACATTTCCCCCTATAACTCTCTCAAAAGTATGCTTCATGATACTAAGCACTGACCTTGATATGTACAGTCTCTACAAACCCCTGATATGAGAAACGTGTGTTTTCCTTGTAGATTGGCGGAAGGAGGAGTTCCAGACCTGTGAGTGACTTTGTGTTTTTTTTCTGGATTTTCCTACTGCTGTCCCTGTGGTCTCACTTTCAGTTCTCAGTGGTGATATAGATGCTGGCACCATCAATAGTGTGGGGTGGGATGTGGTGGTGGTAGTCACACAGGTGGGGCTGATGACTTTGGCTGATATTGAATGCTAAATAGACATCCTTCAGCCATTGGAGAACAGGCTGGTCCTCAAGGGCTCTGTGACATATTGCACCCTGAAATCAGTCTCGTGGGTCCATTTTCCTGCTTGGAGGCCTGTAGACTTGAATCACAAGTTTCTATTGTCAGGGTGCTTAGCCTTCCTCCCATGCAGCTGGGATTCTGGGTTGAGGGGTAGTTGTGTGTTCTTGGGGAGAGAAGGACCTTGAATGATAGAAAACTTTCTCTGCAGGGTCTGTCACTCTGGATCCAGGATCTGCCCATTCAGACCTTGTCGTCTCTCATGAAAAGACAAGTGTGACCTGGAAGGCCTCCTGTGTGAACCCTGCAGACCAATGCAGTGTACTGGGCTTTGAGGGCATCACTTCAGGGCGCTGTTACTGGGAGGTGGAGATCAGAAATGGAGACCAAAGCGAGTGGGCCCTGGGGGTCTATAGGGAAGGTATGAACAGGAAGGGCTGGTACAGAGAGTCCCCAGATAAGGGGTTCTGGGTTGTGGGGAGATTTGAAAGAGGATATTATGCCTGTACAGAATCTCTGACTCTGCTATCCCTCATGCAGGCTCCCCACCCCAGGCTTAGGGTGGGGGTGTTCCTGGACCACCAGGAAGGGGATGTTTCCTTCTACAACATGACTGATGGCTCCCACATTTTCTCCTTTCCTCAGGCTTCCTTCTCTGGGACCCTCTTTCCATACTTCATGATTAGGTCAGGAGACGTGTCCCTGACCGTCTGCTCCAAGGTGGGAGGGTCTGAGGGGCTCCCTGTTGCTCTTAGCAATCCTTCTCTGGAGGAGCCTGTGAGCCTCCCAGGGGCGGGGTTCAGCTCAGACTCTGGTGCTGATGGTCCTCCAGGGGCCGATTATCCACTTCTCCCCTGCAACCCGGAGGCTGTGTCCCCATAGGGCTGGTCACTCTCCTGGACTCTCACTGTGGCTCTTCCTGGAGCTGTAGACTCCCTGTGACAGAGGCCCCTGAGGTGCAGCCTGGATGGCTGAGGGTCTTGCCCTCCTGCTCTGGAGACAGGCTCTTGGGCTTGTGGTTATGAGAATTTTCAGTTCATGCCATGTGCTCAGGTGACAGATTACAAAGTTGACTCTCTGAGCTGGTTTGAGGTAGCCTGAAGTTTACTATGGGACACTGTTTTTCTTTTAGTAATGAAAAATATTTCATGAAGATTTTATACTGTTTGGATATGCTAAATGATGAGAGGTTGAATTACTCTGCAGACTAATATCGTGTTTTTGTTGTTGCTTAGTCACTAAGTTGTGTCTGACTCTTTTGTGACCCCATGGACTGAAGCCCACCAGGCTCCTCTGTTCACGGGGTTTCCCAGGCAAAAATACTGGAGTGAGTTGCTGTTTGCCTCTCCAGGAAATCTCCCTGACCCAAGGATTGAACTCAGGTTTCCTCCATTGGCAGGTGGATTCTTTAAGTCTGAGCCACCAGGGAAGCCTGGTGGTGTTACTTTATCCAATTTGAGTTTGTTAAATAGAACCCAGAGAGTGACGGTTGGTTCCCAGTTCTATTTTGGAGGATGGACATTATCAAATCAAAAAAGCTGGCCAGCAAAAAATTTCCAGGGAAATGGGTGGCTGATGGAGTTTTAAGGAGTCTAATATTTTGCTTTTTGTATTTCCTATTCTGGGATGGAAAAACACACCCGTTTCCCCCAAATCTCAGTAAATTTTTGTTACCTGTAAAAAACCTGTGTTGTGTTCATTTAAAGAGTTAAGGAGAAGGATCTAGGTTTCTCATTTCTGTTAACAGCAGCTAAAAATAAGAGAACTGCTATCTGAATTAAGGTGTAAATGAAGAAGAGAATTTTCAGAGGCAGGGTGAATTGCAAAAAGCTTTGACCAAGAGCTGGAGCCATGGTCATTGTATGCCCCTTATCACTGTATTGCCCCTCTTCACTTCCAAGTTCAATGGTAATGGTTAATGGAAAAACACAGGCTGCTTCAGGCAGCTCAGTGCCTGTGGGACTGTGGGCCTGGGCGGGGTTAGTGGGGCGGGTTCTGAGAGCTTGGCGCTTAGAAATGACTTACATGGATCACCAGAATCATGTTTATGGTTTTCCAGACATTAAAGAAAATGAATAGAGTGCAAAATTTCTTTGGAGTTACTTCATACTGGATACTAGAGGAGATAGTTTTGTATGATACATGGATAATCCACAGAACCTACCTTCTGGATTGGTAATTGTGGAGCCATCAAAAAAAAATAAAAGTGTTAGTTGTGTCTGGCTCTTTGTGATCAGATGGATTGTAGCCTGCTAGGCTTCTCAGTCCATGGAATTCTCCAAGCAAGAATACTGGAGTGTGTGGGTAGCCATTCCCTTCTACAGGGGATCTTCCTGCCCCAGGAATCAAACCTGGTTCTCCCCCATTATAGGAGGATTCTTTACTGTCTGGGCAACAGGGAAGTTCTCTAATTTACCTACATTTCAAAGTTATGAATGTAGGGATGAGGAACTATTTCCTACAAGCCAATGATCAGCAGGACCTAGTAGAATGGATAAATGTGTTGAACAAAGCTATAAAAATTACAGTATCAAGGCAATCAGTCTCACAGCCTCATTCTGATAACAGGTCACCAAGGTGAATGTGGGAAGAAGCAAATATCTTACAGAATGGACACTGTTGGTAGTGTGGCCATTATTACTGCAACTCAAAAAGAAGCAAATGAAGGTGGTGAAACTATTGACAGAAATAATTTGAAGCAGTCACAAATCTATCTTCCTTATTTTCCTCCTAAACCACCTTCAGATAGTGCAGTTATCAAAGCTGGATATTGTGTAAAACAGAGAACAGTGATGAAAAACTGGAAGAGAAGATATTTTCAACTGGATAAAAACACAACAGGTTACTTTAGATCTGAAGTGGAAAAGGAACCTCTCCATGTAATACTACTTAAAGAGGTTCATAAAGTCCAGGAACGTAAATCAAGTGACATAATGATGAGAGACAACCTCTTTGAAATTGTAACATCCTCTGGAACTTTCTATGTGCAGGCTGATAGCCCTGAAGAAATGCACAGTGGGATTAAAGCAGCCTCAGGTGCCATTGTAGCACAGCGGGACCTGGCAGATCTGCGTCCCCTAGAATAATGTCTCACAGTTCAGTTCAGTGTCTCAGTCGTGTCCAACTCTTTGTGACCTCATGAATCGCAGCATGCCAGGCCTCCCTGTCCATCATCAACTCCCAGAGTTCACTCAGACTCGCGTCCATCAAGTCAGTGATGCCATCCAGCCATCTCATCCTCTGTCGTCCCCTTCTCCTCCTGCCCCCAATCCCTCCCAGAGTCAGAGTCTTTTCCAATGAGTCAACTCTTCGCATGAGGTGGCCAAAGTACTGGAGTTTCAGCTTTAGCACCATTCCTTCCAAAGAAATCCCAGGGCTGATCTCCTTCAGAATGGACTGGTTGGATCTCCTTGCAGTCCAAGGGACTCTCAAGAGTCTTTTCCAACACCACAGTTCAAAAGCATCAGTTCTTCGGTGCACAGCTTTCTTCACAGTCCAACTCTCACATCCATACATGACCACTGGAAAAACCATAGCCTTGACTAGACAGACCTTTGTTGGCAAAGTAATGTCTCTGCTTTTCAACACGCTGTCTAGGTTGGCCATAACTTTCCTTCCAAGGAGTAAGCGTCTTTTAATTTCATGGCTGCAGTCACCATCTGCAGTGATTTTGGAGCCCCCCAAAACAAAATCTGACACTGTTTCCACTGTTTCTCCATCTATTTCCCATGAAGTGATGGGACCAGATGCCATGATCTTTGTTTTCTGAATGTTGAGCTTTAAGCCAACTTTTTCACTCTCACTTTCATCAAGAGGCTTTTTAGTTCCTCTTCACTTTCTGCCCTAAGGGTGGTATCATCTGCATATCTGAGGTTATTGATATTTTTCCCAGCAATCTTGATTCCAGCTTGTGCTTCTTCCAGCCCAGCATTTCTCATGATGTACTGTGCATATAAATTAAAGAATTAAATATAAGTTAAATAATGTCTCACACTGAGTTACTAATCTTATTGGTAATGATTGCCTGTGTCTGACCACCACTCCTCTTTGCAGGAGCATTCCCACGGTCTTTCCAAATCTAAACATGCTCTCTACTCTGTCAGTGTGCAGCAGCTGCCCCACATTCCACAGCCTCTCACAGCAACTCTACTCTTTGATCTCAAGTTTTACCATGGAGAAGCTAGGATTTTATGAATCTCTTGCCAAGTTCAAGCCATGGAACTTCAAAGTCTAGACTGTCTCTCCAAGAGAACCAGCTTCCAAAGTAACTGAACAAGCTCTGCTGAAACCTCAAAGAAAAATGGCCCTCAGAAACAAAATTATGACCCTGTGGACTTGGATAATGCAAGCCTTCCAGACAGTGATGTGTGAGGTAGAAACACATGTAGCCTGATATGCCTTATCAGCTCTCAGTGTCCTTTCTGAGTCTTCTCACAAAGATGATAAAGGGGAAATGGGTTTTAATGCATATAGGATCCTGCCTTGTTGCTGTACTGTTTATAAGCTGGTAAGCCAAGAAGCTAGGGAATGGCTTAACTAAATGTAATTTCTTAAAAGAAAAAAAAAAAAAAAGCCCCAAGTGTCTCAGTATCAACTGTCTGAAGCTTTGTTCTCAATGGGGTGATAAAAGTGTGTGACATTTTTTCCTAATGAATTGGAAAATTAAAATATTTCACAATTTAAAACATGAACAATGCTTATTATTTTGGTTGTATTAAAAATGCTACTGTGACTTCCTATTAGATGTTCAATTTCTACACATTCTTATTGGTTAGTATTATTGAATGAAATATTGCCAAAGATATCTAAACTCATGATGTCTGTGTGCTGTAAAATTTATACTACGGTGTGGACAATTTTGAAATTATAGCCATTTTTGATGCTCTGGATCTCAAGGTGAGTGATGTGTCTTGTGTAGAGGATGTATGCTAATCCCAAGCTCCTGATTTATTCCTGTCCCCTCACCCCCAAGTTTCCCTTTGGTAACCATAAATTAAACAAATTTATTTTTTATCTTACCCTCTCCCTTGAGTTCTTTCTGTAGTTCTTTGTTTTTCATTCAGTTGGTGCTCAGGCTGTCTCTCTAGTCTAAATGGAATGCATTCATTATTTGGTCTCACAGAATCCCTTTTCTTGATTTTGGAGCAGTTATTTCAATTTACAGTTAGTCCTGACTACTTGATTGATGCCTGAGTTTCCTCCAGAGTATAAGTCTCATAAGGGACATGTATCCCCAAAGTCTGGGGTTATAGTTCCTGTTATATATGTCTAATTAATAAATATTTGTTGGATGAATATAAATTATCATTTTCCCTCCCTGTATACTCTAATAGAAGCTCAGCAAACTTGTAAGAGGAACTATGAAGAATGTTGGCGATGAAGAAAATTGTGAGAAAAGCAGGACATGAGGAGAATAATATGAGAAAAGAAGATGGTGAAAAGAAACTGAGGGAAAAAAGACAGTGGGGGCAAATTTTGAGGTAAAAAAGGCTGAGGGGAAAGTGTAAGCTCATAAGTCAGTGACAAGGAACTTATGAGAAGAGGAGACATTGAAGGGGAAATGTGAGAAGAAAATGAAGTGAAAAAGAAAACATGAAGGGAAAACGTGGTGAGGTGAAATTATGAGGAAAAGCCTCTTGAGGGAAACTTGCAAGAAAAAATTATGAGGAGAAACTGGGAGTAGAGAAATCAGTGAGGAAGAATCTTTGAAGAATGAAAGGATCTGAGGAGAAAGTTTGAGGAGAGGAGGCAGAGTAAAAACTTTGAGTGAGAACAGTCAGAGAGTACCATGATGACTGAATGCTGTGATAGAGAAAATTGATGGGGATGACATCAGAAACAACACCCAGTTGTGGATGTGACTGGTGATGGAAGTAAGGTCCGATGCTGTAAAGAGCAATATTGGGTAGGAACCTGGAATGTTAGGTCCATGAATCAAGGCAAATTGGAAGTGGTCAAACAGGAGATGGCAAGAGTGAACGTTGACATTCTAGGAATCAGCAAACTAAAATGGACTGGTATGAGTGAATTGAACTCAGATGACCATTGTATCTACTACTGTGGGCAAGAATCCCTTAGAAGAAACGGAGTAGCCATCGTAGATAACAAGAGTCCGAAATGCAGTACTTGGATGCAATCTCAAAAACGACAGAATGATCTCTGTTCATTTTCAAGTCAAACCATTCAATATCACAGTAATCCAAGTCTATGCCCTGAGCAGTAATGCTGAAGAAGCTGAAGTTGAATGGTTCTATGAAGACCTACAAGACCTTCTAGAACTAACACCCAAAAAAGATGTCCTTTTCATTGTAGGGGACTGGAATGCAAAAGTAGGAAGTCAAGAAATACCTGGAGTAATAGGCAAATTTGGTGTTGGAGTACAAAATGAAGCAAGGCAAAGGTTAATAGAGTTTTGCCAAGAGAACACACTGGTCATAGCAAACAGACTCTTCCAACAACACAGAAGAAGACTCTACACATGGACATCACCAGATGGTCAAGAGAGAAGTCAGATTGACTATATTCTCTGCAGCCAAAGATGGAGAAGTTCTATACAGTCAGCAAAAACAAGACCAGGAGCTGACTGTGGCTCAAATCATGAACTCCTTATTGCCAATTCAGACTTAAATTTAAGAAAGTAGGGGAAACCACTAGACCATTCAGGTATGACCTAAATCAAATCCCTTATGATTATACAGTGGAAGTGACAAATAGATTCAAGAGATTAGATCTGATAGAGTGCCTGAAGAACTATGGATGGAGGTTTGTGACATTGTGCAGGAGGCAGGGATCAAGACCATCTCCAAGGAAAAGAAATGCAAAAAGGCAAAATGGTTGTCTGAGGAGGCCTTACAAATAGCTGTGAATAGAAGTGAAAGGCAAAGGAGAAAAGGAAAGATATACCCATTTGAATGCAGAGTTCCAAAGAATAGCAAGGAGAGATAAGAAAGCCTTCCTCAGGGATCAATGCAAAGAAATAGAGGAAAACAACAGAATGGGAAAGACTAGAGATCTCTTCAAGAAAATTAGAGATACCAAGGGAACATTTCATGCAAAGATGGGCACAATAAAGGACAGAAATGGTATGGACCTAACAGAAGCAGAAGATATTAAGAAGTGGTGGCAAGAATACACAGAAGAACTATACAAAAAAGATCTTCATGACCTAGATAATCAAGATGGTGTGATCACCAACCTAGAGCCAGACATCCTGGAATTCGAAGTCAAGTGGGTCTTAGGAAGCATCACTATGAAGAAAGCTAGTGGAGGTGGTGGAATTCCAGTTGAGCTATTTTCAATCCTAAAAGATGATGCTGTGAAAGTGCTGCACTCAATATGCCAAGAAATTTGGAAAACTCAGCAGTGGCCACAGGACTGGAAAAGGTCAGTTTTCATTCTGATTCCAAAGAATGCTCAAACTACTGCACAATTGTACTCATGTCACATGCTAGCAAAGTAATGCTCAAAATTCTCCAAGCCAGGCTTCAACAGTATGTGAACTGTGAACTTCCAGATGTTCAAGCTGAATTTAGAAAAGGAAGAGAAACCAGAGATCAAATTGCCAACATTTGTTGGTTCATCAAAAAAGCAAGAGAGTTCCAGAAAAACATCTACTTCTGCTTTATTGACTATGCCAAAGCCTTTGACTGTGTGGATCACAACAAACTGTGGAAAATTCTTCAAGAGATGGGAATACCAGACCACCTGACCTGCCTCTTGAGAAATCTGTTTGCAGGTCAGGAAGGAACAGTTAGAACTGGACATGGAACAACAGACTGGTTCCAAATAGGGAAAGGAGTACATCAAGGTTTATATTGTCACCCTGCTTATTTAACTTATATGCAGAGTACATTACTGGGGTTCAGCCTCAGTTGGATCCAGGGATTCCCTCAGGATGATGGCGTCGGCGATTACAATAGCAAAGCAAAGAGATTTTAGAGGCTCATAACTGGTTTACGTGGAAAATCAATATAACCTGTGACACCAGGTTTGCTCTGACCATGGAGGCTGCAGGCGCTGCACCTTCTCAAGTGGGTCTTAGAAGCCCAGGCAAGTGGTCTCAGAGGACCTCTGCGCTCCAATTATTTTGGCCTGAAGGAAGATCAGAAGAGAAAAGGAGGAAAAGGAAACAAGAAAGAAGGACACGGGGAGACCAAGCTTTGAGCAAGGCCCATAGCTTTATTTTCAAAGGGAGCTTATATACCTTAAGTTGTGCATAGAGGATAATAGGGTGTGTAAAGTCATGCAGAGTCAGCTGTTTTTGATCCTTATCGAGACCAGGCTTTCTTTTCTGCAAACTTACCGTATACAAATGGTTTAGGTGATTTACATCATCTTCTGGCCAGAAGGCCTGTTAACATTTTATGACTCTGATAAAGGTTTGTCAACCATAAGACTTATTTTCTCTAAGAGTAATTATTTTAAAGTTTAGCGCCATCCTCCGAAGGTGTTAAAGTTGCATTCCTATAGGGCAGAGGTGCAGTGGGTTTACAACAAGGAAAGAATTTATTACCTTAAGGGTCTAAAGTTGTTAGCACCAAGGCCACTACTTATTTTTTCTATGTACCAACTATATTAATTAATACACTTCCGAGGATACAATACAGGGGATGTGGAAACTTGGCAGCAAGCATTGGCTCAACAATGAAATCTTCTACTAGTTCTAACAATTTCTAACTCTCCGAGAGGCTCTATACTATTTGAATATCTTAAGCTTCCCGTGCCTCTCGCAGTTGGGAGACTGTAAACAATCGTAGGCGTAGCTGTAGGAGTCCGGGTAAACCTGTCAGGCAAGTTAGAGAGCCATCTGAAGGGTTTGGATTGAAATACTCCTATTATGCCCAAGAGGCTAATTAGCTAGAGCTCTAAGTTGATTTCCTTCAGAGAAAGGTGGTCGGGGATAGCCTCCCGTTAATGTCAGAGGAGTTGGTGAAAGTCATAAAATAGTAAAACAGACAGATTCTGGTTTTGGGGTAGATGCTCAGGCAGGTCCAGGGGGTCCCTTGAGTCCTGACTCGCCTTTGCATATCAGGCCTCTCCGCATGACCTTTGTCATGGGTGGGAACTCCCGTGCTGGCTCCCGGCAGTACATCATGAGAAATGCCTGGCTGGATGAAGCGCAAGGTGGAATTAAGATTGCTGGGAGAAATATCAATAACCTCAGATATGCAGATGATATCACCCTTATGGCAGAAAGTGAAGAAGAATTAAAGAGCTTCTTTATGAAAGTGAAAGAGGAGAGTGAAAAAGTTGGCTTAAAGCTCAACATTCAGAAAACTAAGATCATGGCATCCAGTCCCATCTCTTCATGGCAAATAGATGGGGAAACAATGGAAATAGTGACAGACTTCATTTTTTGGGGGGCTCCAAAAATCACTGCAGATGGTGACTGCAGCCATGAAATTAAGAAACACTTGCTCCTTGGAAGAAAAGCTATGATCAACCTAGACAGCATGTTAAAAAGCAGAGATATTACTCTGCCAACAAAGGTCCATATAGTCAAAACTATGTTTTTCCAGTAGTCATGTATGGATGTGAGAGTTGGACTATAAAGAAAGCTGAGCACCAAAAAACTGATGCTTTTGAACTGTGGTGTTGAAGAAGACTCTTGAGAGTCCCTTGGACTGCAAGGAGATCTAACCAGTCCATCCTAAAGGAGATCAGTCCTGAATATTCATTGGAAGCTCTGATGCTGAAGCTGAAACTCCAATACTTTGACTACCCGATGTGAAGAACTGACTCATTGGAAAAGACCCTGATGCTGGGGAAGATTGATGGCAGGAGGAGAAGGGGACAACAGAGGATGAGATGGTTGGATGGCATCACTGACTCAATGGACATGGGTTTGAGCAAGCTCTGGGAGTTGGTGATGAACAGGGAGGCCTGGCGTGTTGCAAACCATGGGGTCACAAAACTTAGACATGACTGAGCAACTGAACTGAACTAAGGGGAAACTGGATAGGGATAAGGACTAAGGGAGGATGTATGAGGGAGTGGTCTGAGAGGAAAGTATGAGAAGAGAAGGCAGAGGGAATCCTTGAGGAAGAAGGCAGTGAGAAGGACAATTGTAGAAAAGATATCTAGAGGGAAACTGGGAAGGGAGAAGGCAGTGATGGAGAATCCTTGACAAAGGAAGGCAGTTATGGGGAAACAGAGGAGAGAAGTCAGTGAGTGGGCAATTGTGAAGAGAAAAGGTGATGAGGAAGAGGTTTTGAGAGGAAAAGTAGTGAGGGGGAAAAGGAAGAGAGAAAGTGAGGGAAAATAGTGAGGGGAGAAGGTAGAGATGGGGAAAACTAAGGAGACAACAGTGAGCAAGTAACTGAGGAGAGAATTTGGTGAGGGGAAACTGTTGGGGGAAAAAGATGGTTGGGGGAAACACATAGAAGCAGGTGGTGAGGGGGAACTATGAGGTGAAATGGTGGTAATGGAAATTGTGAGGAAATCAGATCATGAGGGGAAAATGTGTGTAAATAAGTTGGTCTGGGGTAACTGGGAGAGTTAAGTGAGGGAAAACTTTGAGAAGGAGCCTGAGAGGTAAGTGTGAGCTGATAAATTAGTGACTGAGAACATGTAAGAGGTGTAGGCATTCAGGTAAAACTTTGTTTTTGTTATGCTTTTATTTTATTGGAATGTAGTTGATTTGCAAATTTGTGTTATCTCCGGGTATACAACATAGTGATTCAGTTACACATGTACATATATTCATTCTTTTTAGATTCTTTTTCATACAGATTTTCACAGAATATTGAGATTTTCCTGTGCTACATGGTAGGTCTTTGTTAGTTGTTTATCTTTATTTTTTCTTTTTTAAATGTTTATTTAATGAATGACTGAATATATTTTTTGGCTGTGCCAAGTGTCTTGTGGGATCTTAGTTCCCTAACCAGGGATAGAAACTGCATTCCTTGCATTGGAAAGGAGGAGTCTTACCCACTGGACCCCCAGGAAAGTCCTTATCTTTTCAAAAATTTTATGTTTATTTATTTGTTTTTAGAAAAATTAATTTTATATTGGGGTATAGTTGATTAACAATGATGTTTTATTTTCAAATGTTCAGCACAGTGATTCAGTTATACATATACATGTACCTCTTCTTTTGCATATTCTTTTTCCTTTAGCTTATTGCAGAGTATTGCACAGAGTTTCCTGTGCTATACATTAGCTCCTTATTGGTTACTTATCTTATATATAGTAGTGTGTGTATGTTCATTTCTAGCTCCTGACTTATACTCCTTCCTCCCCACTTTGCTAACCTTAAGTTTATTTTTAATATCTGTAAATTTGTTTCTGTTTTGTAAACAAGTTCATTTGTATCTTTAAAAAAATTAAATTCCACATATGAGTGAAGTCATATGATATTTGTGTTTTTCTGTCTGACTTACTTCACTTAGTATAATAATCTTTAGGTCCGTCCTTATTGCTACAAATGGCATTATTTCATTCTTTTTTATGGCTGAGTAGTATTTCATTGGACTTCATTGAGTGGGATTACTGGGTCATATGGTAGTTCTATTTTTAGAGATATTATGACAAAGGAAGGCAGTTATGGGGAAACTGAGGAGAGAAGGCAGTGAGGGGCAAAGGTGAGGAGAGAGGGTTGTGAGGAAGGGGTTGTGAAAGGAAAAGTCAATGAGGGGGAAAGGAAGAGAGAAGGTGAGGGCAAACTGTGAGGGGAGAAGTAGTGAAGGGGAAATTGTGAGAGAAAAACCCAGTGAAGGGAAAACCTGAGAAGAGAAGCTGGTGAGGGGAAGAGTTAGAAGGGTAAGCAGTGAGGGGGACATATGTGAGGGGACAAGGCTATGAAGGTGGAACTGTGCCAGGAGAAGGCAGAGAGGGGAAACTGAAGAGAGAAGGTTGAGGAAAAACTATGATAATAGAAGGTGGTTAGAGGGCAACCCACTCCAGTATGCTTGCCTGGAGAATCCCAGGGATGGGAGCCTGGTGGGCCGCTGTCTCTGGGGTCACAGAGAGTCGGACACAACTGACGTGACTTAGCAGCAGTAGCAGCAGCAGAGGGAAACAGTGAGGGGAGAGGTGATGAGGAGGAATACGTGGGGAGGACACAGTCAGTAAGGGCAAACAGTGAGAAATAAAGGGCCTGAGGGGAAAGTGTGAGGAGAGAAGGTAGTGAAGGGAAACCGAGAGGGGAGAAAGTAATTAGGGGGAAACTGTGAGAGGAGAAAGTCCAAGGGAAAACGTGAAGAGAAAAAGTGGTGAGAGGGAAATACGTGTTGAAGGGGACAAAGAGGGGAGAGACTTTGAGGGAGAAACTGAAAAAAAGGTACTGAGAGGGAAAATGCATTGGAGAAGCTGGTGAGGAGGACAGTGAGGGGAGAAAGGAATGTGGGGAAACTGAAAATAGAAGATGGTGAGGGTGAAAGTGAAGGGAGAATTGGGTGAGGGGGAGACTATTATGGGTGAAGGCAGTGAGGGAGAAACTGAGGGGAGAGGAGGAGAAAAGAAATTGTGAAGGGAAAAGGAAGTGAGGGAGAAACTGTGAGAGGAAAAGGGAGGGGAAAATTTTGAGAGGAGAAGGCAGGGAAGGGGAATGTAGGGGGTGAGATTATGAAGGGGAAATTGAGAATGTGATGAGTATAAAGTACAAGCAGAAAAGGCAATGTGGAGAAATTATTACCGAACCAAACTTGGGTTCACTTGCCAATGCAGTAAAGTCAGTCTACTGACACCGGGTTGTAGTGAAGGAAAGTGCAACTTTTATTGTAGGGTGAGGTACAGGGAGTTCCAGACTGCTTGTACTCTAAAAGCTGTATTCTCAGATGGTTCAGCAGTGCATTTTTATTTTTTTGATTTATTTTAAAATTTAATTATTTTTGTCTGTACTGGGTCTTCGTTGCTGTGCAGGCTTTTCTCTAGTTGCCGCGAGCTGGGGCTACTCTTCGTTGTGGTGCGAGGGCTTTTCACTGCAGTGGTGCCTCTTGTGGAGCACAGGCTATAGGGTGTGAGGTGTGAGGGCTTCAGTAGTTGTGGCACACGGGCTCAGTAGTTGCAGCTCCTGGGCTCTAGAGCACAGGCTCAATAGTTGTGGAGCATGGGCCTAGTCACTCTGTGGCATGTGGGATCTTCCCAGTCTAGGGATGGAACTTGTGTCTCCTGCATTGGCAGGGGGATTCTTTACCACTGACTTACCAGGAAAACCCAGCAAATCATTTTTAAAGGCAAGCTGAAGGATGGGCTTCCCAGAGTGTGGGATCAGCTGCTGCCCGATTCTCTGACTGGTAGATGGTGTGGTAAGGGCGCAGTGCCATATTATCAATCCTTAGGCGCCAGTAGGTCTGGGGGCTATTGGGCTCAAGGTTGTCAAATAATTAATTTCTTTGATTTGGTAGGGTTTCTCCATCTGTAAGGAGAAGGCAATGGCACCCCACTCCAGTACTCTTGCCTGGAAAATCCCACGGGCAGAGGAGCCTGGTAGGCTGCGGTCCATGGGGTCGCTAAGAGTCGGACACGATGAGTGACTTCACTTTCACTTTCCACTTTCATGCATTGGAGAAGGCAATGGCAACCCACTCCAGTGTTCTTGCCTGGAGAATCCCAAGGACAGGGGAGCCTGGTGGGCTGCCGTCTATGGGGTCGCACAGAGTCGGACACGACTGAAGTGACTTAGCAGCTCCATCTGTAAAATAACTTAGGAATGTCCATCAGATATTATTACCAAGATACTTCAGAGAGGAACTAAAGCACAGGACAGGGTCAGAGGTGTCTATCTAGGAAGTCCCCGTAGTGTCCTGCTGCTGCTGCTCAGTCGCGTCAGTCGTGTCCGACTCTCTGCGACTCCATAGACGGCAGCCCACCAGGCTCCTCGGTCCATGGGATTCCCAGGCAAGAACACTGGAGTGGGTTGCCATTGCCTTCTCCGTAGTGTCCTGCAGGGTTACAAAACTGAGATGGAGAAGGCTGTGACGGAGAAACGGAGGACAGAAAGTGGTGAAAGGAAATTTTAAGGGCAAAAGATGGTGAGAGGAAAACTGAGGGGAGAAGGCAGTGATGGGAAAATGGAAATGAAGGGGCTTGAGAAGAAATTATGAGGAGAGAAGGCTGTGAGGCAAAACTGTGACGGGAGAAAGCAGGGAGGGGGAAACTGAAGGGGGAAGGTGTTGAGGATGAAACTGAGAGCAGAGGGTGGTGTCAGGAAAATGAGAGGAGAAGGCGGTGAAGGGGAAACCGAGGAGACAAAGGCGATGAGGGAAATAGGGTGAAGACGAGAAAGTGTGACGAGAAAGAAATCAAAGCTGGAAACTGAGAGGAGAGGTTAACGTCAGGGATAGTAAAGGGTGACGCAAGCCCCGCACAGGACGACGCAAGGTCGGCAAGGTAAGGAGGAGCCTGACAGGAAGACGCAAGGTCGGCAAGGTAAGGAGGAGCCTGACGCAGAGGAGCCCGGCAAGGGGCCAGGTAAAAGCTGTAGTTGAGAACCCCAGAAAGAGCTCTACCCGGAGCTGCCGCAACCTGAGACTGTTGTTCCCCGCCGGTTTGTCCGAGCTCTGCTCGTGTGATTAGGAGGATGCCTTCGGGATCTTGCTCCTTAGACCCACCACCGAAAAGAGCCTTGGCTTTGTAAAGGAATTCTCTGAAGGATCAGCCTCAGGAAGAGAGATTGCGCTCGCCTCTTCCAAAGAGCTAAGTTCCTTTCCCACCACTTTCCATCTCTCATATACACTGGTATGTCACAGTTTGGCTGAAACCTGAACAAATACAATGCGTTTTGACTTGTACTTTCCCCGAGAACAGCAGGTATATGATCCGTTTTGCGGCTTTTCCTTTCTCCCGTCCTTCTTAAAATCTTTTTGTTTTGAATTAATTTAAGATTTACAAGTAGTGGCAAAAATCGTGTGTTCAAAACAAAGAAGCAAACAAACCACCCCCCGCTCCCCAATTGCCGCTTCGACCCTACCACCCCTCACCCCTCGGCAAAGTAGTCTTCACCCATCTTTCCCCAGTGATAGCATCTTACATAATCATAGATTTTTCAAAATCAGGAAACCGACATTGGAATAGTATTATTAAGTAAAACTACAGAACTTGTTCAGATTTCACCAGTTTTTATATACTCTTTTTGAATCTATAGTATATGAAATTTTTTCACATATGCAAGTTTATGAAATTATCACTGCTATCAGAATACAAAATAGTTTTATCATCACAAAGACTTTGCCTCAGTCTATGTTCTTTTTTAGTTAGACCTTCCCCCAACTTTAACCCTAGACAACCACTGACTTGTTCTCAATTTGTCACTTCAAGAGTGTTATAAATAGAATCATACATGTATAACTATTTGAGATTCAAACAGCATAACACCATGGAGGGCCAACCAGATTAGTGTTTGGGTAGTAATTTGTTCCTTTTTTGATGGTTTATGGCATTTCCTTGTATGAATATGCCACATTTTGCCATATACCATATACATTTGCTCATTGAAGGACCTTTGGATTGTTTCCTGCTTTAGCCTGTTAGAAATGAAGCTGCTATGAGTATTCCTGTACAGTTTTTTTTTGTGGACATTTAGCCTAGACATTTCTCTAGGCTAAATATCCAGAAGTATGATGGTGACTAGATTATATAGTCAGTGTAAGTTTTGCTTTATAAGAAACTGACAAGCTGTTTTCCAGAGTTGCTGTGTTATTTTACAGTCCCATAGCAACGTATAAAAGATGCAGTTGCTCTAATTGTTGTAACAGTTGGAATTAAAAGTACTTTAAAAATTTTAGCCAGTTTGTAGATCTCTAGTGCTACTTCATTATGTTTAAATTTGCATGTCTTAATGTCTGATGATGCTGAATATCTTTTCCTCTGTTTCCTCTTTGATGAAATGTCTATTCAAATCTTTTATTCAGTTTTTTTATGGGATTGTTTGTTTCCTTACTGTTGAATTTAGAGAGTTCTTGATACTTTCTGGAGATAAGTCATTTGTTCAGTCTGTGTTTTGCAAATATTTACTCCGAGTCTGTTTCTTGTATTTTTTCATCTTCTCATCAGGAAGTTTTTTTTTAACTTTTTATTTTGTATTGGAGTATAGCTTATTAACAATATTGTGATAGTTTCAGATGCATAGCAAAGCTACTCAGTCATACCCATACATGTATCTGTTCTCTCCCAAACTCCTCTCCCATCCAGGCTGCCACATAACATTAAGCAGAGTTCTCTCCTCAAGAAGTTTTGAAAATCAAAGTTTTGAATTTTGAAAGAGTCCAGTTTATCTAATTTTTCTTTTATGGATTGTTAACATGGCTTTTATGGCTCTTTTATGGATTGTTAGCATGGCTTTTATGTTGTATCTAAGTTGCAATATTTTTCCTCTTATATTTCCTTTTAACACTTTTAGTTTACATTTTAGATTTAGATTTATGATCAATTTTGATTTAATTAAAAAATAAAGTGTGAGATTTAAGTTGCAGCTAATTTTTTTTGTTTGGTAGAAGTCCAATTGTTTCAGTCATACCATTTATTGAAAATGCCATTTTGAAAGGATCCAAAATCGCCACTGAATTGCTCTTGATTCTTCTTCTGTGATCTCAATTCTGTTGGTAACCCTATCCAGTGATTTTTCATTTTGGTTATTTTATTTTTTAGTTATAAAATTTTTATTTGCTTTTTCAATTACCAATCCCATGGATGACAAGTTTATATCTACAGTTCAGACATCTTTGAGATTCTTACCCCTTTATCAATTGCCTATTTGATATTTCCTCCTGAAAGGCACATCAAGCTCAATGTATACAAAATGGAAATATCTCCTAAATCTATCCATTTCTATCTCCACTAACACCACAAGGTTACCTTCATCTTTCATAGGATTGTAGTCACATCCGATTTGGTCTTCTCATACCACTTTGGCCCTTCTTCAAACTCTCATTCACTTGCAGTTAGAGTTATTTTTGGTTCAAAATGCAAATCTAATTATGTCTCACTAAAAACCTTTTTGTTGGTTTTCAATTGGTCAAAGATTAAAGACAAAATTTAACATGTCCTAAAAGGCTCTAAATAGTGTACCTTCTGGCCTGCTTCTCCAGCTTTGTTTTGAATTATCTTCACTATTGGTTTTTGTGCTCTGGACACACAGGGCTTCTGTCAGTCCCTGTTACTGTGTGTGTGCTCATCAAGATGCCTTTGCAGTCCTATCCTACTCTTCTCTTTCTTCTGTTTCTAATGCTTCCTATTCCTCTTTTAGTTCTCAGTTTAAGCAGTACTTTGTTCTTTTTTAATAAGTCTCTTAAAATTAAAAAAAATTGAAGTATAATTGATTTACAATGTTGTGTTAGTTTCATGTACAGCAAAGTGATTCAGTTCTACATATATGTATATATATATATATTTTTTTTCATATTCCATTATAGTTTATTACAAGATACTGAATATAGTTCCATGTGCTATACAGTAGAACCTTGTTTATTTTATGTATAGTAGCTTGTATTTGCTAATCCCAAACCCCAAATTTATCCCTCCCTGCCCCTTTCTGCTTTGATAACCACAAGTTTGTTTTCTCTGTCCCTGAGTCTATTTCTGTTTTGTATACAAGTTCATTTGTATCATATTTTAGATTCCACAAATGATATTTGTCTTTCTCTATCAAGCAGTGCTTTATTAAGATTATGCCTTCCTTGACCTAGTTGACTTGGTAGAAATCTTCTATTACAGGTAATTTTAAGAATGATACTTATTAGAATTGCAATTTTACATGTTTTATTATTGGATTAATGTCTTTCTACTTGGAGTAAGTTTCCATGAGGGCATGAATTACAGCTTGGCATGTAATAGGCATTTGATATGTTTGCTCAATGAGTCAATCAAAATGGAGTACTAAAGTATATAGTTGGAAATATAAGCTTGGATCTCACAGAATTAAAAAATGAACTCTACATTGGCCTTATAATGGTTATTGTAGAAAGTCTCTCAAATGCAGTATAATTATTATAGGGATAGTGCAAAGCCATTATTGATTACGTTTCAATGGTTCACAAACAATTTAGTATCTTTCTTTCTCTGGATTCCCCTTCTTCGATCATGGTGCCATCATCTTTTCAGTTATCCAGTGTCAAAAAACCTGGGGTCCTCTTTGAGTTTATCCATGTCATATACATTCCGTTAGTTGTCAAAGTAAGTTCATTTCTTTTTCAAGATGATTCTCACATCTATTTCTTTCATTTTATCTCATCACTTCCAAATTAATTTAGGGTCTTATCTTTTTATGGCTATGTCACTACAATATGTGCTTCCCTGGTGGCTCAGTGGTAAAGAATCTTGCTACTCAGGTGGCACTAGTGGTAAAGAATCTGCCTGCCAATGCAGGAGACATGAGATGTGGGTTTGATCTCTGGGTTGGGAAGATCCCCTGGAAGAGGGCATGGCAACACACTCCCGTATTCTTGCCTGCAGAATCCCATGGACAGAGGAGCATGGGAGCTATAGTCCATGGGGCTGCAAAGAGTCACTTATGACTAAAGCAACAGCATGCATGCATGCACCAATGCAGGAGATGTGGGTTTGATCCCTGGGTCGGGAATATTCCCTGGAGAAAGAATGGCAACCCATTCTTGCCTGGGAAATCCTATAGACAGAGGAGCCTGGCAGGCTACAGTCCATGACACCATGAAGAGTTGGGCACAACTTAGTGACTAAACAGCAACAGCAACAACAGTCACTGCAGTAGTCTTCTACTGATCTCTCAGCTTCCTTTCTCTTGTCCAAACTACCAAATTACTCTTTCTGAAAGTCATCCCAGTTTATGTTGGTATTTCTGTTGCCTATCAAATAAATAAAAGCTCAAATCCCTCCAGAACCCTGGTTTTAAATTTCAACCTTATTTTCTTCTAATACCCTCAGTGTTTGCCAAATTTCAATCATTCAGATCTCACCATTTGTCATATTTTTTGCCATATCTAAGAAGATGTGTACTATTTTCTATTCAATATTTTTCCTTAAATTAATTTACCTTTTAACTGAGTCTCATCCTAATCTACAATTTCTTCAAACTCAAGGGCTTGATGTGTTTGATATACTTTTTCCCTAATTCTTATGATAAATATTAAATGTTATTATTACAATGTTTACTTGGGTACAACCTGAAGTCGTCTTATATGTTAGTGGTGGTCTGGGGACTACACTTTGGGGAGCTTTGCTATATAGAAATTCTCTACTCTACTCCCTGCCTATAGAATATATTTTTCATGTCTAATCTTATTTTTTTTTGTTGTTATTGTTCCCTCACTTCCTTTCCCAGTCAATTCAATTTAGTAAATGTTGTGGCAGGCACTGAGGATGAAGATAATGGTAAGATACTGATTTTCCTTTTTCTTTCAAGGAGTTTATACTTTGTTAGAGGAATTAACTAATCCACGGGCCTCAAACAATATACAAATCCTACTTGTCTTTTTTGTGATGACCAGCTCAAATTTTACTGCCTATTAGAGTCCTTCATATATTACCTCTGTTCAAAGAGATTTTTCTCTCCTGAATTTTTCCTATTGTATTTGACTTTTTGAATCATGTTTTGATATTTGTCTTTTAATATTGTTTTAGTATTCTGATATCTATCTTCTGATGAAGATATTCTTGTATTCCTCTATGGATATTGCATTTAGTAGAGACTAAACAGTTTTAAGCAATACCTAAATAAGGAAGTAATACCTAAGTACCTAAATAAGAAAATACCATACTTAGTTGAGAAAAAGAGCTTGACATTTTTTATCAGGGTTTTATTTCAGAAAAACTGTGTCTTGTTGACAATTATATATAATGGATTTACATTTTGAAAAATTTACAGTTGGAAGCTGAAGTTTGAAAGAGATCTAAAAAGATGAAATTTATGAAGGATCTTTTGCCAGGTTGCAAGCAAAGAAGCAGAAATTTTGTGGCTAAAGAAATGTGAGGAATCTATCATTTTAATTGATACTATAAAAGACTGGAAGCTAGTTTTGAAGTTGATAGTGTTGGAGTGAAATTACTCAATTCTGTTTGTTAGTTTATAAAATCTGGTGCTGTTTTTCTTCAATGTGACTTTTTATTGTCCTTTTTCTGTCTGGAACTTTTTCTTTGTTTTATATCCTTGTCTTCTTTGCTCATTTTTATTTTATCTCTTTTTTTCATAGACTCTCCTTTGATATTCTTGCTCTTTTTGTCCTCATCTCTCTTTATGTTCTTGTCTTTTATCTTGTCCTCATCTCCCTTCATGCCCTTGTCCTCTGTCTTTTCCTCATCTCCCTTCATGTCCTTGTCCTCTGTCTTTTCCTCATCCCCCTGCATGCCCTTGTCCTCTGTCTTTTCCTCGTCTCCCTTCATGTCCTTGTCCTCTGTCTTTTCCTCATCTCCCTTCATGCCCTTGTCCTCTGTCTTTTCCTCATCCCCCTTCATGCCCTTGTCCTCTGTCTTTTCCTCATCTCCCTTCATGTCCTTGTCCTCTGTCTTTTCCTCATCTCCCTTCACGTCCTTGTCCTCTGTCTTTTCCTCATCCCCCTTCATGCCCTTGTCCTCTGTCTTTTCCTCATCTCCCTGCATGTCCTTGTCCTCTATCTTCTCCTCATCTCCCTTTGTATCCTTGACTTCTGTCTTGTCTTCATCTCCCTTCATGTCCTTGTTCTCTGTCTTTTCCTTGTCTCCCTTGTCCTCTGTCTTCTCCTCATCTTCCTTTATATCCTTGACTTTTATCTTATCTTCATCTCCCTTCATGTCCTTGTTCTTTGTCTTATCCTCATCTTCCTTCTTGTCTTTGTTCTTGTTGCTATCTTCATCTTCTTTCTTGTCCTGGTCCTCCCTGTCTTCATCTCCCTTCTTGTCTTTATTATCTGTGTCCTCATCTCCCTTCTTTTTCACATTCACCCTTTGTTCCCCAGTTTCACCTTCATCTTTTATACTATCTCCTTTCTTTGATTGGCCTTTTTCTGTTTTATTTTCCTTGTCCATAACCTCCCCAATACCTTTTCTTTTGTCATCTTTTACTCTCTTCCCTTCTTTACTCAGAGTTTTCTCAGGAAGCTTTTCAACTTTCACTCCAGGCTTCTGTATTTGTCCCTTTCTGTAGTTTTCCTCAGGGCCACTTAAATCTCTTTTATGCTGGTATTTAGGACCACTTTGGCTATTTTGTTGTGGGATTACTTGAATTCTTAAATAAATATCCTGTTTTGGGGTAGTTTTTCTTGTTTCTCCAGTGCCACTTTTTGCCTCTGTTTTTGAACATTTTCTCAAATTACCTGAAAATATAACAGAGGATATAATAAAAGTACATAATTAACATCTTAAGTAATTTTGATCTTTTCATATCAAACATTTTTGCTTTGGGTTAAACTTGAGTCATTAAATTTGCCTTCCCAATAATATAAAATTTGTGAAGCTGTACACACCCAAAGGGTTAGATAAGAGGTCCTTGAAATACAGTATCTTTTCAAGTATTGAATTGAGAAAAAGGAAAAATACAACACAAGAAATTGGTAATTGCTCAGTAGAATATAGCTAAAGTGTATGATTAAAATTAAAAGAGATGTAAACTTAAAAGGATAACTTTTTCTGAGAAAATTATTATATAATATTTATGATTCCTTAAGAAAGCTCCATTTCCCTTTGAGTGATAACAATTGCTAAACTAGCATTTTGAAAGACTGTGAAGCTGGAACTTTCCTTAGCTCTCTCACAGATTTTCAAGGATTCTGCATTAAAAATGATTTAGAAATGATAGCATTACTTAAGGTAGGAAAACAACTGGTTCTTATAGTGTATAAGCATATGACAAATACAGTGAGATTACTACAGTGATCTTTTAATTTAAAAATATTTAACAGTTATATGTCAATAATTTTGATTGATAAGATCATTTAAATGTTTACATAAATTCTATTTATAAAATCTCATAATTTTATAACAACCTCATATTAAATATTATTTTAAAATTTTAATTATTATAAATGCTATGATAAACCACCTAATAAATATATCTTTGAAAAGCTGTCCTTTTTTTCTTGGAAAACATTTCTGGAAATATAAATTCTTAGTCAAAGGGTGTATACATTTTGTATTTTGAAGCATTGCCAAATGTACTCTTAAAAAGTTAAACCTAATGTCAGTAGGGCATAGAAACAGAAATTTGGCCAAACTCTAAAAACATTGTACTCTGTAAACCTTTTCAATCTTTTGCAAACTGATAGATTAAAACAAAAGAGCTCCTCTTTATCTGTATTTTTAAAATTAACTCATGGTTTTGGATCTTTAGCATTCTTTCTTGTATACCCAGCTCATTTATTTTTAGATTTCTCCATCTTTTTTATTTGTTTGATATGTTTTAGAAAACATTTTTTAGAACTTATCAAGAGACTATAAATGTTTGGCTTAAATAAACCAAAGAACTAATTTATTTACTTATTTTTTTATACTAATGCATATATATGGAATTTAGAAAGATGGTAACAATAACCCTGTATACGAGACAGCAAAAGAGACACTGATGTATAGAACAGTCTTTTGGACTCTGTGGGAGAGGGAGAGGGTGGGATGATTTGGGAGAATAGCATTGAAACATGTATAATATCATATATGAAATGAGTCGTCAGTCCAGGTTTGATGCACAATACTGGATGCTTGGGGCTGGTGCACTGGGACGACCCAGAGGGATGGTATGGGGAGGGAGGAGGGAGGAGGGTTCAGGATGGGGAACACATGTATACCTGTGGCGAATTCATTTTGATATATGGCAAAACCAATACAATATTGTAAAGTTAAAAAAAAATTAGTCAAATAAAAATTAAGTATAAAAAAAAAATAAACCAAAGAACTAATTTAGATTAAACTTCTGGATCAGTTACTGAGTCATTATTTAGACCATAAATTATTTTCCTGAGAAACGACAAACACTTTGAGTTATATTGAAATGTATCATAAGTTCATTATTACTACTTTAAGAATGGCTTTGGTTTTTGGGATTTTATGAACCCTCAATTTGGTAGGCTTCAGGGTCAGTTGGGTAGGGAGAGCTTTTTCTAATTTTTTTTCAATTCTTTGCTCTATCAAGAATTGAAAGCCTTCTTTTAACTGGTATTTGCAAATTTAAGTCCTTCCTTTCCTTTCTTTGCTCAGCTATGTCTATCTCTTTTATTCTCTGCTACCTCCTCATTTTTGTTTGAATCACTGAATACTGTTTTTCAAGATGAATGCCAATTTTTGTGATAAATAATTTTATCAATATATTTTCCCTTCATATTTATTTTCCTTTAAGTTATAAAGAGTTATTATTATTATTATTATTTTTTTTTTGTTAAGTGGCACTAATTCCACAGCAAGAGAAAGGAAGAATTATGTGTTCTCCTCTTCTGCTTAAGTGGTAATACTAAGCTATTATGTTGTTCAAGACCAAGGTGTTTCTATATAAAGAAAATGGAAAGGGAAATTATTGATATAAGTACTTACTACAAACTTTTCTAAAGTTAAAAGTTGCTTTTTAATCTTTTATTCTTGAATATGGTATACAAATGTTGATAATCTTCTTTTCTTAAGAACATCAGTGGTCTAGATCCCAGGGCCATCAAATCCTCTATGATATTTGCTGGGGTTGGTAAAGAATCTGCTTGCAATGCAGAAGACCCCAGTTTGATTCCTGGGTTGGAAAGATTACCTGGAGAAGGGATAGGCTACCCACTCCAGTATTCTTGGGCTTTCCTTGTGGCTCAGCTGGTAAAGAATCTGTCTGCATTGCAGGAGACCTGGGTTTGATCCCCTTTTTGGGAAGATCCCCTGGAGAAGGAAAAGGCTACCCAGTCCAGTATTCTGGCCTAGAGAATTCCATGGACAGTCCATGCATGAGTGACTTTCACTTTCAACTTTAGTTTCAGTAGAGATAGACCTTAAGAGGGCTGGGAAGGAGACTACTGCTTCTCCTCAAGTGCTTTCTTCCCTTCATTATCTTGTTGGGAATTAAAACCCAAAAAGCATTGTAACTGTTGTCTTACTTTAGACCACAGTTTCCTAAATTTATCAGTTAATTTCTTTCAATTTAATTTTTAACTTTCTTTTTAAAAACATTTAATTAAAACCAGGAGATACTTTATTTCCTGTTCTTTCATTTTATGATTTAAATATTTTACCTCCCCGAAATTCCTCCATAAACTGTGGGACTTCTGGGTGAAATGGAAAGAAAGGAGCCTGAGATAGGGGAGTCTGAAATGAGATAGACAGTCTGAATTGAAAGTAGACATTTTGTGAAAAGTTCCCTGGATCCTGCAGGAGATTAATATATATTAGAATTGACAAATGCCAAGACACTTACTTGAGGGTGCTGAAGCTGCTCCTAAAAAACAAAACCAAAAATTATTTAGACAAAATCCAAAATATGTTTCAAAAATATAATATATTGTTTACTTTCATATTCTTCCAGAAAGAATGCTTTAAAATGGGACATTTGCAGAGCACTAAACCAACCCTGTTTGTTTTTAAAGCAATCTGGTAACTTTATGGATCTGGAGGAAGGATAGGAAAGATTGCACCTATGCCGCATTTCTCTGTGTGTTTTCACTGTTTTTCAACATTCAAATTTTCTCTCCTCTTTTAATTCTTTCAGTTTTCCTCATGTAATCTCCTTCTGCTCTCTTCCTTATCCTAGGGAATCTGTCTGTCCTTCCCATTAAAAATTTTTTTTTGAACTTGTGTCACAGAGTCAGTATATTGGTGACAAATTGGCTTAACACTTTTTCTATGGGCAATGTTATCACAAATCATATGGAATATCTTTTTTTCCATTAGTAAAGAATATCTACTTTAAAAATCATCAGTAATCTATCATATTTCAGAGCAATTAGAAGTGCTTTGTAAAGGCTAGAAATGATAGCCCTTAAATATTATGGAAGACAGAAAAATACCCTGGGAAGAAAACAACAAAGGAGCCAATGAGTATCACTGATTCTTCCTAAAGAAAAATACTACCATTGGAGGTCCCTTTGTCTGCACGTGTTGAATATAATTTATATTGATAATCTTCTGTTCCCCCTTCCTTCCTTCATTCCCTCAATGGTTCATTCAACAAATAGTTATTAACCATTCATCATGTTCAGGCACTGTGTCTGGCACAAGGGATCCCATTTTGATTGAGAACAACAGGTTCTCTGTCTTCTAGGAGCTTCTAGATGGAGCATCAGGCATAAGCTTTAGGATGTATGCAGAGATGTTTCACTTCTATTTAGGATAAAATTAAAATTCACAATGCAATAGTACCATTGAGTCCATAAATACATATTTTTATACCTTTAATTTACTGTTCAGTTGAATAAACAAACATCAATAGGAAAACTAGAAGTATTTCAAAGGCATAAAAATGACAGAATTCTGGTCTTAGTTTAGAAATGGCCATGCACAGGCAGCTAAGTTTCCATTCTAAAATCAAATCCAGGATTATTTCATAAAGCAAAGCTCAGTTTGCTTTAGCACTCCTCAATAGGGAGTTGAAATTCAGGCCCTCCTAAATGTAAGCATTCATTTAAATTTTCTTCCTTCCATTTGTTTTCTCAGTGATTTATCTTTTCCTTTACTCTTTTCATAAAACACATTTAAATGGGAAATGTGCTTTATTTATTATTTTCAGGCTACTATAGATAACCATGTACGTGCTTCATGCTGAGTCGCTCAGTCATGTCTGACTCTTTGTGACCCCATGGACTGTATGGTGAGCCCCACCAGGCTCCTCTGCCCATGGAATTTTCCAGGTAAGAATAGTGCAGTGGGTTGTCATTTCCTACTCCATGGCATCTTCCTGACCCAGGGATAGAACCCTTGTCTCCTGTGTTTCCTGCATTGGCATGTGGATTCTTTACGACTGTGCCACCTGGTAGGAGAGATAAAATTTTAAATTCTGTATTCTGTTTTTTTTTTTTTTTTTTCTTTTTTCACACAGAAAACTAGAATTTGTAACCTGAAAATAATTTTCTTTTTGGTGCTTCCATTGCTTACAAAGAAAAAAATTTATTTATTTTTTATTGTTTTTCCATTTGGAGAATGGTTTCTTAGGATAGTATTCCAAAGGGAGATTTTGCATACCTCTGCTGAACTCTTTAAGATCTTTGGCATACGCTTGCTAGGATATCCCACTTTAATTGTTTTCCCACAAACACTGAAACCTGTTTCTCTGTCAAAACCCACCCTCTTTCTAATGAGAGAGGCTTTGAATGTGAAGTGATCATCTAATCATACAAGTGGCTGGCCTCTGAGCCCTGTTATTGCATTGCTTTCAGACTTATTTTTTTCTAAAGTGCAATTCTGATTATGCATTCTTTGAAAACTTCTAATATACAAACTTCTAATATCCAAAACTTCATAAAGTCCTTCATAACTGAGCCCGACATACTTCTCCAGCCTCCTTTCCTCCTGATGTCAACACTTCCTGATTCTTCTCTGGATCCAGCATGGAATTCTGGATTCTTCTCTGGACCCAACATGGAATCAGAGGGAGATAAAGTTGAGAGAAAAGTTGAGGATGTTGGGTTTATTAAATTTCAGTGAATGTTTCTCTCCCTGAGATAGACTTAGAGCAAGACATTGCCTGACTTCTATAAAATATATATCTTATCTCAGTCACATCCCAGATGCTTTTCTCCAACTGGCCTTCACTTCATCTTTTATTAAACTGCTTTATTATTTACAGAAACCAGGGCTTCTCAGAGTTATTAACAAAGTTCTCTATATTTATGATCTGATACTTTGAAATCTGATTTCAGAGTAAACTTGTGTGGTGACTACTGCTTCACTGCTGAAGTAAATCACCCAAGGTTCCTCAACTCTTAATTATATTTGAACCTTGGCCACTTTGCTCCAAAACCCTTGCCTCTAAACTCTGTTGTGTTGTTACCACCCTTCTCCCCAACTCCACATTGACTCCTTTGACACTGTAATCCTAGACTTCCAAATCTCTTTATTGAACTTTATTTTCTTGACATATTTCCTATACGTATAGGAAATATACATATAGGATTTTTTATTTCTGTATTCCTCCCCTTTTCTCTACTTTGTTGTTGTTCCAGTGTTTGACATTCTTTCAAACCAGAAAGGATCATTAATCTGTCTTCAGTCATAGACCAAGAAGGTGACAGCTATATTCTGGGAATCCAGAGTTGACTCCACATCATTTTACCTCTTTCTAAAATTTATAGACAAATGCAAAGACTATAATATTCCTTCTTTTATAAAATAAATATTTACAGTCTACCATGTTGGAGACAATATGTATTAGGTACTGGAGATAGAGGTGCTATTCCTGTACATTTAGACTTAATAGTTAAGAAAATAAAATCAGTTACATTAAAAGATACATAGTTTTATCAGTGTGGTAGATATTTGGACTAAAGCAGCATTCAGTCTCTCTAAGGTATCAAAAACCTTTAGGAACTACTGAGCTTTTCTTTTATGGAAGACAGCTTGGTGTGCTGGGAGACCTTAAGAAGCCTGTACTCTGCAGAGGAAAAGCATCATCAATAGATAGATTAAAATCCTAAATGGGAAAGACAAAGCTGTAGATTTAATAAAAGAAAATAAATAAAAGATCACTTCCAATGGTCTTGGATGTAGGGAAGGCCTTCTTAGTATCTCCAAAGCACATGATGTGAAAAGCAAATGTATTTAACTACATCAAAAGTGTTTCTGTTTAACCAAAAACAGTATAGACAAGGTTCATGGACATATGGCAGATTGAGAAAAGATGTTTTCAAGACAAAGAAGTCATGAAGAATTAGTATCCACTTTATCCAAAAGACGCTTGACAAATAACAAGAAAGAGATGGGAACCCAAATGGCAAAATGGTCAAAATATATGAATAGGAAAAGGAAAACTTGAATGGCTGGTAAGTATATAAATATATATGTGAACTCATCAGTAGGCATTGAAAAGCAAAATAAAATAGCAAGAAACTTTCTTGCATCAACCAGAATGGAAAGACTAGAGAGATAAAAACAAGTGCTCTCCAGCATAGTAGGTGAAGGGAACATATTCTTAAGAGCTGGGGAGACTGTAGATTATTACAATAGTTATGAAAAGCAATCTAGGAGTGAAATAATCTGTATGTCTTACCTATCAGCAATACTACTCCAGGTTTACCCTCTAGATATATAATTCACAAATTATAAAGAGAACATGCTCTAGTTCTTTGATCTAGATCACTGATGGGGACTTTGCCATTAGTCACAAAGGGATGGATAAGTACACTGTGGGTCCACTGTGGTGGATGCATACTAGTTAGTGAACAGTATGCAGTTTTTAGAAGTTATGATTGGGTATTTTGAAATCTGATTTCAGAGTAAGCTTATGTGGTGACTGCTGTTTCACTGCTGAAGTAGTTAGAAGCAACTAATGATTCCAAGGATCAGATCAGATCAGTCGCTCAGTCGTGTCCGACTCTTTGTGACCCCATGAATCCAGCACGCCAAGACTCCCTGTCTATCACCAACTCCCGGAGTTCACTGAGACTCACGTCCATCGAGTCAGTGATGCCATCCAGCCATCTCATCCTCTGTCGTCCCCTTCTCCTCTTGCCCCCCAATCCCTCCCAGCATCAGAGTCTTTTCCAGTGAGTCACCTCTTCACATGAGGTGGCCAAAGTACTGGAGTTTCAGCTTTAGCATCATTCCTTCCAAAGAAATCCCAGGGCCGATCTCCTTCAGAATGGACTGGTTGGATCTCCTTGCAGTCCAAGGGACTCTCAAGAGTCTTCTCCAACACCACAGTTCAAAAGCATCATTTCTTCAGCGCTCAGCCTTCTTCACAGTCCAACTCTCACATCCATACATGACCACAGGAAAAACCATAGCCTTGACTAGATGGACCTTTGTTGGCAAAGTAATGTCTCTGCTTTTGAATATGCTATCTAGGTTGGTCATAACTTTCCTTCCAAGGAGTAATTGTCTTTTAATTTCATGGCTGCAGTCACCATCTGCAGTGATTTGGGAGCCCCCCAAAATCAAGTCTGACACTGTTTCCACTGTTTCCCCATCTATTTCCCATGAAGTGATGGGACTGGATGCCATGATCTTCGTTTTCTGAATGTTGAGCTTTAAGTCCACTTTTTCACTCTCCACTTTCACTTTCATCAAGAGGCTTTTTAGTTCCTCTTCACTGTCTGCCATAAGGGTGGTGTCATCTGCATATCTGAGGTTATTGATATTTCTCCCAGCAATCTTGATTCCAGCTTGTGTTTCTTCCAGTCCAGTGTTTCTCATGATGTTCTCTGCATATAAGTCAAATACACAGGGTGACAATAGACAGCCTTGACGAGCTCCTTTTCCTATTTGGAACCAGTCTGTGGTTCCATGTCCAGTTCTAACTGTTGCTTCCTGACCTGCATACAGATTTCTCAAGAGGCAGGTCAGGTGGTCTGGTATTCCCATGTCTTTCAGAATTTTCCACAGTTTATTGTGATCCACACAGTCAAAGGCTTTGGCATAGTCAATAAAGCAGAAATAGATGTTTTTCTGGAACTCTTGCTTTTCCATGATCCAGCGGATGTTGGCAATTTGATCTCTGGTTCCTCTGCCTTTTCTAAAACCAGCTTGAACATCAGGAAGTTCCCAGTTCACATATTGCTGAAGCCTGGCTTGGAGAATTTTGAGCATTACCTTACTAGCGTGTGAGATGAGTGCAATTGTGCGGTAGTTTGAGCATTCTTTGGCATTGCCTTTCTTTGGATTGGAATGAAAACTGACCTTTTCCAGTCCTGTGGCCACTGCTGAGTTTTCCAAATTTGCTGGCATATTGAGTGCAGCACTTTCACAGCATCATCTTTCAGGATTTGAAATAGCTCAACTGGAATTCCATCACCTCCACTAGCTTTGTTCATAGTGATGCTTTCTAAGGCCCACTTGACTTCACATTCCAGGATGTCTGGCTCTAGGTCAGTGATCACACCATCGTGATTATCTGGGACATGAAGATCTTTTTTGTACAGTTCTTCTGTGTATTCTTGCCATCTCTTCTTAATATCTTCTGCTTCTGTTAGGTCCATACCATTTCTGTCCTTTATCGAGCTCATTTTGCATGAAATGTTCCTTTGGTATCTCTGATTTTCTTGAAGAGATCTCTAGTCTTTTCCATTCTGTTGTTTTCCTTTATTTCTTTGCATTGATCGCCGAAGAAGGCTTTCTTATCTCTTCTTGCTATTCTTTGGAACTCTTCATTCAGATGTTTATATCTTTCCTTTTCTCCTTTGCTTTTCACTTCTCTTCTTTTGACAGCTATTTGTAAGGCCTCCCCAGACAGCCATTTTGCTTTTTTGCACTTCTTTTCCATGGGGATGGTCTTGATCCCTGTCTCCTGTACAATGTCACGAACCTCATTCCATTGTTCATCAGGCACTCTATCTATCAGATGTAGGCCCTTAAATCTATCTCTCACTTCCACTGTATAATCATAAGGGATTTGATTTAGGTCATACCTGAATGGTCTAGTGGTTTTCCCTACTTTCTTCAATTTCAGTCTGAATTTGGCAATAAGGAGTTCATGGTCTGAGCCACAGTCAGCTCCTGGTCTTGTTTTTGCTGACTGTATAGAGCTTCTCCATCTTTGGCTGCAAAGAATATAATCAATCTGATTTCACTGTTGACCACCTGGTGATGTCCATGTGTAGAGTCTTCTCTTGTGTTTTTGGAAGAGGGTGTTTGTTATGACCAGTGCATTTTCTTGGCAAAACTCTATTAGTCTTTGCCCTGCTTCATTCCATATTCCAAGGCCAAATTTGCCTGTTACTCCAGGTGTTTCTTGACTTCCTATTTTTGCATTCCAGTCCCCTATAATGAAAAGGACATCTTTTTTGGGTGTTAGTTCTAAAAGGCCTTGTAGGTCTTCATAGAACCGTTCAATTTCAGCTTCTTCAGCATTACTGGTTGGGGCATAGACTTGAATTATTGTGATATTGAATGGTTTGCCTTGGAAACGAACAGAGATCATTCTGTCATTTTTGAGATTGCATCCAAGTACTGCATTTCGGACTCTTTTGTTGACCATGATGGTCACTCCATTTCTTCTGAGGGATTCCTGCCAGCAGTAATCTATTCCAAGGATAGATTTTGAACATAAAGTGAGAGCAGAGGGGGAGGAGCTAAGATGGTGGAGGAGTAGGATGGGGAGACCACTTTCTCCCCTACAAATTCATCAAAAGAACATTTAAACGCCGAGTAAATTCCACAGAACAACTTCTGAATGCTGGCAGAGGACATCAGGCGCCAAGAGAAGCAACACATTGTCTTTGAAAGGAGGTAGGAAAAAATATAAAAGACAAAAAAAGAGACAAAAGAGGGACGGATGGAGCTATGTCCTGGGAAGGGAGTCTTAAAAAGAGAGAAGTTTCCAAATACCAGGAAACAACTCACTGCCGAGTCTGTGCCGAGCCTTGGAAGCACAGACGGCTACATAACAGGGAGGAAAAATAAACAAACAATTAAAACCCACAGATTACGAGCCCAACGGTAATTCCTTCAGCGGAGAAGCAGCGCAGACGCCTGCACCCGCCACTAGCAAGCGGGGGCTGGGCAGGGAGGTGTGGACTGCATCTCTTAGAGTAAGGATCTGGCCTGAATGCCCCGAGCACTATCTGAGTGACTAATTTGGGCTAGCAAACCAGACTGTGGGATAACTACCAGGCAAAAAGCCAGCCCTAAGCTAAGACACCGCCAGGCAAGCGCATGAAACAAAGGACTGAACAGAGATAGCCAGCTGCAGACCATCCCCCTCCGGTGACAGGCAGCCAGAGCTGGAAGGGGGCAATCGCAGCCCCAGAGAGACATTATCTACAAAACTGTAAGCAGGCTTCTTTGCTAACTAAGACTTCTTGGGGTTCTGGACAGTCAACATCCACTTGAGAAGGGGCACTGGTTGTATACCCAGAAAACCAAGTGGCGGGGAGGCTTTAAGTCGCAGCAACAGTGCTCGCCAAACACCTCATCACCTGAGCTGCTTGGACCTGGGAAGGGCACAAAACGCAGGCCCAACCGAGTCTCCACCTCTGGGGACTACCTGAGTGCTTGAACCTGAGCGGCTTAGACCTGGGAGGTGCAGGCAGCCCAGGGCTGGCCTCAGATGGTTCCCAGTGGAGCAACCTAGAGCCTGAGCAGTGTGGGCAGGGCGGCTACACGTGCTGTGAGCTGGGACAGGCCCAGTGTGGCTGAGGCACTGCAAGCATATGCCAGTGTTATTTGTTTGCAGCGTCCCTCCCTTCCCACAGCGCGATTGAACAAGTGAGCCTTAAAAAAAAAATAAAAGTGTCCACCACCGCCCCCTTTGTATCAGGGCGGAAATCAAACACTGAAGAGACCAGCAAACAGAAGAAGCTATAACAGAGGGAACCGCCTTGGAAGCGACAGGTGCAATAGATTAAAACCCTGTCGTTAGTACCAACTACATAGGAAGGGGCCTATAGATTTTGAGAAATGTAAGCCGGAACAAGGAACTAGCCGAAAATGAACTGACCCCACAATACCCACAACAACACCAGAGAAAGTCCTAGATATATTTTTACGATCATTCTTTCTTTCTTTTTCTTTTTTAATTAAAAAAATTTTTTAAGTCCTCTATTACTCCTTTAATTTTCACTTTTATAACCTATTATTACTTTTGCAAAAAAAGACTCTATTTTTTTTTAAAAAAGCAAACTTCATATATATATTTTTTTTTTAATAATTTTTGTGACCTTGTTTTTTTTTTTTTTTTCTTTATTTTTTTTTCCTTCTTTTCTTTAACATTGTATTTTTGAAATTCCAAACTCTACTCTAGATTTTTAATTTTAGCTTTTTAGTATTTGTTATCAATTTTGTACCTATATTTTCTTTATAATTTTTGTGACTTTTTTTTTTTTTTTTTTTTTTTCTTTCTTTTTTTTAACATTGTATTTTTGAAATTCCAAACTCTACTCTAGATTTTTTAACTTTTGCTTTTTGGTATTTGTTATCACTTTTGTATCTATATTTTCTTTATAATTTTTGTGACTTTTTTTCTCTCTCTTTCTTTTCCTTCTTCTTTTCTTTAACATTGTATTTTTGAAATTCCAAACGCTACTCTAGATTTTTAATTTTTGCTTTTAGGTACTTGTTACCAATTTTGTACCTTTAAGAACCCAATCTTCAGTACCCATTTTTTACTTGGGAGTGAGATTACTGGCTTGACTGCTCTCTCCCTCTTTGGACTCTCCTTTTTCTCCACCAGGTCGCCTGTGTCTCCTCCCTAACTCCTCTCTACTCTACCCAACTCTATGAATTTCTGTGTGTTCCAGACGGTGGAGAACACCTAGGGAACTGATTACTGGCTGGATCTGTTTCTCTCCTTTTCATTCCCTCCTTTTATCCTCCTGGCCACCTCTGTCTCCTTCCTCCCTCTTCTCTTCTCTGTATAACTGTGTGAACATCTCTGAGCGGTCCAGTTGTGGAGTGCACATAAGGAAGTGATTACTGGCTAGCCTGCTCTCTCCTCTATTGATTCCACCTCATCTCATTCGGGTCACCTTTAACTCCCTCCTCCCTCTTCTCTTCTCCATGTAACGCTGTGAACCTCTCTGGGTAACCCTCATGGTGGAGAAACTTTTCATCTTTAACCTAGATGTTTTATCAACGGTGCTGTATAGAAGGAGAAGTTTTGAGACTACTGTAAAAATAAGACCGATAACTGGAAGCAGGAGGCTTAAGTCCAAACCCTGACTCCAGGGAACTCCTGATTCCAGGGAACATTAATTGACAGGAGCTCATCAAACGCCTCCATACCTACACTGAAACCAAGCACCACACAAGGGCCAACAAGTTCCAGGGCAAGACATACCACACAAATTCTCCAGCAACACAGGAACACAGCCCTGAGCTCCAAGATACAGGCTGCCCAAAGTTACTACAAAACCATAGACATCTCATAACTCATTACTGGACACTTCATTGCACTCCAGAGAGAAGAAATCCAGCTCCACCCACCAGAACACCGACACAAGCTTCCCTAACCAAGAAACCTTGGCAAGCCACCTGTACAAACCCACACACAGTGAGGAAACACCACAATAAAGAGAACTCCACAAACTGCCAGAATACAGAAGGACACCGCAAACTCAGCAATATAAACAAGATGAAGAGACAGAGGAATACCCAGCAGGTAAAGGAACAAGATAAATGCCCACCAAACCAAACAAAAGAGGAAGAGATAGGGAACCTACCTGATAAAGAATTCCAAATAATGATAGTGAAACTGATCCAAAATCTTGAAACCAAAATGGAATCACAGATAAATAGCCTGGAGACAAGGATTGAGAAGATGCAAGAAAGGTTTAACAAGGACCTAGAAGAAATAAAAAAGAGTCAATATATAATGAATAATGCAATAAATGAGATAAAAAACACTCTGGAGGCAACAAATAGTAGAATAACAGAGGCAGAAGATAGGATTAGTCAATTAGAAGATAGAATGGTAGAAATAAATGAATCAGAGGGGAAAAAAGAAAAATGAATTAAAAGAAATGAGGACAATCTCAGAGACCTCCAGGACAATATTAAACGCTACAACATTCGAATCATAGGAGTCCCAGAATAAGAAGACAAAAAGAAAGACCATGAGAAAATACTTGAGGAGATAATAGTTGAAAACTTCCCTAAAATGGGAAAGGAAATAATCACTCAAGTCCAAGAA
This sequence comes from Bos mutus, assembly GCF_027580195.1. Lineage (NCBI taxonomy): Eukaryota > Metazoa > Chordata > Mammalia > Artiodactyla > Bovidae > Bos > Bos mutus. The sequence goes on from NC_091639.1 coordinate 23,958,661, forward strand.
ACCCAGAGAGTCCCAAACAGGATAAACCCAAGGCGAAACACCTCAAGACACATATTAATCAAATTAACAAAGATCAAACACAAAGAACAAATATTAAAAGCAGCAAGGGAAAAACAACAAATAACACACAAGGGAATTCCCATAAGGATAACAGCTGATCTTTCAGTAGAAACTCTTCAAGCCAGGCGGGAATGGCAAGACATACTTAAAGTGATGAAAGAAAATAACCTACAGCCCAGATTATTGTACCCAGCAAGGAGCTCATTCAAATATGAAGGAGAAATCAAAAGCTTTACCGACAAGCAAAAGCTGAGAGAATTCAGCACCACCAAACCAGCTCTCCAACAATTACTAAAGGATATTCTCTAGACAGGAAACACAAAAAGGGTGTATAAATTCGAACCCAAAACAATAAAATAAATGGCAACGGGATCATACTTATCAATAATTACCTTAAATGTAAATGGGTTGAATGCCCCAACCAAAAGACAAAGACTGGCTGAATGGATACAAAAACAAGACCCTTACATATGTTGTCTACAAGACACCCACCTCAAAACAGGGGACACATATAGACTGAAAGTGAAGGGATGGAAAAAGATTTTCCATGCAAATAGAGACCAAAAGAAAGCAGGAGTAGCAATACCCATATCAGATAAAATAGATTTTAAAACAAAGGCTGTGAAAAGAGACAAAGAAGGTCACTACATAATGATCAAAGGATCAATCCAAGAAGAAGATGTAACAATTATAAATATATATGCACCCAACATAGGAGCACCGCAATATGTAAGACAAATGCTAAAAAGTATGAAAGGAGAAATTAACAATAACACAATAATAGTGGGAGACTTTAATACCCCACTCACACCTATGGATAGATCAACTAAACAGAAAATTAACAAGGAAACACAAACTTTAAACGATACAAGAGACCTGTTAGACCTAATTGATATCTATAGGACATTTCATCCCAAAACAATGAATTTCACCTTTTTCTCAAGTGCACACGGAACCTTCTCCAGGATAGATCACATCCTGGGCCATAAATATAGCCTTGGTAAATTCAAAAAGAATGAAATCATTCCAAGCATCTTTTCTGACCACAATGCAGTAAGATTAGATCTCAATTACAGGAGAAAAACTATTAAAAATTCCAACATATGGAGGCTGAACAACACGCTGCTGAATAACCAACAAATCACAGAAGAAATCAAAAAAGAAATCAAAATTTGCGTAGAAACAAGTGAAAATGAAAAGACAACAACCCAAAACCTGTGAGACACTGTAAAAGCAGTCCTAAGGGGAAAGTTCATAGCAATACAGGCATACCTCAAGAAACAAGAAAAAAGTCAAATAAGTAACCTAACTCTTCAACTAAAGCAACTAGAAAAGGAAGAAATGAAGAACCCCAGGGTTAGTAGAAGGAAAGAAATCTTAAAAATTAGGGCAGAAATAAGTGCAAAAGAAACAAAAGAGACCATAGCAAAAATCAACAAAGCCAAAAGCTGGTTCTTTGAAAGGATAAATAAAATTGACAAACCATTAGCCAGACTCATCAAGAAACAAAGGGAGAAAAATCAAATCAATAAAATTAGAAATGAAAATGGAGAGATCACAACAGACAACACAGAAATACAAAGGATCATAAGAGACTACTATCAGCAATTATATGGCAATAAAATGGACAACATGGAAGAAATGGACAAATTCTTAGAAAAGTACAACTTTCCAAAACCAGACCAGGAAGAAATAGAAAATCTTAACAGACCCATCACAAGCACGGAAATTGAAACTGTAATCAGAAATCTTCCAGCAAACAAAAGCCCAGGTCCAGACGGCTTCACAGCTGAATTCTACCAAAAATTTAGGGAAGAGCTAACACCTATCCTACTCAAACTCTTCCAGAAAATTGCAGAGGAAGGTAAACTTCCAAACTCATTCTATGAGGCCACCATCACCCTAATACCAAAACCTGACAAAGATGCCACAAAAAAAGAAAACTACAGGCCAATATCACTGATGAACATAGATGCAAAAATTCTTAACAAAATTCTAGCAATCAGAATCCAACAACACATTAAAAAGATCATACACCATGACCATGTGAGCTTTATCCCAGGGATGCAAGGATTCTTCAATATCTGCACATCAATCAATGTAATACACCACATTAACAAATTGAAAAATAAAAACCATATGATTATCTCAATAGATGCAGAGAAAGCCTTTGACAAAATTCAACATCTATTTATGATAAAAACTCTCCAGAAAGCAGGAATAGAAGGAACATACCTCAACATAATAAAAGCTATATATGACAAACCCACAGCAAACATTATTCTCAATGGTGAAAAATTGAAAGCATTTCCTCTAAAGTCAGGAACAAGACAAGGGTGCCCACTTTCACCATTACTATTCAACATAGTTTTGGAAGTTTTGGCCACAGCAATCAGAGCAGAAAAAGAAATAAAAGGAATCCAGATTGGAAAAGAAGAAGTAAAACTCTCACTGTTTGCAGATGACATGATCCTCTACATAGAAAACCCTAAAGACTCCACTAGAAAATTACTAGAACTAATCAGTGAATATAGTAAAGTTGCAGGATATAAAATCAACACACAGAAATCCCTTGCATTCCTATACACTAATAATGAGAAAATAGAGAAATTAAGGAAACCATTCCATTCACCATTGCAATGAAAAGAATAAAATACTTAGGAATATATCTACCTAAAGAAACTAAAGACCTATATATAGAAAACTATAAAACACTGGTGAAATAAATCAAAGAGGACACTAATAGATGGAGAAATATACCATGTGCATGGATTGGAAGAATCAACATAGTGAAAATGAGTATACTACCCAAAGCAATTTATAGATTCAATGCAATCCCTATCAAGCTAACAACGGTATTCTTCACAGAGTTAGAACAAATAATTTCACAAATTTGTATGGAAATACAAAAAACCTCGAATAGCCAAAGCTATCTTGAGAAAGAAGAATGGAACTGGAGGAATCAACCTGCCTGACTTCAGGCTCTACTACAAAGCCACAGTCATCAAGACAGTATGGTACTGGCACAAAGACAGAAATATAGATCAATGGAACAAAATAGAAAGCCCAGAGACAAATCCAGGCATGTATGGACACCTTATCTTTGACAAAGGAGGCAAGAATATACAATGGATTAAAGACAATCTCTTTAACAAGGTGCTGGGAAAACTGGTCAACCACTTGTAAAAGAATTAAATTAGAACACTTTCTAACACCATACACAAAAATAAACTCAAAATGGATTAAATATCTAAATGTAAGACCAGAAACTATAAAACTCCTAGAGGAGAACATAGGCAAAACACTCTCTGACATACATCACAGCAGGATCCTCTATGACCCACCTCCCAGAATATTGGAAATAAAAGCAAAAATAAACAAATGGGACCTAACTAAACTTAAAAGCTTCTGCACAACAAAGGAAACTATAAGCAAGGTGAAAAGACAGCCTTCAGAATGGGAGAAAATAATAGCAAATGAAGCAACAGACAAACAACTAATCTCAAAAATATACAAGCAACTCCTCCAGCTCAATTCCAGAAAAATAAATGACCCAATCAAAAAATGGGCCAAAGAACTAAATAGACATTTCTCCAAAGAAGACATACAGATGGCTAACAAACACATGAAAAGATGCTCAACATCACTCATTATCAGAGAAATGCAAATCAAAACCACTGTGAGGTACCATTTCATGCCAGTCAGAATGGCTGCGATCCAAAAGTCTACAAATAATAAATGCTGGGGAGGGTGTGGAGAAAAGGAACCTCTTACACTGTTGGTGGGAATGCAAACTAGTACAGCCACTATGGAGAACAGTGTGGAGATTCTTTAAAAACTGGAAATAGAACTGCCTTATGATCCAGCAATCCCACTGCTGGGCATACACACTGAGGAAACCAGAATTGAAAGAGACATGTGTACCCCAATGTTCATTGCAGCACTGTTTATAATAGCCAGGACATGGACGCAACCTAGATGTCCATCAGCAGATGAATGGATAAGAAAGCTGTGGTACATATACACAATGGAGTATTACTCAGCCATTAAAAAGAATACATTTGAATCAGTTCTAATGAGGTGGATGAAACTGGAGCCTATTATACAGAGTGAAATAAGCCAGAAAGAAAAACACCAATACAGTATACTAACACATATATATGGAATTTAGAAAGATGGTAACAATAACCCTGTATACGAGATAGCAAAAGAGACACTGATGTATAGAACAGTCTTTTGGACTCTGTGGGAGAGGGAGAGGGTGGGATGTTTTGGGAGAATGGCATTAAAACATGCATAATATCATATATGAAACGAGTTGCCAGTCCAGGTTTGATGCACGATACTGGATGCTTGGGGCTGGTGCACTGGGACGACCCAGAGGGATGGTATGGGGAGGGAGGAGGGGGGAGGGTTCAGGATGGGGAACACATGTATACCTGTGGTGGATTCATGTTGATATATGGCAAAACCAATACAATATTGTAAAGTTAAAAAATAAAAAAAAATAAAAAGTGAGAGCAAAATAACAAGGTGATTATAAAGTGACATAAATATATCTTGAAAATAAAGTGATGATACATGAAAAAAGTCAAGGAGTTGAACTAGTGCCTCAGCAACACATTGAGTTGGCCAAAAAGTTTGTTTGGGTTCTTTCCGTACTATCATATGGAAAAACCCCAACTTACTTTTTGGCCAACTCATTACTTTAAAACATAAGTGTAAACACTTATGACTGCTGACAACACTATATATTTTAAAGTGATAGGTGTAAATAGACCAATTATTAATAATTAAAGGATGAAGGACAACATGGCAGGGTCACCAGAGGATTTACAAAAGTATAAAAATAATATGAATGCATGATATAGTGGGTAGGATGCAATAGTGAGGGTAAGGTTGAAGATTCAGTAGAGTGGGATGACTGTTGGCAAGAGCTCCCAGAACTGATGAATGGTGATGGAATCCAGATCCAAGGGGGGAGGAGCTGATCTTTGATAGGTGAGACGAGGCTACTGACTCTACTGTAGTTGGAGGGAAGATAAATGGAAGGCTTCACATGCAGGTTATTTGGTGGCAGAAATCTGTAATTACATGTAATATTTATTTTTATTCATCCAACATGATGCGTGGTCCCTGTGGGGAGTGAAAGGTGTGGAGAGATTTTATATTTATTTGTGTCACAAAGATTATTTCAAATAGTTTCTCTGGAGAATGGGAGAGCAAGCTGATGTGGAAAGAGTTACTCTGGTCAGTTTTGAGTATCCACTTGAGGCCATTAGCCATGAGTCAATGGAGGCACATGTCTGTACGGCTGGTGTTATTTTCCTGTAGCACCCAGTGTAGGAAGGGTTGGTGTAGAGAAGGAGGATGGCAGAATTAGTCCAAGATTACATGCAAAGCTGTTCTGATAGATGAAAAGTGGGCCAGAGGATTTGGAGGTATTGTCCTGTAAGTGACAAGAGTGATGTCTATGGAGTTAGGAAGTAAAGACCCGATAGTGGTAAATGAAACAGGAGAAATTAGAAAAGTCAAGAAATTAAAGGTGTCAGTGAAGTCAGTAACTGGTGATGTGGGATGAAGGCTGCTGCGAAGCTGGAAGCTTGTTGCTGAGAGATGATGAGAATGTCAGGGTATCTACTGCTTCATCACTGGGAGATGATTTTGTCAGTTTGATTTTTAAAACTTAATTGTTCCCATTTCTTATCCAGAGTCTTTGTTTTCTATTTTTCCTCTTTCTGTTCAATTTATTAAAAAAATACCATTCCTTTCCAACTGTGTCCTGTCAACTTGTAAAAACCTGTGGTTCCTCAAAATATTGTACTATCTTTTATTTACTTCTTACTCTGTTGTCTAACCTCCCAGGTATACCTCTGGGTACTGAGTATAAACTTTAATTATTTAACAAGTTCTTTCCTCCTCATTTTGCACTCTTTTATTTCTCTATATTCCTCTTTCTGCTTCAATTCATTTAACTTACAACTTTAGTATACGTTTTCCTCCCCTTTGGTTTGGAATGAGAATAATATCCTTTACAGGTTATTTTTCTACAGGTAAGTGGCATTTAATTTCCAGGAATTCAGTAAAATTCTCACTGAAAAGGACAACCAGCAAAGTTAATAATAGTTCATGTACCCTATAATAGTCCATTACATAAAGTAATTACAAATATGACAGTGTTACTTACTAGTAACTGGTGGTGTAGCTTTTGCTGAAATACAAGAGACATGTTGTTTTAGTCAATTATGGGTACAGCATATATTTCCCCTGTTAATTTCTCACTGAGGAATCTTTTAATGACAACTAAGAAGCACAAGGATTTCTGTTACAATTATTTTGATGCTGGAATCCCTGTCAACATGATCACTTATGAAGTATGTCTGATGTTCAGTTCTGATGTCTTCAGAGCCTGGCAAATACCTGCTTCTTTCCATTTCCTCCTTTTGTAGTTTTCCCATTTTTCATTCTAACTTTTCTTACCTTTGGTCCTCTTTGTCAGTTACCATCTACTCTTTCAAAAAAGAATGTGTGACCTAAACTATGATTTATTGGTTCTGCTTTTTATTCTTTTTGTTAATCAGTGGAGTTTTGGTCTACGAATTCATTGGCAAATCTTCTTAATTAGCATAAAACTAACTTAAAAAGCAGAAAGTGCCTTATGACCCAGCAATTCCACTGCTGGGCATACACACTGAGGAAACAAGAATTGAAAGAGACACGTGTACCCCAATGTTCATCGCAGCACTGTTTATAATAGCCAGGACATGGAAGCAACCTAGATGTCCATTAGCAGATGAATGGATAAGAAAGCTGTGGTACATATACACAATGGAGTATTACTCAGCCATTAAAAAGAATACATTTGAATCAGTTCTAATGAGGTGGATGAAACTGGAGCCTATTATACAGAATGAAGTAAGCCAGAAAGAAAAACACCAATACAGTATACTAACACATATATATGGCATTTAGAAAGATGGTAACAATAACCCTGTATACGAAACAGCAAAAGAGACACTGATGTATAGAACAGTTTTTTGGACTCTGTGAGAGAGGGAGAGGGTGGGATGATTTGGGAGAATGGCATTGAAACATGTATAATATCATATATGAAATGAGTTGCCAGTCCGGGTTCAATGCACGATACTGGATGCTTGGGGCTGGTGCACTGGGACGACCCAGAGGGATGGTACCCAGAGGGAGGGAGGAGGGAGGAGGGTTCAGGATGGGGAACATGTGTATACTTGTGGCAGATTCATGTGATATATGGCAAAACCAATACAATATTGTAAAGTTTAAAAATAAAATAAAATTAAAAAAAATTAAAAAAAAAAGTAGTAACAAGCAAGAAATCAACAAAATACTTGTATGTAGCATATCTGCAAAAGCATATTGTGTACATAGATTTGATTTTTTTCAAGTAAAAAAAAAAAAAAAGCAAAAAAAGAGCAGAAAGTGAAGAGGAACTAAAAAGCCTCTTGATGAAAGTGAAAGAGGAGAGTGAAAAAGTTGGCTTAAAGATCAACATTCAGAAAATGAAGATCATGGCATCTGGTCCCATCACTTCATGGGAAATAGATGGGGAAACAGTGGAAACAGTGTCAGACTTTATTTTTGGGGGCTCCAAAATCACTGCAGATGGTGACTGCAGCCATGAAATTAAAAGACACTTACTCCTTGGAAGGAAAGTTATGACCAACCTAGACAGCATATTAAAAAGCAGAAGCATTACCTTGCTGACAAAGATCCATCTAGTCAAGGCTATGGTTTTTCCAGTGGTCATATATGTATGTGAGAGTTGGACCTAAAGAAAGCTGAGCACTGAAGAATTGATGCTTTTGAACTGTGGTGTTGGAGAAGATTTTTGAGAGTCCCTTGGACTGCAAGGGGATCCAACCAGTCCATTATAAAGGAGATCAGTCCTGGGTGTTCTTTGGAAGGAATGATACTAAAGCTGAAACTCCAATACTTTGGCCACCTCATGCGAAGAGTTGACTCATTGGAAAAGACTCTGATGCTGGGAGGGATTGGGGGCAGGAGGAGAAGGGGATGACAGAGGATGAGATGGCTGGATGGCATCACCAACTGGATGGATGTGAGTCTCAGTGAACTCCAGGGGTTGGTGATGGACAGGGAGGCCTGGCGTGCTGCGTGCGATTCATGGGGTCGCAAAGAGTTGGATACGACTGAGCAACTGAAGTGAACTTACTGAACTTAGAAAGATTAGAGACTTCATGAAAAATTGAAAATAAATTACCACTATAGAAATCTATTACAGAATTTTATTTACTCTAATGGATTTAATAATTTAAAGATAGAAACTCAACTCATTAGTTAATTTAGCAAATAATAATTTAGAGAAAAATGTGTTAGAAACAATCTTTATGCATTATATTGTTGTATTAATAAACTACTACATTTAGGCCTCTAGACTTTTCCTAGATATTAAATATTATATGCAACTTAGTTCTAAATATATTACTAGAAACTCTTTATGTCCTTTCATAAGATACATATTATTTTAGTTGTAGTTTAAAATTTTGTCAATTCTAAGCCTCTGCCCTCTCCCCATTTCAGCTTACAGCTCCCAAAACTCTTCCTGAGCATAAAGAGCTATCTGGGCATATTTTGTTATAATTGGTTCCTTATCCTCCATTCTTGAAAATGCTTCAGAGCCATAAAGGTAGAATGGGTGTCTTGTTATTCATAATGAACCCCTTTTCACCACATCTGTGTTAGTCACTGAGTTTTATCTGACTCTTTGTGAACCCATGGACTGTAGCCCCCCAGGCTCCTCTGTCCATGGAATTCTCCAGGCAAGAATACTGGAGTGGGTAGCTATTACCATCTCCAGGGATCTTCCCAACCCAGGGACAGAACCTAGGTCTCCTGCATTGCAGGTGGATTCTTTACTGTCTTTGTTCAGTTCAGTTCAGTCACTCAGTCATGCCCAACTCTTTGTGACCCCATGGACTGCAGCATGCCAGGTTTCCCTGTCCATCACCAACTCCCAGAGCTTGCTCAAACTCATGTCCATCAAGTTAGTAATGCCATCCAACCATCTTATCCTCTGTTGTCCCCTTCTCCTCCTGCCTTCAATCTTTTCCAGCATCAAGGTCTTTTCCAATGATTTTTATGTTTCCAATGAGGTTTATGTTAATGAGGTAACTTCTGAAAATCACCTACAGACAGGGGCTGTTTGCCAGAAGAACCAACTTTGAACAGAGGGTTAGAACTTTCAGTCCCACCCCTTGATTTCTGGGAGGGATGAAGGGCTAGAGGTTGAGTTAAACACTGATAGTTAATGATTAATTGGTCGTTTCAATGTTTTAAAGCCTCCATAAAAACCCAAATGGAGGGAGTTCAAAGCCCTTCCGGGCTGGGGAGTCAGAATGCTTCCCCAGATTCCAAAGGACAGAAGCTTCTTTGTTTGGGGCCTTGCCCTCTGTATCTCTTCATCTACTGCCGATTCTTGTCTTTTAGTATCCTTTGTAGTAAATCAGGAATCTAGCTTGTAAATGGTTTCTTAAATTCTGTGAGCCACTCTAGCAAATTAATCCAACCCAAGGAAAAGGTCATGGGAATCCTGTGTTATAACTAAATACAGTTAACAACCTGGACTTGTGATTGGCATCCAGAGTTGGAGGTGGGTAATTGAACCTTCTGGTTTATGGAGCTGGTTAGTCAGAAGCACAGGTAACCTTGAAACAAGCAGGACCTGGTGGGGTCCTCCTGGATACAAAAGCCTTTCTGTGTTCCTTGTTTCTTGTTTGTGGGAAAAAGGCTTCAGCCTTCTAGACCTTCCTTGAGTACCAAAACACAGATTCAAACAATTGCTAACCAGGGAAGTGAGGGAATGCAGAAATAAAGAAAGAGCAATCAAGAAACAATAGTGTAGTGATGAAGCGGGTTCCTGGTTCCTCCTCATGGAATATACATAACAATGTATCTTTGATTTCTCCCACAGTGAGTTTGTTAGGGAACTACGGATGAAAACCACTCATGCTGGCCAGGCACAATGATAACCCCTTGTCTGAGTTGTCTCACAACAGGACGTCCGATAAATTCAGGAGGGGCCAAAAGAGAGAGGAGATGACCAACCTCCCAGAATCTTTCCCACTGGAATCCATCTTGGCTGAGAGATATGTGTGCCGTCAGGAAGGACCCTGAGTCAGATGATGGGCCAAGCAAGATGACTGGCCAGAGACAACCCAGAAGCTAGCCCTACTAGCATAAAACCTGAGACTGTCAGCAACGTGGCAGAGCAATTCTCTTGGGGTACCTTACCCTGCTGCTCTCTGCCTGGGTGTTCCTTTCCAGTAAGGTCTCTTACTTTGTTAGCATGTGTATCTCCTTCATTTTTGAGTGTTAGACAAGAGCCCACTCTCAGGCCCTGGAAAGTTTCTCTCTTTCTGCAACAAGTTATCTTCCTGGAGATAATTTCACCTTTTAGTTTCTTGTTGCATATGTAGCTCTTACCAGAAACTAGGCCATTTAATTTCTCTTCACCTTGTTATACCCTTGCTGACTGGATCTACCTCTTTGCCTATATTTATAAATATCACATTGAATCTGATTTTGAATTGACAAAAATTTAAACTACAACTAGAATAATATTTATTTTAATATGTACAATTATTTTCAGTGATTTAGTCTTTTCTTAACATTATGACAGTGAGGAAATATTGAGAAATATGATCATTGAGTTCTTCCACAGTTGAAACTGATGATGGCAACGATAATTAAACGTGGCTCATGCTCTATTCAGAATTTGAAAAAAGTACCTACTGATGAATGGTGCAACACTTTTAAAATGAAGCAAAAAGGAAATAAATGAATTTCATCTTGCTTGCAAAAAGATATAAAGAATTTAATAAAGGTTTATAAGTTAGAACAAAATTGTTATTCTTGCATCAGAGAATGCCCTAGAAAAGGGACATCAAGGAATTTTCAGAACAGATGAGGCTATAGTAATTAATAAAAAGTTACTTTAAGAGTTGGGTGTGTCTTGAAAATTTCATGTTCTTTCTTTTTGAAATAACTGGTAGAGTCATATTAATTTCTTTTGTGGGTGTAACTTCCTATCAGATCCAGAGACAGTGAAATGTTTTATGGTATGATGTTATTGCATTTGAACTTTGGATCTTGTTCATCATCTTCCACTTTTGTTTTTGCAAAACCTGTTGTTGCATTTAGTACTATCAGTGTGTCTGCATTTAATAGATTTATAAATAGGTTATTCTTCCTTTATATAGCTTCATCTGCTATTTTATTATAAAAAGATTTTGTTTTGTATATTTGTTGTTTCAGTTTATTGATTTATTTATGCTTTCAGGAAAACTCTTAGGAATCTCCAAAATTGCTGACTGAAGAGAGGTAAACAGATTAGAAGGAAAAAATTAAGATTTATAAGGTTTTATAGGACTGACTTTGGCCTCCAGGTTGTATTAAACAATGTCAGTTATAATAATATTGTTTATATGTTTATAGTTTCTTTATTTGTTAATTGTTTCCCCCATAAGGTTGTAAGACGCTTCATGAGGACAAGAGTCATATCTGTTGCATTTAGTACTATCAGTGTGTCTGCATTTAATAGATTTATAAATAGGTGCTGAATGTATGAAAACAATGTGAACTTGAGCTCTGGAGTGAGAACTGCACTGGAGCTATAGATAACGGCAGTTAACATCCCACAATAAGACTTAACAGGTTTTAAAATGTTGCTTAAGCAACTGAGGAGGAGAAAGAGGCTCGTGAGAAAGTTCTGAGGAACACAAGCATTTAAGAACCAGGAAGAGGAAGAAGTGAATAACAATGAGATTAATTCAGAGCAAGAAATGTGGGAAGAAAGCAAGGAGAGTGAAATGTGGTTTCAAGGGGGAGAGAGTGTTTCAAGAAAGAAAGTGTTTCTCAGAATGTTGTACTGTCTTTTATTTACTTCTTACTCTGTTGTCTAACCTCCCAGGTATACTTCTGGATACTGAGTATAAACTTTAATTATTTAACAAGTTCTTTCCTCTTCATTTTGCACTCTTTTATTTCTCTATTTTCCTCTTTCTGCTTCAATTCATTTAACTTACAACTTTAGTATATGTTTTCCTACCCTTTGGTTTGGAATGAGAATAATATCCTTTACAGGTTATTTTTCTACAGGTAAGTGGCATTTAATTTCCAGGAATTCAGTAAAATTCTTAACTTGTCCCTCACTGAAAATAACAACCAGCAAAGTTAATAATAGTCCATGTACCCTATAATAGTCCATTACATAAAGTAATTACAAATATGACAGTGTTACTTACTAGTAACTGGTGGTGTAGCTTTTGCTGAAATACAAGAGACATGTTGTTTTAGTCAATTATGGGTACAGCATATTTTTCCCCTGTTAATCTCCCACTGAGGAATCTTATAAATAACAACTAAGAAGCACAAGGATTTCTGTTACAATTATTTTGATGCTGGAATCCCTGTCAACATGATCACTTATGAAGTATGTCTGATGTCTTCAGAGCCTGGCAAATACCTGCTTCTTTCCGTTTCCTCCTTTTGTAGTTTTCCCATTTTTCATTCTAACTTTTCTTACCTTTGGTCCTCTTTGTCAGTTACCATCTACTCTTTCAAAAAAGAATGTGTGACTTAAACTATGATTTATTGGTTCTGCTTTTTATTCTTTTTGTTAATCAGTGAGTGGAGTTTTGGTCTACAAATTCATTGGCAAATCTTCTTAATTAGCATAAAACTAACTTAAAAAGATTGGAGACTTCATGAAAAATTGAAAATAAATTACCACTATAGAAATCTATTAGAGTTTTATTCACTCTAATGGATTAAATTAAAGATAATTTAAAGTCAGGTTGTAGTAGACTAAGAAGTGGATGTTGAAGTAGCATTAGAGGTAAGGAATGAGGACAACTCTGATGCAGTTTAGCCATGATGAGAGAGGGAGTGGCTGGGTTGGAGCAGGTGGTTGGGTCACGGAAGGATTTAACAAAATACAGGATGACATTAAAATGTTTAAATGCTGAAAGGGAGAAATTGAAGATAACAGGAAATGTGAGTTTTGAGGTCAGCTAACTCTCTAAGTGAAGAAAGCTGAGTGCTGAAGAATTGTTGCTTTTGAACTGTGGTGATGGAGAAGACTCTTGAGAGTCCCTTGGACTGCAAGGAGATCCAACCAGTCCATTCTAAAGGAGATCAGTCCTGGGATTTCTTTGGAAGGAATGATGCTAAAGCTGAAACTCCAATATTTTGGCCACCTCATGTGAAGAGTTGACTCATTGGAAAAGACCCTGATGCTGGGAGGGATTGGGGGCAGGAGGAGAAGGGGACGACAGAGGATGAGATGGCTGGATGGCATCACTGACTTGGTGGACGTCAGTCTGAGTAAACTCCGGGAGTTGGTGATGGATGGGGAGGCCTGGCGTGCTACAGTTCATGGGGCTGCAAAGAGTTGGACACGACTGAGCGACTGAACTGAACTGAACTGAACTGAACTCTCCAAGGAGAAGGCAATGGCACCCCACTCCAGTACTCTTGCCTGGAAAATCCCAGGGATGGGGGAGCCTGGTGGGCTGCTGTCTATGGGTTCGCACAGAGTTGGACACGACTGAAGCGACTTAGCAGCAGCAGCAGAACTCTCTAAGGGAATGAAATGGAATGGGATCTAGAACTCAATGAAGGAGTTGAATTTTGATACATAAAATACTGCTGTCCTTGTTGAGAGGAACACTTAAGATCTACTCTCAGTAATTTTAAAGCATACAATATTGTATTATTAAGTATAGTCACCATACTGTATATAGGAGCCTCAGGAAATTTTTTACCTTATAACTATTTCTTCCATTTTTCTTGCTCCCCAGCCCCTGCAAGCACCATTCTATTCTTTGTTTCTAAGAAATTTGCTTTTTTTTAGATTCCACACATAATTTGATACTATGCAGTATTTTCTTTCTCTGTCTAGCTTATTTCACTTAGTGTAATGCCCTTCAGGTTCATTCATGTTGTGAAAGCAAATATTTCTGAACACATGATTGTTTCCTCTCCTTCATTCTTTTATGTTGCTGTATCACTCTAGGACTTGTGGCCTCTCAAAGCTTTAACAATGCTGTGCTTGTGTGCTTAGTTGCTCTTTGCGTGTCTGACTCTTTGTGACCCCATAGACTGTGGCCCGCCAGGCTTCTTTGTCAATGGGGATTCTCCAGGCAAGAACACTGGAGTGGGTAGCCTACCCCTTCTCCAGGGGATCTTCCTGACCCAGGGATCGAACTGGGGTCTCCTGCATTGCAGGTGGATTCTTTACCAGCCGAGCTACCAGGGAAGCCCTTAACAATGCTAATGCTGTGAAATTTTGAAATCAGCTTTCCTAAAGTTCACATATTTGATACTTTTTAACCATTTTCTCCTTTATAATCACACAGTCTAGGTTCATGTGATCTTTTACCAGGGATTTCTGGTTCTTTTTCTTATTAATACAATCCATTTTGTTTGTGTAAATTAGGTTGAGAGTAGCATTATTGACTCAATGGACATGGGTTTAGCTGGACTCGGGGAGTTGGTAATGGACAGGGAGGCCTGGCGTGCTGTGGTTCATGGGGTCACAAAGAGTCGGACACAACTGAGAGACTGACTGAACTGAACTGAAGTACTCCTGTTACTTTTTCTACACATAATAAGATGTTTAAAGTCAGTTTAAATTTAGCTTAGTTAAATTTTCCATTTTCTTACAGTTATGCTTTTATTTTTTACTCTTCTTCCATTTATCAACTTAGAAAATAGTCACAACCTAAAAATTGAGAGTTATATTTCATTTGGTGGGAAGTTTTAGGACATCAGGCCCAAGAGACAGCATTTCAAGTAACCCTGAGAGAAATGCTCCAAGTAGGTGAGGGGAGGAGCCAGGTTATATAGAAGTCTCACAACAAAGGACCAATTGTCTGAATGTCAAAAGATTCAGTTCAGTTCGGTTCAGTTCAGTCCCTCAGTCGTGTCCGACTCTTTGCAACCCCATGAATAGTAACATGCCAGGCCTCCCTGTCCATCACCAACTCCCGGAGTTCACACAGACTCACGTCCATCGAGTCGGTGATGCCATCCAGCCATCTCATCCTCTGTCGTCCCCTTCATCTCCTGCCCCCAATCCCTCCCAGCATCAGAGTCTTTTCCAATGAGTCAGCTCTTCTCATGAGGTGGCCAAAATATTGGAGTTTCAGCTTTAGCATCATTCCTTCCAAAGAAATCCCAGGGCTGATCTCCTTCAGAATGGACTGGTTGGATCTCCTTGCAGTCCAAGGGACTCTCAAGAGTCTTCTCCAACACCACAGTTCAAAGGCATCAATTCTTTGGCTCTCAGGTTTCTTCACAGTCCAACTCTCACATCCATACATGACCACTGGAAAAACCATAGCCTTGACTAGATGGACCTTTGTTGGCAAAGTAATGTCTCTGCTTTTCAATATGCTGTCTAGGTTGGTCATAACTTTCCTTCCAAGGAGTAAGTGTCTTTTAATTTCATGGCCGCAATCACCATCTGCAGTGATTTTGGAGCCCCCAAAAATAAAGTCTGACACTGTTTCCACTGTTTCCCCATCTATTTCCCATGAAGTGATGGGACTGGATGCCATGATTTTAGTTTTCTGAATGTTGAGCTTTAAGCCAACTTTTTCACTCTCCTCTTTCACTTTCATCAACAGGCTTTTTAGTTCCTCTTCACTTTCTGCCATAAGGGGTGGTGTCATCTGCATATCTGAGGTTATTGATATATCTCCCGGCAATCTTGATTCCAGCTTGTGCTTCTTCTAGCCCAGCATTTCTCATGATGTACTCTGCATATAAGTTAAATAAGCAGGGTGACAATACACAGCCTTGATGTACTCTTTTTCCTATTTGGAACCAGTCTGTTGTTCCATGTCCAGTTCTAACTGTTGCTTCCTGACCTGCATATAAGATTACTGTTAATTAAAGGAAATCAAATATCCCAAGTTAAGGGATTTAGTGCTTTTCTATGTATGGAAAGATGCAAGAGTCTGGGCTCACTAAAATCATTCCTTTCATATGCATCTCAGCTATCCTGGTGCCAGTATCCTGTATTTTTCACATCCTGAGCTTCCTTGGACTCACCATAGTGAGTGGCTACAGTTTGATGGCTGTTATATAGCAAGTATTTTTCTCCTTCCTGAGTGCCCTTAGGCCCACATTGGAGGGCTGGAATTGCTGATGATTGTGAAATCCCTTTTTACTGATATGGTAGAAAATATTCCATTTCTCACATTTCACTTAAAATGTTACCCTTTTGAATTATATCCTATCAATTTTGATATCCTGAGAGAAATATATATATGGCTGATTCTTTTATTCACTTTCTGTATTGTCTAGGCATCTGAGTGACTTTGGGGAGCTAGGAATAAGATTTATAAATTTCATCTTACTATTTTCTTCCCTTACTCTCACCCATTTCTTTTGTTTCTCAGTCTTCCTTTCCTAGCTTCAACTCATTTAATTCAATTCATTTCATTTAAATTCTTTAAATGTCTTCTGATTCCTTTTTCTGAGAATGTTATTTTGTGTTTTGGCAAGTCAGCTGACTTGATACAATGTTGAAGTTCTTAGATATTCTTTCTACAAATCAGTGAGGTTTGGTTTCAAGAAAATTTTCAATAACTGAAAAGTCTTAACTTGTGTCCAATTGACCATGACAACCTTCAAATTTAGTTGAAGTCTTTATACTATAACAGTCATTAAGTAACAAATTAAATAATGTACTTACCACTAGGTGGTTCAGCTTTTGTTGAAATATAAGCACAAACAAGTAGTTATTTGTTAACCTGTTACTGAGCAGCACATTTTCCTGTTTAAAATCTTCCAATTTGGAAATCTTATAAAATGACACCCAACCAGCACAAACACCTCTGCCATGGTTATGTATTGCTATAGTTCCTGGTCAAATGGTCCTTTATTGGTGTGTGCCATGCTAAGTGTCAAGACTGGAGAGAACTGTGGTAAGATTTTAGTCTCAACACCCACTTGTTGTGGTAGCTCCTCTGTGATATCTCTGCTAAGTGAGAAGCTTATTACTGGGGCTCTTTCCCTAATCATTTGTATTTATCTTTGAACAACTCATATTCATCCTTTCTTAATAGCCTCTCATATGTACTCTCTCTTTTCTCTTAATGTTGACTCCCTTTTATGTAGACTCCAGTCTATGCTGTTTTTCTTTTAAAGTGAATTTTATTTGTTCTGAGGAATATACCGTCTTAGTTATTCAGTGCATTTAAGCTTTTCAGCAAACTGTCAGTAATCTCTAAAAATCCTCACCGCTCAGGGCTGAGTATACAATGAAAAATACTAATATGAGGTTTTCAAATTTGGGTATGTTAATTGTCAGAGTAATCAAAAATTCTTTATGAACTTATTTATCCCCAAATCACTTATGCTGAGAAATAGAAAAAAGCTTAAGCATGGGTTTCTCAGCAGCTCCTATAAACAAATGTAAATGAATACAGTTTAACTTATAGATTATATAATTAATAATAGTCTTCTTTGAGTTATTTCAACATCTAATTTCCTTAGAGCACAAAAACTTTCATGGCATTATTAAGCCCCATTAAAGAATCACATATTGTTTTGTAGTTTTGTTACAGTTTTAAAATCACAAATTCCTACTAATTAGCAAACTTTTGGATATGGAAGGGAAAAAGGCAAAAGGAGACATCATAACATTAATGTTGGACACAGAAGCAGCCAAATTCAGCAAAAACATACATACAGCTAAACTGAAATGATTTGGAGTGGAGAAGTGGAAAGAACTTACCTCTGGCTCTCACATCTTTTTCTATAATAAAAAAGAAATAAATGAAGTCTAAAAATCTTGAATATAGCTTTTTCTTGAGTACAAAATAATTACAATAGCTAGTGATAATTTGTTGATTAACATGTGCCTAGGCATTGTTCCTATTTAGAACCAGTTTGTTATTCCATGTCCAGTTCTAACTGTTGCTTCCTGACCTGCATACAGATTTCTCAAGAGGCAGGTCAGGTGGTCTGGTATTCCCATCTCTTTCAGAATTTTTCACAGTTTATTGTGATCCACCCAGTCAAAGGCTTTGGCATAGTCAATAAAGCAGAAATAGATGTTTTTCTGGAACTCTCTTGCTTTTTCCATGATCCAGTGGATATTGGCAATTTGATCTCTGGTTCCTCTGCCTTACATCACGAGAAACGCTGGACTGGAAGAAACGCAAGCTGGAATCAAGATTGACGGGAGAAATATCAGTCACCTCAGATATGCAGATGACACCACCCTTAGGGCAGAAAGTGAAGAGGAACTAAAAAGCCTCTTCTTGATGAAAGTGAAAGTGGACAGTGAAAAAGTTGGCTTAAAGCTCAACATTCAGAAAATGAAGATTATGGCATCTGGTCCCATCACTTCATGGGAAATAGATGGGGAAACAGTGGAAACAGTGTCAGACTTTATTTTTTGGGGCTCCAAAATCACTGCAGATGGTGACTGCAGCCATGAAATTAAAAGATGCTTACTCCTTGGAAGGAAAGTTATGACCAACCTAGATAGCATATTCAAAAGCAGAGACATTACTTTGCTAACAAAGGTCTGTCTAGTCAAGGCTATGGTTTTTCCTGTGGTCATGTATGGATGTGAGAGTTGGACTGTGAAGAAGGCTGAGCGCTGAAGAATTGATGCCTTTGAACTGTGGTGTTGGAGAAGACTCTTGAGAGTCCCTTGGACTGCAAGGAGATCCAACCAGTCCATTCTGAAGGAGATCAGCCCTGGAATTTCTTTGGAAGGAATGATGCTAAAGCTGAAACTCCAGTACTTTGGCCACCTCATGTGAAGAGTTGACTCACTGGAAAAGACTCTGATGCTGGGAGGGATTGGGGGCAGGAGGAGAAGGAGACGACAGAGGATAAGATGGCTGGATGGCATCACTGACTCAATGGACGTGAGTCTGAGTGAACTCCGGGAGTTGAGCACAGAGGGAGTCCTGGCATGCTGCAATTCATGGGGTCACAAAGAGTCAGACACGACTGAGCGACTGAACTGAACTGAACTGAGGCATTGTTCCAGTTGATTAAACTATTTTAATTCTCACTGAAATCCCATGAGGTGGCTATAATTGTTACCTTCATTTTATCAATGAAAGAATTAGCAGGAATAGGTTAAGTAAACCGTTCAAGACCAGGCACTTCAGTGGTCAAGTCTGCATTTATACTTAAGCATCAAAACCCCAGAACCCATAGTTCTATGGTCTTTTATGTGTATATTATTTTGGGTCTTTAAGTTCCATGTTGGCTGCTTTGGCACTATAATCCAACACAGAAAAATCTCTTAAACATTAATTCTTTCACTTTTTTATACATGATCTTCTATGTTTATAATTGAAACTTTTGAAGTTGGCTTTCCTAAAGTTTAGTCTAGAATATCTGACAATTTTTGGTTGTTTATCATCAGTTATCACAAAATCTAAGCTTATGTGGACCATTATTTTTTAAACATATTTTTTCTTATTGGTACAACTCCTTTTGTTAGTATGAATTGAGTCGATGGTAATTCTATGTGCTTCTTCTATTCATTAAGATAAATTATAGTCATTGATTCTTTTGCATTTTGCTGTTTCCTTTTCCCCACCTAATTTTTATTTTTTAGGATTTCTGTCTTCATTCTATTTGTAATATTAATCCTAATTGATTCTATTTCATTAATTTTGTAATTTCAGAAGAAACATGTGTGTGTGCTAATTCGTTTCAGTAGTGTCTGTCTCTTTGCAACCCTATGAACTGTAGTCCACCAGGCTCCTCTGTCCATGGCATTCTCCAGAATACTGCAGTGGGTTGCCATGCCCTTCTCCAGGGGATCTTCCCGACCAAGTGATGGATGGAATCCAGTCTCTTCTGTCTCTTCCATTGGCGGATGGGTTCTTTACCACTGGTGTAACCTGGGAAGCCCCAGAAGAAACATAGGTATAGTCTATTCTTTTATTCTCTTTACTTTTTCAGACTCTCAGCTAAATTTTTGGATCCTGTGTGTAAGATTTAGATTTAGCAAGGTGTTTAAAAAAATTATCCTTCATTGTATTTCTCTATTTTTAATTCTCAGCTCTGACTCATTCTTATCTCTAGTAAGAACGTTCTTCTTTGTCGCTTGTAAGTCCGTTGACTTTATTGAATGATAATGTACTTCTATGTTTATTTTTTTGATTTGGTTTTAATTTAAAAATAATTGGCAGCAACAATAAAGTTCTTGATTTCTGCTCCACTGTAAAATAGCAATCATAGAACGTAATAGTCCTGTGCATACAGCAACAGACTATTGTCAGTAGAATTATAAAATACTGTACTTACTAAGAGGTGGTGAGGTTTTTGCTAAAATAAAAGCACAAAAAATTAGTTATTATTTTTAAACTATTAAGTATACAATGTATATCCCTTATAAATATGCATTAAAGGAGTCTTATAAAATAATATTCAAAAAGCTCAAAGACTTCTACATCAGTTAATTTGACACTGTGAGTCCTAGCAAGGTGGTCCTTTATGAGAATGTAAGATACACAGTCTTGGGACTGGAAAGTACCTTAATTCTTAGGTTTTGTGCTACTATATCATAATGTCTTCTTTTAAAAATTGAAGTACAGCTGACTTACAATACTATATTACCTTCAGATGTACAATATAGTGATTCAATATTTTTACAGATTATTCTCCATTTAAAGTTATTGCAAAATAATGACTATATTTCCCTGAGCTGTACAGTATATCATTGTAGCTTATATATTTTATACATAATAGTTTGTGTCTCTTAATCTCATACCTCTATCTAACCTCTTCCCTGTTTCTTCTCCCTAGTGATAACCACGGGTTTGTGAGTGATTACCACTCTCTGTATCTGTGAGTCCTTTTCCAGTGTTGTTATAGTCATTCATTTGCTTTATTTTTTAGATTCCACATATGAGTGATAACATAGAATATTTGTCTTCTTCTGTCTGACTTATTTCACTACACATAATACTCTCTATGTCCATCCATGTTGTTACAAATGCAGAATTTCACTCTTTTTTAAATAACTGAATAATATTCCATTGTACATATATACCACATCTGCTTTATTCACTCATCTGCTGATGAGCACTTAGGTATAGCTTCCATATTTTGGCTACTGTAAATATCTGAACATGGGAGTACATCTGTCTTTTTGCTTAATCTCTAGCTTTTAGATAAAGTGGACCATAGTCTATTTACCCACCTGCAGTGGGTCTATAAAATTCCTTCCAACTAGGAAATTTATGCTTGAGAGTCTTCATTAAAGAGGAGCTCATTCCTTTGTGCATCCTTTATATAGTCATGTCCAGCATGGTGACTACAGTTAATAATAATATACTGTATATTTAAAAGTTGCTAGGAGAGTAGATCTTAAAAGCTTTCAACACAAGAAACAAATGTAACCATGTATGGTGATGGATGTTAACTAGACTTATTGTGTTCATTTCATGATATCTATGAATATTGAATAATTATGCTATACACTTGAAACCAATAGAATGTTGTATGTTAATTAGTAAAAAACTATAGGGATAACTTTCAGGCTAGTATTTAAAATAAAAGACATAACAGTTGAGGAAAAGGAAAACTTACCAATTGGTTCAGCAAATCCTGATTCAGAGAAAAAACATTTGTCAGTTCTAATTACAAAGTCACATGTTATCATATTAACAACAAATTCTATGATATTTGGATTCTCTTTTAGATTTTAGCTATGGTATTTACTTATTTATAAATATATTTCTAGAAATTGTGTTCTTTTCTTTTGTTTTATGTCCTTAGTAATGCCTAAATTGGGGACCTGCTGCCTTAAAAATCTAAAAATAGAGCTACCACATGACTCAGCAATACCACTCTTGGGACCCAGCAATCCGACTAAAACACACAATCATTTTGAAGACTTGCTATGTACCTTTAAATCTATAGATAACTAAATCTAGAAACACATTGAAAAATTTTTTACTGATAGCATCACTGATTTTCATTTATGCTAATGTAATACATATAAGAAATACATCATAGTAATTAAAATTGGAATTCTGTTAGTGACACAAAAAGTAGTAGTGTTAGTAGTAAGTCATTTCTGACTCTTTGCAATCCCATGGACTGTAGCCCTCTAGGCTCCTCTGTCCATGGATTTCTCTAGGTAAGAATACTGGAATGGGTTGCCATTCTTTTCTTCAGGGGATCTTCCCAACCCATGAATCGAACCTGGGTCTCCTGCATTGCAGGCAGATTCTTTACCACCTGAAGCCCCTTTTAATGGCAGCTGAGGCTTAATACTCCTCCAAATGTTTACTGTTTGAATTTTTCTCTTGGGCAAATTAATGGTACATGTTCTTCAACCATTTGTCAATAGAGAAACTATTGACCAAAACAGATGTTTTTGGTAGGTCAAACTTGTGTTAGCTGTGGTATCATTTGTATTCTGTTACTTTGAAGAAATTGGATTATACAGTTGATGCTTCTGTTGTGTTCTAAGAGAAGACCTGATGTCTGGAGTTCAGTTCAGTCGCTCAGTTGTGTCTGACTCTTTGTGACCCCATGAATCGCAGCACGCCAGGCCTCCCTGTCCATCACCAAGTCCCAGAGTTCACTCAGACTCACATCCATTGAGTCAGTGATGCCATCCAGTCATCTCATCCTCTGTCGTCCCCTTCTCCTTCTGCCCCCAATCCCTCCCAGCATGAGTCTTTTCCAATGAGTCAACTCTTTGCATGAGGTGGCCAAAGTACTGGAGTTTCAGCTTTAGCATCATTCTTTCCAAAGAAATCCCAGGGCTGATCTCCTTCAGAATGGACTGGTTGGATCTCCTTGCAGTCCAAGGGACTCTCAAGAGTCTTTTCCAATACCACAGTTCAAAAGCATCAATTCTTTGGCGCTCAGCTTTCTTCACAGTCCAACTCTCATATCCATACATGACCACTGGAAAAACCATAGCCTTGACTAGACGGACCTTTGTTGGCAAAGTAATGTCTCTGCTTTTCAATATGCTATCTAGGTTGGTCATAACTTTCCTTCCAAGGAGTAAGCATCTTTTAATTTCATGGCTGCAGTCACCATCTGCAGTGATTTTGGAGCCCCCAAAAATAAAGTCTGACACTGTTTCCACTGCTTCCCCATCTATTTCCCATGAAGTGATGGGACCAGAGGCCATGATCTTTGTTTTCTGAATGTTGAGCTTTAAGCCAACTTTTTCACTCTCCACTTTCACTTTCATCAAGAAGAGGCTTTCTAGTTCCTCTTCACTTTCTGCCATAAGGATGGTGTCATCTGCATATCTAAGGTTATTGATATTTCTCCCGGCAATCTTGATTCCAGCTTGGAGCAGCCATGAAGAGATACCCCACGCCTAAGGTAAGAGAAACCCAAGTAAGATGGTAGGTGTTGCAAGAGGGCACCAGAGGGCAGACACACTGAAACCAAACTCACAGGAAACTAGTCAATCTAATCACACTAGGACCACAGCCTTGTCTAACTCAATGAAACTAAGCCATGCCCGTGGGGCAACCCAAGATGGGTGGGTCATGGTGGAGAGATCTGACAGAATGTGGTCCACTGGAGAAAGGAAATGGCAAACCACTTCAGTATTCTTGCCTTGAGAACCCCATGACAGTATGAAAAGGCAAAATGATAGGATACTGAAAGAGGAACTCCCCAGGTCAGTAGGTGCCCAATATGCTACTGGAGATCAGTGGAGAAATAACTCCAGAAAGAATGAAGGGATGGAGCCAAAACAAAAAGGACACCCACCTGTGGATGTGACTGGTGATAGAAGCAAGGTCCGATGTTATAAAGAGCAATATTGCATAGGAACCTGGAATGTCAGGTCCATGAATCAAGGCAAATTGGAAGTGGTAAAACAAGAGATGGCAAGAGTGAATGTCGACATTCTAGGAATCAGCAAACTGAAATGGACTGGAATGGGTGAATTTAACTCAGATGACCATTATATCTACTATTGCGGGCAGGAATCCCTCAGAAGAAATGGAGTAGCCATCATGGTCAACAAAAAGTCTGTAATGCAATACTTGGATGCAATCTCAAAAATGACAGAATAACCTCTGTTTCCAAGGCAAACCATTCAATATCACGGTAATCCAAGTCTATGCCCCAACTAGTAACGCTGAAAAAGCTGAAGTTGAATGGTTCTTTGAAGACCTACAAGACCTTTTAGAACTAACACCCAAAAAAGATGTCCTTTTCATTATAGGGGACTGGAATGCAAAAGTAGGAAGTCAAGAAACACCTGGAGTAACAGGCAAATTTGGCCTTGGAATATAGAATGAAGCAGGGCAAAGACTAATAGAGTTTTGCCAAGAAAATGCACTGGTCATAGCAAACACCCTCTTCCAACAACACAAGAGAAGACTCTACACATGGACATCACCAGATGGTCAACACCGAAATCAGATTGATTATGTTCTTTGCAGCCAACGATGGAGAAGCTCTATACAGTCAGCAAAAACAAGACCAGGAGCTGACTGTGGCTCAGATCATGAACTCCTTATTGCCAAATTCAGACTGAAATTGAAGAAAGTAGGGAAAACCACTAGACCATTCAGGTATGACCTAAATCAAATCCCTTATGATTATACAGTGGAAATGCAAAATAGATTTAAGGGCCTAGATCTGATAGATAGAGTGCCTGATGAACTATGGAATGAGGTTCATGACATTGTACAGGAGACAGGGATCAAGACCATCCCCATGGAAAAGAAATGCAAAAAAGCAAAATGGCTGTCTGGGGAGGCCTTACAAACAGCTGTGAAAAGAAGAGAAGCAAAAAGCAAAGGAGAAAAGGACAGATATAAGCATCTGAATGCAGAGTTCCAAAGAATAGCAAGAAGAGATAAGAAAGTCTTCCTCAGCGATCAATGCAAAGAAATAGAGGAAAACAACAGAATGGGAAAGACTAGAGATCTCTTCAAGAAAATTAGAGATACCAAGGGACCATTTCATGCAAAGATGAGCTCGATAAAGGACAGAAATGGTATGGACCTAACAGAAGCAGAAGATATTAAGAAGAGGTGGCAAGAATACACAGAAGAACTGTACAAAAAAGATCTTCACGACCCAGATAATTATGATGATGTGATCACTGACCTAGAGCCAGACATTCTGGAATGTGAAGTCAAGTGGGCCTTAGAAAGCATCACTATGAACAAAGCTAGTGGAGGTGATGGAATTCCAGCTGAGCTATTTCAAATCCTGAAAGATGATGCTGTGAAAGTGCTGCACTCAATATGCCAGCAAATTTGGAAAACTCAGCAGTGGCCACAGGACTGGAAAAGGTCAGTTTTCATTCCAATCCCAGAGAAAGGCAATGCCAAAGAATGCTCAAACTACCGCACAATTGCACTCATCTCACATGCTAGTAAAGTAATGCTCAAAATTCTCCAAGCCAGGCTTCAGGAATACGTGAACCATGAACTTCCTGATGTTCAAGCTGGTTTTAGAAAAGGCAGAGGAACCAGACATCAAATTGTCAACATCCGCTGGATCATGGAAAAAGCAAGAGAGTTCCAGAAAAAACATCTATTTCTGCTTTATTGACTATGCCAAAGCCTTTGATTGTGTGGATCACAATAAACTGTGGAAAATTCTGAAAGAGATGGGAATACCAGACCACCTGACCTGCCTCTTGAGTAATCTGTATGCAGGTCAAGAAGCACCAGTTAGAACTGGACATGGAACAACAGACTGGTTCCAAATTGGGAAAGGAGTACGTCAAGGCTGTATATTGTCACCCTGTTTATTTAACTTATATGCAGAGTACATCATGAGAAATGCCAGGCTGCATGAAGCACAAGCTGGAATCAAGATTGCTGGGAGAAATATCAATAACCTCAGATATGCAGATGTCTGGAGTTAGGGCTCTTTTATTCTGGTAGAAGGGCAAAGTGAATTATCTTCTTGGCGCCTATTTAGATATTGTTTTCTTGCCCACTGCAATCGATTTATACCATTTTTGGACCTGTGAAGAAGTCATACCACTTAATCTCCCTTCTTCTTATACTTTTATTAATATTCCTCATTTCTTTGTTTATACTTATGAACATCACATTGGATGCAGTATCAAACACTGGTAATAGTATTTTTCATAAAGGTGTATATATATATATATATATATATATATATATATACATTATACATATATAGTTGATTCTTAATCTTTCACAGCATCATCAGTTATTCATCTGTATCACACAGAGAAAGGGTAGAGAAATATTAGCATTGAGGTTTTAGACCACTGACACTGTAATAGCCAATAGCCTATAGATTTTAAGATTTGAAAGGAACTTACTGATGGTTGATACAGGTGCTTTAAAACAGAAAGAAAAATAAAGACATAAGTAATGCATAATATATGAAAATATATCCAATCAAGAAATCTCTCTACGTGTGTGTGTTGAAACAAAACTGTCAATCATGTAATTTTGAGAGGGTGCTCCAAAAAGAAAAGTCAAGGGAATTTCAATGCAGTTGAGATTCTTTGTGTTTCATGAAAGATCATTTTAATGTCTGATTAATCTCAGAAATCTTAGTGTTCTATTTGAAGGGCCTCTGTTGAGAGGTTATTTTTTGTATACTTTACTTTTCTTACCCAGAGCAAAGAACTATTAATATTAAAATCTTTTAGGAAAACAGTATGATGTTACAGTAAAGTTTTACCTATCTATTTTTTTCATCATTGGACTCTTCTGTATAGATGTCGTCTACATTTTGAAAGTATTTTTATTTGTTTTGTGGTACTTAGTCTTATAATGGATACTTTTACACTTTTCTGAAAATTGTCAGTAATTTCTAAAGAAAGTTCACTAATGTGAGAGGAACATAGAAAGTGAAATAATAGCATTAGAACTTACAAAGTTGATTTATGGCTATGAATGGACTTATCTATCAAAATGTCTTCATGCATATGTTTTCCAGATACTACCCACATAAAAGTAACTTACTGGAAATTTTCTCAACAATTCCAAACAAAACAAAACCAAGACCTACTATCTTAGGCTTACCTAAAATATTTCTTTTCATTGTTTTAATACTTAGCCCCAAACCAGTTAGTTATCTTTTTTTGGAAGTCCTGGCAGAAACATAGTATATGCATTATTCTTGTATTTTCCTCTCCTCAATTTTCTATCTTTTTAATTAAACAGTATAATGTGTATAAAATTTAGATACCTCTTCAATTAGTTTCTTTTTCCTCTCCCCTCTTTTAATTCTATGACTAGTTTCCTTTCCTACTTCCATTGCATCATTAAAATATTAATATTTTTCTTTCTGTCCTAGTATGGACAAGTAAATTTCTTTAAATAAACAAATCAGTTCTCTTGATATAACAATTTATTTGTCAGTTTATTCTTTATATAATCCATTGATGTTCATTCTAACTCTAAATTAACTTTTGATCTGAAAATGAAAAATCTGTTAATAAAATCTTCTGTATCCAATAGTGGCTCAGTATATGCTAGTATTATAAATAAGCTAATAAACTTACCAGTAGGTAGTATAGTTCTGCCTGAAATACAAAACAAGCCAGCATTAGCCCATACATGTAAACACATTTTTTATTATGAATTTAGCTTTCATTCAAAATTAAATAAGCAAAAGCAAAAATTTTAAGAAACTTTTTACAAATTACTTACATAAAACAAAGTTAAGAGGGACAGTCACAAGTCTGCAGCAAATAATTGCAAAAGTATCTAGGGCAGCATGAATACAGACCATATCACAGCATAGTGACCTAACTGTGATATGAATAAGGCATAACTAACATTTGCACCAAGACCAGGATTAAAAAAAAACTAAAAAGACATACTTTAAAAGCTTAGTTCTACATTAAGCTTCTTCTCTTCCCTCAGAGCCTTAATGGGTTTATACTACATACTTTTTTTTTTTAAACAAACACATCACGTCAGACTATAAATTTCACAGATGGGCAGTTAATGTGAAAAGCACCCTCCCACAAAATGTACAAATGAACTGGTACTGAACTGAGTTCTCCATTTACCGTTATGTACTGCTGTTGCTGCTAAGTCACTTCAGTCGTGTGTAACTCTGTGCGATCCCATAGACGGCAGCCCACCAGGCTCCCCGTCCCTAGGATTCTCCAGGCAAGAACCCTGGAGTGGGTTGCCATTTCCTTCTTCAGTGCATGAAAATGAAAAGTGAAAGTGAAGCCACTCAGTCGTGTCCAACTCTTAACCACCCCATGGACTGCAGCTTACCAGGCTCTTCCGTCCATGGGATTTTCCAGGCAAGGGTACTGGAGTGGGTTGCCATTGCCTTTTCCACTTTTATTTGGTACTGTGCATCTATTCATAAAAACTTAAAACTGAAAATATGCTTTGCAGTGTGAAAATATGGTTTACACTTAACCCTAAACCATATTTTCACAGTTTTAAGTGTTTTATGAATAGATGCACAGTACCAAATCAGGTTTGCAGTTGTTCCTGAAAACTGGCTCTAGGTTCTGCATCTGATGCCCATTGGCTATTGGGATGCAAGTATTTACATAAATAAGAAACTGTGTCTTAGTCAATGATCAAGACTGTTTAGCAAGAGTGGTATTTACGACAAAGAGTGATACTCAATACTATAGCTTAAATACTTGTGCAAAGTAAGCATTCAGTTCAGTTCAGTCGCTCAGTCGTGTCCGACTCTTTGTGACCCCATGAACTGCAGCACACCATGCCTCCCTGCCCATCACCAACTCCCAGAGTTCACTCAGACTCACGTTCATTCAGTCAGTGATGCCATCCAGCCATCTCATCCTCTGTCGTCTCCTTCTCCTCCTGCCCCCAATCCCTCCCAGCATCAGAGTCTTTTCCAATGAGTCAACTCTTGGCATGAGGTGGCCAAAGTACTGGAGTTTCAGCTTTAACATCAATCCTTCCAAAGAAATCCCAGGGCTGATCTCCTTCAGAATGGACTGGTTGGATCTCCTTGCAGTCCAAGGGACTCTCAAGAGTCTTCTCCAACACCACACTTCAAAGGCATCAATTCTTCAGCGCTCAGCCTTCTTCACAGTCCAACTCTCACATCCATACATGACCACAGGAAAAACCATAGCCTTGACTAGATGGACCTTAGTTGGCAAAGTAATGTCTCTGCTTTTGAATATGCTATCTAGGTTGGTCATAACTTTCCTTCCAAGGAGTAAGCATCTTTTAATTTCATGGCTGCAGTCACCATCTGCAGTGATTTTGGAGCCCCCAAAATAAAGTCTGACACTGTTTCCACTGTTTCCCCATCTGTTTGCCATGAAGTGATGGGACCAGATGCCATGATCTTCGTTTTCTGAATGTTGAGCTTTAAGCCAACTTTTTCACTCTCCTCTTTCACTTTCATCAAGAAGAGGCTTTTGAGTTCCTCATCACTTTCTGCCATAAGGGTGGTGTCATCTGCATATCTGAGGTGACTGATATTTCTCCCGGCAATCTTGATTCCAGCTTGTGCTTCATCCAGCCTGGCATTTCTCATGATGTACTCTGCATATAAGTTAAATAAACAGGGTGACAATATACAGCCTTGACGTACTCCTTTCCCAACTTGGAACCAGTCTGTTGTTCCATGTCCAGTTCTAACTGGTGCTTCTTGACCTGCATACAGATTTCTCAAGAGGCAGGTCAGGTGGTCCGGTATTCCCATCTCTTTCAGAATTTTCCACAGTTTATTGTGATCCACACAGTCAAAGGCTTTGGCATAGTCAAAAAAGCAGAAATAGATGTTTTTCTGGAACTCTCTTGCTTTTTCTATGATCCAGCAGATGTTGACAATTTGGTCTCTGGTTCCTCTGCCTTTTCTAAAACCAGCTTGAAATCTGGAAGTTCACGGTTCACGTATTGCTGAAGCCTGGCTTGGAGAATTTTGAGCATTACTTTACTAGCATGTGAGGTGAGTTCAGTTGTGCGGTAGGGCAGAGAAATCTGAGGCAAATTCAATTTCCAAAAACTTGTATCACTACTGTTGTAAACCTGGGCAATAAATGACCCTTGACAAGTACTGCTGTCTATGGTTTTTTATTTTTCTTTTAAAATTTTAAAGCCAGAGAAAATGCACTCATACTACTCCCACATGCAGACACAGACACACACACACACCCCCACACCACATACATACACACAGTTCTCATTTTGTTCAGAGTATGGTACAGAGTTCAACTTCATCACGGTGTAGAGGTTTACACACATTCAGTGTGTGTTTTTCTGTGCAAGTTCTTAGTGGTCTAAATCCTGGTTGAAGGTATTCGTTTGCAGAACCACATGACTCAGGAGGTTCAAGAAAAAAAAAATGAAAAAAAAAATGAACAGAACAACTAGTTTCCTTACATTTCTCAAACCAGCACTGGATGTGCAAAGGCAGTGGACATCCTGGCCGTCACCCAGGCCAGATTAGGGTAATTTTAAAGGAGGATCGATACATTGTTTTTTAAAATATTCTTTTCCATTATGGTTTATTATAGGATTATTTTTTTAAATTGGAGGATATTGCTCTACAATGTTGTGTTAGTTTCTGCTGTACAGCAATGTGAATCAGCTATAAGAACACATATATCCCCTTACTCTTGAGCCTCCCAAAGCTAATTTTAATACTTGAAGTTTTTTGCAGATTTTAGTGCTCTTTGTTGGAGATTATCTGTTGAAACCTCTGTTCAGTTCAGTTCAGTCGCTCAGTCATGTCCGACTCTTTGTGACTCCACCCGAGTTCACCCAGACTCACGTCCATCGAGTCAGTGATGCCATCCAGCCATCTCATCCTCTGTCGTCCCCTTCTCCTCTTGCCCCTAATCCCTCCCAGCATCAGATTCTTTTCCAATGAGTCAACTCTTCATGAGGTGGCCAAAGTACTGGAGTTTCAGCTTTAGCATCATTCCTTCCAAAGAAATCCCAGGGCTGATCTCTTCAGAATGGACTGGTTGGATCTCCTTGCAGTCCAAGGGACTCTCAAGAGTCTTCTCAACACCACAGTTCAAAAGCATCAATTCTTCAGCACTCAGCCTTCTTCACAGTCCAACTCTCACATCCATACATGACCACTGGAAAACCATAGCCTTGACTAGACGGACCTTGTTGGCAAATGCAGTCACCATCTGCAGTGATTTTGGAGCCCCCAAAATAAAGTCTGACACTGTTTCCACTGTTTCCCCATCTATTTCCCATGAAGTGATGGGACTGGATGCCATGATCTTCGTTTTCTGAATGTTGAGCTTTAAGCCAACTTTTTCACTCTCCACTTTCACTTTCATCAAGAAGAGGCTTTTGAGTTCCTCTTCACTGTCTGCCATAACGGTGGTGTCATCTGCATATTTGAGGTTATTGATATTTCTCCCGGCAATCTAGATTACAGCTTGTGCTTCATCCAGCCTGGCATTTCGCATGATGTACTCTGCATATAAGTTAAATAAGCAGGGTGACAATATATAGCCTTGACGTACTCCTTTCCCAATTTGGAACCAGTCTGTTGTTCCACGTCCAGTTCTAACTGGTGCTTCTTGACCTGCATACAGATTTCTCAAGAGGCAGGTCAGGTGGTCTGGTATTCCCAAATCTTGAAGAATTTTCCACAGTTTATTGTGATCCACACAGTCAAAGGCTTTGGCATAGTCAAAAAAGCAGAAATAGATGTTTTTCTGGAACTCTCTTGCTTTTTCCATGACCCAGAGGATGTTGGCAATTTGATCTCTGGTTCCTCTGCCTTTTCTAAAACCAGCTTGAAATCTGGAAGTTCACGGTTCACGTATTGCTGAAGCCTGGCTTGGAGAATTTTGAGCATTACTTTACTAGCATGTGAGGTGAGTTCAGTTGTGCGGTAGGGCAGAGAAATCTGAGGCAAATGCAGTTTCCAAAAACTTGTATCACTACTGTTGTAAACTTGGGCAATAAATGACCCTTGGCAAGTACTGCTGTCTATGGTTTTTTATTTTTCTTTTAAAATTTTAAAGCCAGAGAAAATGCATTCATACTACTCCCACATGCAGACACAGACACAGACACACACACCCCCACACCACATACATACACACAGTTCTCATTTTGTTCAGAGTATGGTACATAGTTCAACTTCATCACAGTGTAGAGGTTTAACACACATTCAGTGTATGTTTTTCTCTGCAAGTTCTTAGTGGTCTAAATCCTGGTTGAAGGTATTCGTTTGCAGAACCACATGACTCAGGAGGTTCAAGAAAAAAAAAAAAATGAACAGAACAACTAGTTTCCTTACATTTCTCAAACCAGCACTGGATGTGCAAAGGCAGTGGACATCCTGGCCGTCACCCAGGCCAGATTAGGGTAATTTTAGAGGAGGATCGATACATTGTTTTTTAAAATATTCTTTTCATTATGGTTTATTATAGGATTATTTTTTTAAATTGGAGGATATTGCTCTACAATGTTGTGTTAGTTTCTGCTGTACAGCAATGTGAATCAGCTATAAGAACACATATATCCCCTTACTCTTGAGCCTCCCAAAGCTCATTTTAATACTTGAAGCATTTTGCAGATTTTAGTGCTCTTTGTTGGAGATTATCTGTTGAAACCTCTGTTCAGTTCAGTTCAGTCGCTCAGTCATGTCCGACTCTTTGTGACTCCATGAATCGCAGCATGCTAGGCCTCCTGTCCATCACCAACTCCCGGAGTTCACCCAGACTCACGTCCATCGAGTCAGTGATGCCATCCAGCCATCTCATTCTCTGTCGTCCCCCTTCTCCTCTTGCCCCAATCCTCCCAGCATCAGATTCTTTTCCAATGAGTCAACTCTTGGCATGAGGTGGCCAAAGTACTGGAGTTTCAGCTTTAGCATCATTCCTTCCAAAGAAATCCCAGGGCTGATCTCTTTTCAGAATGGACTGGTTGGATCTCCTTGCAGTCAAGGGACTCTCAAGAGTCTTCTCAACACCACAGTTCAAAGCATCAATTCTTTGGCGCTCAGCCTTCTTCACAGTCAACTCTCACATCCATACATGACCACTGGAAAAACCATAGCCTTGACTAGATGAACCTTTGTTGGCAAAGTAATGTCTCTGCTTTTGAATATGCTATCTAGGTTGGTCATAACTTTTCCTTCCAAGGAGTAAGCGTCTTTTAATTTCATGGCTGCAGTCACCATCTGCAGTGATTTTGGAGCCCCCCAAAATAAAGTCTGACACTGTTTCCACTGTTTCCCCATCTATT
This sequence comes from Bos mutus, assembly GCF_027580195.1. Classification (NCBI taxonomy): domain Eukaryota; kingdom Metazoa; phylum Chordata; class Mammalia; order Artiodactyla; family Bovidae; genus Bos; species Bos mutus. Next base: position 23,991,939 of record NC_091639.1, read on the forward strand.
TCCCATGAAGTGATGGGACTGGATGCCATGATCTTCGTTTTCTGAATGTTGAGCTTTAAGCCAACTTTTTCACTCTCCACTTTCACTTTCATCAAGAAGAGGCTTTTTAGTTCCTCTTCACTTTCTGCCATAAGGGTGGTGTCATCTGCATATTTGAGGTTATTGATATTTCTCCGCAATCTTGATTCCAGCTTGTGCTTCTTCCAGCCCAGCATTTCTCATGATGTACTCTGCATATAAGTTAAATAAGCAGGGTGACAATATACAGCCCTGATGTACTCCTTTTCCTATTTGGAACCAGTCTGTTGTTCCATGTCCAGTTCTAACTGGTGCTTCCTGACCTGCATACAAATTTCTCAAGAGGCAGATCAGGTGGTCTGCTATTCCCATCTTTTTCAGAATTTTCCAGTTTGTTGTGATCCACACAGTCAAAGGCTTTGGCATAGTCAATAAAGCAGAAATAGATGTTTTTCTGGAACTCTCTTGCTTTTTCAATTATCCAGCGGATGTTGGCAATTTTATCTCTGGTTCCTCTGCCTTTTCTAAATCCAGAGCTTGAACATCAGGAAGTTCCCAGTTCACATATTGCTGAAGCCTGGCTTGGAGAATTTTGAGCACTACTTTACTAGCATGTGAGATGGGTGCAATTGTGCAGTAGTTTGAGCATTCTTTGGCATTGCCTTTCTTTGGGATTGGAATGAAAACTGACCTTTTCCAGTCCTGTGGCCACTGCTGAGTTTTCCATATTTTCTGGCATATGAGTGCAGCATTTTCACAGCATCATCTTTCAGGATTTGAAATAGCTCAATTGGAATTCCATCACCTCCACTAGCTTTGTTCGTAGTGATGCTTTCTAAGGCCCACTTGACTTCACATTCCAGGATGTCTGGCTCTAGGTCAGTGATCACACCATCGTGATTATCTGGGTCATGAAGATCTTTTTTGTACAGTTCTTCTGTGTATTCTTGCCACCTCTTCTTAATATCTTCTGCTTCTGTTAGGTCCATACCATTTTTGTCCTTTATTGAGCCCATCTTTGCATGAAATGTTCCGTTGGTATCTCTAATTTTCTTGAAGAGATCTCTAGTCTTTCCCATTCTGTTGTTTTCTCTATTTCTTGCATTGATCACTGAAGAAGGCTTTCTTATCTCTTCTTGCTATTCTTTGGAACTCTGCATTCAGATGCTTATATCTTTTGTTTTTCTCCTTTGATTTTTGCTTTTCTCTTCTTTTTTCACAGCTGTTTGTAAGGCCTCCCCAGACAGCCATTTTGCTTTTTGCATTTCTTTTCCATGGGGATGGTCTTGATCCCTGTCTCCTGTACAATGCCACATTCCATAGTTCAACACTCATTCCAGATTCAAGGCAAATCTACTCCATCATAAGGGATTTGATTTAGGTCAGATGGTCTAGGCCCTTTTTTTTTCTAAATTTTATTTTTAAATTTTACTAATTGTATTAGTTTTGCCAAATATCAAAATGTCTGCCAAATCACGTGTTCCCCATCCTGAACCCTTCCCTGATTTAGCCCCAAGCATCCAGTAACCTGGAATTTTACATGTTTCAATGGCATTCTCCCAAATCTTTCCTACTTTCTTCAATTTCAGTCTGAATTTGGCAATAAGGAGTTCATGATCTGAGCCACAGTCAGCTCCTGGTCTTGTTTTTGCTGACTGTATAGAGCTTCTCCATCTTTGGCTGCAAAGAATATAATCAATTTGATTTCAGTGTTGACCATCTGGTGATGTCCATATATAGAGTCTTCTCTTGTGTTGTTGGAAGAGGGTGTTTGAAACCTCTGTAGAAGTGGGTAAATTCCTTTGGGTGGCTTTATGTTCCCAAATAGTATAGGCAGAAGATAGAAAAGCTTTTAAAAAAATAGTCAGTAGTTTAAGCAGTAGAGAAATTTCTGTTAACTAGTCTAGAGGAAGAAAAAATCTAGTTTGAGAAAAAAGAGGAAGGAGAAAGACAAGAACAACAAAAGTACTGTAATAGCTTACATTTGCCTAAATTCTTTTGATCTCTGTGCCCTGGATGAGAAAGTGAGTGTAGAAATCAATTTACCAGCCTCTAGAAAGTTATTCTGAACAGAAGAGTGAAACCTCCAGACTTATGTCTTCATCTGTGAGAGTGCTTTAGAAAGTCTGTTGGTATGTTCCCATTCAGCATTCACAATCTGTGGGCTTCTGTCTTCCCAGGAAACATGTTACAGAAGCTTCCAATGGTTGTTCGTAGTGCTAGTGGTAAAATTCTCCTGCCAATGCTGGAGACTTAAGAGATATGGGTTTGATCCCTGGGTCAGGAAGATCACCTGGAGGAGGTGTGGCAACCCTCCCCCAGTATTCTTGCCTGGAGAATCCCATGGACTGGGGAGCTTGGTGGACTACAGTCCATGGGTTGCGAGGAGTTGGACACAACTAAGGTGAACTAGCATGCTCATGCTCAGAGAATATTAAACGTAGGAAAATATAATGCCAGTCATCTTGACAAGACCGGAGTCCCAAAAAGACAATGGCTATCTTCATTTTAAGACTGTGAATAAGGTATTTTTGATAGAGCAAATGATTCATTTTTGGCAGTATCTCCAGTACTATGCAGAAATATCCTTGTTTACTGTCAGTTTGAGTGTCCTTTGATTTCTTGAAGAATACAGAGATTCCTTTAAAACCTTAAAATACTTTTTTTTAATGCTGAAAAATCTGGTTTGATTTTGCAGAATTTTGATAATCTTTCTTTAGTTCTTGGATTCCCTTGCATCTGCGTTATCCATCAGTCCCTTAACTGCTGATAAATATGAAAAAACTAAATGTCATCAGTTATGACAAAGTTCGGGATTAAATCTCCTGGGATTAGTTATAACAACTTAAGAGCAATACGAATTTCTAGGCTAACTGATTATACTTAGGAGAATGATCGTATAAAAACGCTGAGAGAATAACAAGAGAGGCAACGTTAGTCGTTGGTCGAAGTGTTGGAACTAAGAGAACTCTAGCCCAGTTCCTGCTGCTCAGAAAGGGAAAGAAAGGGTGCTCACTTCTTTCCCAAATAATGGAAGGCTCAATTTATAATTTATTTATCAACTCCCACAAAGGAGAGGTACAATATCTCCCATTGAAAAGAATTCATCCTTCATTCCCAGGTGGAAAGTATTTTGTTTCTTTTTTATTGTATTCTAAGAATAGCTGACATACTCCAAATTTCCTTTCAAATTCTAAATTCTGGTTTCCTTTAGGCTTCCAGATTCAGTAGTGACTAGGAGACTGTTGCTCAGCTGGTAGTTTTCATTTCCAGCTATGTTTATATTAATATACCCCCTTTCTTTCTTATCTTCTTATTTGTTGTTAGTAATTTTGAGGACTAACTCATATTATAAATAGAGAAAAACATTATCCTGGTAATTAATAATGATAAAACTCAAGCTTTACAAGAATGGTGTACAAATACTGAAAAAGGCAGCAACTGAATTAAAGAGTGGAAAGAAAGAAATAACAAGTACAGCAATTAATTTCAAATCAGTTTCTCTCACTTCTTGCATAGTGTCAGAAAGTGAAATAAAAGAGTGGAGTCCACCTACCAAAGTCTCTCATACATTAAGAGGTGGACACAAGGCTCCTATAGCTGCTGAAGCATAAAGGAACCTATTCTTCCTACACATTTCACTACCCATGAATAATTGCACTTGCTTGCCCCTTCCCTCACAAAAAAAGACCACAAATGGAAACTGTCTTCATTCACTCCTCCAATTTATCCAACAAACAGTTCTTAGAATATCCTCTCTGTACTAAGTTACAGGGTTGTGAAGATAAATAAGTTGTTTGCTCTCTTCAAATGACTCATAGTCTAACAATCTAATAGACAAAAAATTTAACTAAATTAATATTATCAAATATTCACAGGTGCCGGGTAGTATTTATGTGCTAAGGACTCAATGGCAAAAATGTCAGAAAAGGGTTTTTTTTTTAGTTCAATTTGTTTAAACTAAAAAAAAAATCAGTTCATTTATTTCTCTCACCTCCTAGCCCCCACCTCTTATAAGCACATCTGTCCTCTGAATCTATGAACTTGGTTTTTTGTTTGTTTCAGATTCTACGTTTAAGACAGATAGTATGGTCTTAGTATGATTTATTTCACTAGCATAATGCCCTTAAAGTTCATTCATGTTGTCACAAATGGCAAGAGGTCATTCTTTTTTTGTGGCTGTATAATATTCTATTCTTTATATATGTAGATCTCACAAATTTATTTAGCCATTCATAATCTCAGATGGGGCTTCCCAGGTGGTGCTAGTGGTAAAGCACCTGCCTGCTAATGCAGGAGATAAAGGAGATGGGAGTTCGATCCCTGGGTTGGGAAGATCCACTAGTGAAGGGCATGGCAACAAATTCCAGTATTCTTGGCTGGAGAATCCCATGGACAGAGGAGCCTGGTGGACTACAGTCCATAGGGTTGCAAAGAGTTGGACACAACTGAAGTGACCTAACATGCACAATCTCAGATAACATTCTTATTCATGTGGAATTTACATTGAATTGGAGAGAGACAACAAGAAAATAAATAAATGCAAAGAACAATTTCAAAAAGTGATCATTGTTATGGAGAAAGTTAAAGGAGATAGTATAACAGAGTTACTGGGGAGAGTTAATTTGTCTTGATTGAGAAGGCATGAAGAAGTGACATTTGATCTGAGACCTAAACAAGGAGCTAAGCATGCACATATCTGGAGAAAAAGTATTCCAGAGAGAGAGAGAGAGAGAGAAATTTCAAGGGGCTTGGGGTGGGAATGAACTTGAGGAGTGGGGAAAAAATAGTGAGATTAGAACCTAGGAAGCAGAGAAGAAAATAAAGAAGAGGTCAGAGAAGTAAGGACCTAGTAAGTCTTGAAAATACATTGCTATTTTACCCTAAGTGAAATGAAGATTCACTAGAAAGTATCAAACAAGGGGGTTACAAGTTCTGATTTTTTATTTGAGAAGGTCTCTCTGGCAATTGTGTGCATAACATATGTCTGAGAGGAGCAAGAGCAGAAGCAAGGACAGGCTTCCAGGTGTTGAGGTGGTTAATTAGGAGAAAACAATAATGATAAGAATACTGAGATTTCCAAAGCTGGATATTTTCATGGACTTAGGTGTTCATAAATAATTCAAATTGAGAAACAGAAATTGAACTTACTGGTAGTGTCTGCTGTTGTTTAGTCCCTAAATCGTTTCCGACTCTTTTGTGACCCCATGAACTGCAGCCAGCCAGGCTCCTCCATCCGTGGAATTTGGAAGGCAAGAAGACTGCAGTGGTTGCCATTTCCTTCTCCAGGGAACCTTTCTGACCTAGTGATTGAACCTGTGTCTCCCGCATCGCAGGTGGATTCTTTACCACTAAGCTACCTGGGGAGCCAACTTTATAGTTAGATTATATTAATTCATTTTTGTTCATGTATGTGATTAAATTTTTTACTAAATAGGTTTCTGAGAAAGGAAAGAGAAGATCAAAGAAAATACGAGATCTTATATTTGAAAAATGAGACTTATTTAAGCTAAAGTTTTGAAAATAACCTTTTAGTTTATTACAGAATATTGAGCAGAGTTCCCTGTTCCATACTGTAGGTCTTTGTTGGTTATCTATTTTAGATATAGCAGTGTGTATTTGCAATCCAAAACACCTGATCTGTTTTTCCCCCTAGGTCATCATAAGACCCAGGAGTGGGATTTCTGGGTCATGTGGTAGCTCTATTTTTAGTTTTTTAAAGTGGTGGTCCCCAACCTTTTTGGCACTGGGAACTGGTTTCATGGAAGACAATTTTGCCATAGACCAGTGGTGGGATGGTTTTGGGATGATTCAAGCACATTACATTTATTGTGCCCTTTATTGTTATTACATTGTGACATATAATTAAATAATTATACAGCTCCCATAATGCAGAATCAGTGGGACTTGTGAGCTTATTTTTTTGGGCTCAGAAGTAACACAGGTTCTGGGGAGTGGCTGTAAATATACTTCTTGCTGTGTGGCCCTGTTCCTAACAGGCCATGGACTGGTACTGTTTCGTGACCTGGAGGTTGGGGACCCCTGTTTTAGGGAACCTCTATACTGTTCCTCATAGTAGCTGTATCAGTTCTCACCAACAGTGCCAGAGAGTTCTCTCTTTTCCACACCCTGTCTGGCATTTATTATTTGGTGATGGCCATTCTGTCTTGTGTGAAGTGGTCCCTCACTGTAGTTCTGATTTGCATTTAGAGTCGGACATGACTGAAGTGACTTAGCAGCAGCAGCAGCAGCAGTAATTAGTGATGTTAGTATCTTTTTATGTGCCTCTTGGTCATCTGTATGTCTTTGGAGAAATGTCTATTTTGATTTTCTGCCAGTTTTTTGATTGGGTTGTTTGGTTTTTTTAGGTATTGAGCCACATGAGCTGTTTATAAATTTTGGAAATTAACCCCTTGTTGGTTGCATCTTTTGCAAATATTTTCTCCTATTCTGTGGGTTGTCTTTTCATTTTGTTTATAGTTTCCTTTGCTGTGTAACAGCTTTTGAATTTAATTAGGTCCCATTGTTTGTTTTTATTTGCCATTACTCTAGTAGATGAGTCAAAAAAGTTATTGCTGCAATTTATGTCAAAGAGTGTTCTGCTTATGTTTTCCTTCTCCTAATTCTAAATGGTAAAAGAATTAGTTAATGAATGAAAAACTTGCCTGGGGTTGTGGAATATATTCCTAAAATAAAATATAAGCAAGTGAGTGTGGCATGGTTTGCTAAAATGCTTGATAAAAACATTATTTAAGCTTAAATTATCTTGAAACATTAAATAATATTGGGTCATTTTTATTGACAAATGATCATGTGCCAAGAACTTGTATAAGAGTTTTATGTATTATATCATTTAATCCTCAACAACCCTATGATAAGGATTCTGAGTGCAGAGGTTACCAAGAGTCACATGGCTAATAATTAGGGGAGATAAGATCTGCCCAAAGCAACCAGGATCTACCCTTGCTTTGAAAAATGGTTTTTTGGTCAATTTGGCACCATTATCTCAGGATTGGTCTGAATCTGCTGGCCTTTTATGAGTAATATCATACTCTCATCCTCTTTTTTTAATGGTAGACCTAGAACTAGAATCCAGGTTTGCTCTACTCTAGTCTTTATGTAATTCAGGCTGTTCACAAATTTTTTAGAAGAGGAAATAGTCTGCTTGTATTTGTTCTGCAGATATGTATTGAGCATCTGTATGTTCCAGACACAATACTAAGTGCTGGCAACAGAATTCAAGATGGAACACGGAGCTGACTCTTGAAGAATTGAAGTGTCTACTGGGAATCAGCTATCTTAATAAATTATTGCATCAGGGTAGTGAGTACTTTAATAGAAGTGCAAACATGGTACTTTAAGAACAGAGAAAGAAGTACTAATCTTATTCCCTTTTCTTTCAGCCCTTTTAAGGAGTTGATGCATATTGGGAATTTTGAGCTCTCCCCTTATATGTGTCTTAGCATGTCTGACTTTTTGTGACTGACCCCAAGGACGATAGCCTGCCAGGCTCTTCTATCCATGGGATTTCCCAGGATAGAATACTGGAGCGGTTTTCCATCTCCTTCTCCAGGGGATATTCCTGACCCAGGGATTGAATCTGTGTCTCTTGCAATGGCAGGTGGATTCTTTACCACTGAGCCACTTGGCCTGATTCTAAAGGAAAAATGTTTCTTTAACAGCAGGCAGAGAGGGGATGGAGGGCACTGGTAGATGCTTTAAAGAAAAAAGTGAAAGATTAAAGTAATATAAAAGTTATGGAATAAATTGTAGAAGAATATCTTCATGAGGTTTAAGTTGGGAAAGAATTCAAACCTCCATAAGCCAAATCATATTGTGAAAGCTGAGTTATTTGATTACATCAAAATCTAGTGGGAAAACCACTAGACCACTCAGGTATGACCTAAATCAAATCCCTCATGATTATACAGTGGAAGCAAGAGATAGATTTAAGGGACTGGATCTGATAGACAGAGTGCCTTATGAACTATGGATGGAGGTTCGTGATATGGTACAGGAGACAGGGATCAAGACCATCCCCAAGAAAAAGAAATGCAAAAAAAGCAAAATGGCTGTCTGAGAAGGCCTTACAAATAGCTGTGAAAAGAAGAGAAGCAAAAAGCAAAGGAGAAAAGGAAAGATATACCCATTTGAATGCAGAGTACCAAAGAATAGCAAGGAGAGATAAGAAAGCCTTCCTCAGTGATCAGTGCAAAGAAATAGAGGAAAACAATAGAATGGGAAAGACTAGAGATCTCTTCAAGAAAATTAGAGATATCAAGGGAACATTTCATGCAAACATGGGCTCGATAAAGGACAGAAATGGTATGGACCTAACAGAAGCAGAAGATATTAAGAAGAGGTGGCAAGAATACACGGAAGAACTGTACAGAAAAGATCTTCACGACCCAGATAATCATGATGGTGTGATCACTCACCTAGAGCCAGATATACTGGATTGCGAAGTCAAGTGGGCCTTAGGAAGCATCACTATGAACAAAGCTAGTGGAGGTGATGGAATTCCAGTTGAGCTATTTCAAATCCTGAAAGATGATGCTGTGAAAGTGCTGCACTCAATATGCCAGCAAATTTGGAAAACTCAGCAGTGGACACAGAACTGGAAAAGGTCAGTTTTCATTCCAATCCCAAAGAAAGGCAATACCAAAGAATGCTCAAACTACCTCACAATTGCACTCTTCTCACATGCTAGTAAAGTAAAGCTCAAAATTCTCCAAGCCAGGCTTCAACAGTACGTGAATCGTGAACTTTCAGATGTTCAAGCTCTGGATTTAGAAAAGGCAGAGGAACCAGACATCAAATTGCCAACATCCGCTGGATTATCGGAAAAGCAAGAGAGTTCCAGATAAACATCTATTTCTGCTTTATTGACTATGCCAAAGCCTTTGACTGTGTGGATCACAACAAACTGTGGAAAATTCTGAAAGAGATGGGAATACCAGACCACCTGACCTGCCTCCTGAGAAATCTGTATGTAGGTCAGGAAGCAACAGTTAGAACTGGACATGGAACAACAGACTGGTTTCCAATAGGAAAAGGAGTATGTCAAGGCTGTATATTGTCACCTTGCTTATTTAACTTATATGCAGAGTACATCATGCGAAATGCTGGGCTGGAAGAAGCACAAGCTGGAATCAAGATTGCTGGGAGAAATATCAATCACCTCAGATATGCAGATGACACCACCCTTATGGCAGAAAGTGAAGAGGAACTAAAGAGTCTCTTGATGAAAGTGAAAGAGGAGAGTGAAAAAGTTGGCTTAAAGCTCAACATTCAGAAAACTAAGATCATGGCATCTGGTCCCATCAATTCATGGCAAATAGATGGGGAAACAGTGGAAACAGTGACAGACTTTATTTTTTTGGGTTCCAAAATCACTGCAGATGGTGACTGCAGCCATGAAATAAAAAGACGCTTACTCCTTGGAAGAAAAGTTATGACCAACCTAGACAGCATATTAAAAAGCAGAAGCATTACCTTGCCGACAAAGATCCATCTAGTCAAGGCTATGGTTTTTCCAGTAGTCATGTATGTATGTGAGAGTTGGACCTAAAGAAAGCTGAGCACTGAAGAATTGATGCTTTTGAACTGTGGTGTTGGAGAAGATTTTTGAGAGTCTCTTGGACTGCAAGGGGATGCAACCAGTCCATCCTAAGGGAAATTAGTCCTGAATATTCATTGGAAGGAGTGATGTTGAATCTGAAACTCCAATACTTTGGCCACCTGATGCTAAGAACTGACTCATTGGAAAAGACCTGATGCTGGGAAATATTAAAGGCAGGAGGAGAAGAGGACGACAGAGGAAGAGATGGGTGGATGGCATCACTGACTCAATGGACATGAGTTTGAGTAAACTCTTGGAGTTGGTGATGGACAGGGAGGCCTGGCATGCTGCAGTCCATGGGGTCACAAAGAGTCGGACACAACTGAGCAACTGAAGTGAACTGAACTGAGTTATATGATTACATCAAAATTTAGAATTTCTGTCCAAGGAAGCACACAATAGACAGATTTCAGAGGTAAATGACAGAGCAGGAGAAGATATTTGCAATTCCTAAAACCTGGAATGTAGTAATTGAGGTGTGTGAGTGGCACCTGAAAACCAGTAAGAAGAAGTCAAAAAATCCAATAGAAAAGTGACAACCAATATGCATTCAAGTACATGAAAAGGAAACAGTTAACAAGGATGTATTGAAGTGCTCAAACCTATGGGGATAATAGTGCAAAGTAATGCAACATTGATATACCTTCCTTCCACCTGAGTGGCAAAATTTGCAAGTGGCATAATTCAAGATGTTGACAGGAGTGGGTTGACTGCCAGGGATCACAGGTAGGAATGTAAATTGTACAACAGTTATGGAAATTATCTAGCCTATTCTGTACACTGGAAATCCATTTGCTGAACATATTTCTCAAGGATTTGAACTCAAGCCCTCAAGAGATCACATCAGTTCAGTTTTGTCATTCAGTTGTGTCCGACTCTTTGCGACCCCATGAATCCCAGCACGCTGGGCCTCCCTGTCCATCACCAACTCCCAGAGTTCACTCAGATTCATGTCCATTGAGTCGGTGATGCATTCCAACCATCTCATCCTCTGTCGTTCCCTTCTCCTCCTGCCCCCAATCCCTCCCAGCATAAGGGTCTTTTCCAATGAGTCAACTCTTCGCATGAGGTGGCCAAAGTATTGGCGTTTCAGCTTTAGCATCAGTCCTTCCAATGAACACCCAGGACTGATCTCCTTTAGGATGGACTGGTTGGACCTCCTTGCAGTCCAAGGGACTCTCAAGAGTCTTCTCCAGCACCACAGTTCAAAAGCATCAATTCTTTGGTGCTCAGCTTTCTTCATAGTCCAACTCTCACATCCATACTTGACCACTGGAAAAACCATAGCCTTGACTAGATGGACCTTTGTTGCAAAGTAACGTCTCTGCTTTTTAATATGCTATCTAGGTTAGTCATAAATTTCCTTCCAAGGAGTAAGTGTCTTTTAATTTCATGGCTGCAATCACCATCTGCAGTGATTTTGGAGCCCCCCAAAATAAGATCTGACACTGTTTCCAGTGTTTCCCCATCACATCAGGATGTCCAATTAGTGTTTTTGTGACATTAGGGCATTGAAGATAGTGGAGATATCACTTTTCTATTGGATTTTTTTGTCCTTTTGTTACTGGTTTTCAGGAGCTACTAATATATCTCAATTGCTACATTACATTAGGGATGTGTCTACCCCCAGGAAAATGGAAATGTGAGAGATATATTCTCTATAATCCTTACAAAACTAGAAACAAAGTATGGGAGGTACATATAGCAACATGGATCTTTAAGGCTATTAGCAGCAAAAAATGAGATATAATTGATGAAATTAGATATCTGTTCAGTTCAGTTCAGTCACTCAGTCGTGTCATTTTTGCAGCATGCCAGGCCTCCCTGTACATCACAAACTTCTGGAATTCACTCAAACTCACATCCATCGAGTCGGTGATGTCATCCAGCCATCTCATCCTCTGTCATCCCCTTTTCCTCCTGCCCCCAATCCCTCCCAGCATCAGAGTCTTTTCCAATGAGTCAACTCTTTGCATGAGGTGGCCAAAGTACTGGAGTTTCAGCTTTAGCATCATTCCTTCCAAAGAAATCCCAGGGCTGATCTCCTTCAGAATGGACTGGTTGGATCTCCTTGCAGTCCAAGGGACTCTCAGGAATCTTCTCCAACACCACAGTTCAAAAGCATCAATTCTTCGGCCTCAGCTTTCTTCACAGCCCAGCTCTCACATCCATACATGACCAATGGAAAAACCATAGTCTTGACTAGATGGACCTTTGTTGGCAAAGTAACGTCTCTGCTTTTCAACATGCTGTCTATGTTGGTCATAACTTTCCTTCCAAGGAGTAAGCATCTTTTAATTTCATGGCTGCAGTCACCATCTGCAGTGATTTTGGAGCCCCCCAAAATAAAGTCTGACACTGTTTCCGCTCTTTCCCCATCTATTTGCCATGAAATGATGGGACCGGATGCCATGATCTTCGTTTTCTGAATGTTGAGCTTTAAGCCAACTTTTTCACTCTCCTCTTTCACCTTCATCAAGAGGCTTTTTAGTTCCTTCTCACTTTCTGCCATAAGGGTAGTGTCATCTGCATATCTGAGGTTACTGATATTTCTCCTGGCAATCTTGATTCCAGCTTGTGCTTCTTCCAGCCCAGCATTTCTCATGATGTACTCTGCATAGAAGTTAAATAAGCAGGGTGACAATATACAGCTTTGACATACTCCTTTTCCTATTTGGAACCAGTCTGTTGTTCCATTTCTAGTTCTAACTGTTGCTTCCTGACCTGCATATAGGTTTCTCAAGAGGCAGGTCAGGTGGTCTGGTATTCCCATCTCTTGAAGAATTTTCCATACTTGATTGTGATCCACACAGTCAAAGGCTTTTGCATAGTCAATAAAGCAGAAATAGATGTTTTTTCTGGAACTCTCTTGCTTTTTCGATTATCCAGCTGATGTTGGCAATTTGATCTCTGGTTCCTCTGCCTTTTCTAATACCAGCTTGAACATCTGGAAGTTCATGGTTCACATGTTGCTGAAGCCTGGCTTGGA